>NC_084829.1:166472995-166772995 GCF_033115175.1 Lepus europaeus | reverse complement strand
TGCGTGGATCTGAGGTTGGAAAGACGGGCTGTGGATGGCATGGGTGCGGGGTTGGCTGGACTGGACAGCAGGTGCTGGCATGGACTGGTCGCCAGCTGTCTGAGGTGTGGCTCACACCACAGGCCTGATTGTAGGAGACGCATGCTGATGCCGTAAGGGCCAGGTGTGGTGGTGCTACAGTGCGGCGTGCAGAGGGAGTGGGGTGGGAGCAAATGCATCCAACCGGAAATCGTCACATGAGTAGCTGTTCAGTGCACGTGGAGGGCCTGGGGGGTCCTCAGACCACTCTTGGGAGCCTCGTATGAGCCTGGGAATTCTTGTGATAGAAGGCAGGGTGGCGCGTTTCACCCCACAGCCCGTATCCGGGGTTCCTGCCCATTGGAAGCCTTGTGTTTGTGTCCTGCAGTTCGGGACCGCGTGCGGTCCAAGATGGAGAGAGACATCCTGGCCGAAGTGAATCACCCCTTCATCGTCAAGCTCCACTACGGTGAGGAGAGGGTGGGGCGGGAGGTCCGGGGCTCCGCAGCCCAGCCGAAACGGGGAGGCAGGGCCGGCCGGGCAGCAGGAGCCCCGTCCTGCCCGGGGACGGAGGCGGCTCCTCTCCAGCGCCCTGGACTCGGGGCTTGCTTTCCCTCTTCTCTCTTCCAAGACTTTGCCGGCAACCTAGCGGCAGGGTCTCCTGCCCTAGCTTGGCATGAACCTACAGCGCGGTTTCGAGTTGTTTCAGAAGCAAAGCCAGAACCGGCAATGCCTCCTCTGTTTTAAGCGAATACCATGGCTCGAGACGTTTAAGGCAGCGCTGGTTGAAGCCCCAGTACCCGCAGTCAGGTGATGGCCATTTTTCGAGACTTAGATAACCCGTCCCCCCGTGGCCACGCCCCCGCCTTGCCAGGCAGCGTCTCCTGCTTTGCCTTCTGCCTTCAGAGGCGGCCAGCCAAAGCTGCTAATTAAGAGTTTCACAAAATGGTGACTGTAGAGACAAGCTGTAAGTTCACTGCTTGAATAATTAATATTAGCTAAGCACAGAGCAGGACAGCAAAGCACTGCCATGATGCTTGCTTCGCGTCGTGTGTCTGCAGATGGAGCGTGGGGTTTCAGAAACCTGAGCCAGACACACGCACACCTGCTCGCCTGGCCCGCGTGTCCTCACTGCACTGAGCGGGCGTCCCGGCGTCTCTGACGGTCACGTGACCTGTGCTCTCCGGAGGAAGGAAAGCCAACACGAGCTCCCTTCAGAATCTTCCTGGGAAATGGGGTTAAAGCCTAGGTTTTGGTGCAAACGAGAATTCGAAGCCCACATGCTGTTTCTCGTACCCGCGCTCCCCCGTGAGCCCTGGGATTTCTCACGCGCGGCTGCTGTCTCCCCACAGCCTTCCAGACGGAGGGGAAGCTGTACCTGATCCTGGACTTCCTGCGTGGTGGGGACCTCTTCACCAGGCTGTCCAAGGAGGTGAGCCGCCCCCGGGAGGTCGGGGGGCCGGGCGGGGACGCGAGAGGCTGCCTGTGTGTGCCCGTGTGCGCGGCTCCCAGAGACGCCCGGGCTCCGACCTGAGCCGTTTCTGGTGAGACCTGCTCTCTGTCCCTCCGCTCACCCTGCAAGCAACCTGCCCATCTCGGGGGCAGCCCCTGCGCGGCGTCTAAAGGACGTTCTGGGGTGTGGGCTTCTCGACCCCCACGCAGCGCTCGTTAGTAGCCCGAGTGGGTGTCTCTCGCAAGACCCGGATCTCAGAGCGGAAGTCAAGTCGGAGACACACGGTTCTCCGTGCAGCAGGCTGCCACCCTAACACGTGGCAGTCTCCGTGCTGACCGACCGCCTTCATGGGGTTCACGGTCCCCGGGGTTCTGTACCTGGGGGCTACACTGAGCTGTGCCCTAACACCGGAGAAGTACAACCGTAATGTCCAAGTGGTAGACACAGCCCACAGAGGGCCAGCACCTGGACACAGCGAGCCAGGTGGGAGAGGATTGGACGGCCAGCAGAAGCTGAGTTGTCGACCGACTAGAAAAGAAGCTTCCAGCCAGGCAAGACTCGGGTTCTGCCTGGCAGCCAGGACAGGGGATGCAGGAGTCTCTGGGCAGCGCGGGCCGGCGGCTCCATCGGTGACCATCCGGGTCAGCGCAGCCCTGTGCCCAGCCCCCTGTGTGCCTCTCAGAAGTGGGTGCCCCCGATTAGCCTGACATCACCCACCCGCAAGTCCCTGGTGTGCCAGTCTGCCTTTTTATTAGGTTTGCCCTTTGAAACACCCCAGAGAAGGTGCCCTTCTTGGAAGGGCAGGGGTTAGCTCAGGTCTAATTTGGAGGTGTACAGTGCCCTGTGGCTGCTCAGGCTGGGCGTGGGAGGTGGAGCAGCCGGCACGTGGGCAGCCAGGAAGCAGACAGAAGCTCTAGGCAGAACTTGAACTCAGCTAATGAACCCTCCTGTGAGAACTGCTCTCTGCCCGCCCACCCCCAGTGACCCAAAGACCTCCCACCAGCCACGGCTAGATCAAGTCCACACCCTTAATCCATCAGCCACCAATCTCAAGACATCAGAATTTGAACAGTAGCATGAGATTTGGGAGATAAAACTTACCCCAGGGTCCAGCATTGTGGCATAGCGAGTCAAGCCTCCACGGGCATCCCATGTGGGTGCTGGTTCATGTCCCAGCTGCTCCACTTCCGATCCAGCTCTCTGCTAATGGCCTGGGCGGAGCAGTGGAAGACGGCCCACGTGTTTGGGCCCCTGCACCCCTGTAGGAGATGAGGTGAAGCTCCTGGCTTCAGGCCTAGGCCAGCCCCGGTCGTTGTAGCCGTCTGGGGAGTAAAACCAACAGGTGGAAGATCAGTCTCTCTCTACCAAATAAATCAAAAAGTGGAAAGCCCCACCGCAGTTGGCCACCCCAGTTCTAAATGCTGTGCTCTCCAGACATCCTCCGGTCACGCAGTCGGTTTTCGTGCAGCTGCGTCAGAAGTAATGAGACGGCTGCTGGTCCAGCTGTGCCGATTTCTCACGGTGACACAGAAAAAGCTGATGGTTTTCAACATGGCTTCTCATTAAGGTGACTTAAAAACCCACTCGTGCCAGCTCTGGACTTGGAGTGGGGATGAATGCCCGAGGCAGTGACCCTGTAGGCACCGTGGCCTCCTGCACCTGTCAGCTGACCGGAGTGGGTGTGTCCAACCTCATGACGCTGGAGCGTCTCAGCCTGGCCACTGCTGAGCCCTGGGCCATCTCAGCCGCACGAGATCCCAGAGAGCAGCTCACACCCCTGATACCCACATGCCCCGCTCTACCCAGCCTCTCGGCCTGGGGCCCCACAGCCGACTCCACACCCTGTGTGTTGCGTTTGGGAGAGTGGAACCCACTGGGGGCAGACAGTGGGATGCTGGCGTTTGCATCGGCTCAAGAGGTGAAGATGTAGAATTGAAGGAAGGAAGGAGGCTCGGGGCCCGTTTTCAGTAGTGGTTATGTGTGGTCAGACGTTACGAATTCACAGGAAATACAAACCAGAACCCCCCTTCCCGGGGGCTAAGTGGCTTGTGGGGAGAGGAGCGAACTGTGACCCAGGCTCTGCTCGCGAGACACCATGGGCTTGGCAGTGGCGCCCTCATCAGCTCTCGTGGAGCTTGAAAACCGACCAAGCACCCACTGGCGCCACGACTGGCGGAGCAAGGCTGCCGAGGGCGGGCTTTCTGGGGCGGGGCCGGGGTCTCCCCAGCAGAGTTCTGTGCAGCGTGCCGGCCAAAGCTCAGCCGAACAGCCCGCTCTGTCTCCCCCCACCAGGTGATGTTCACGGAGGAGGACGTCAAGTTCTACCTGGCCGAGCTGGCCCTGGCCTTGGACCACCTCCACGGCCTGGGCATCATCTACCGAGACCTGAAACCCGAGAAGTGAGTGAGACGTCGCCGGCACGGCCCGCCGCCCCCACGGCCTGTGCCGGCAGCCCCCCCACCCCGTCTCACGGGGTTCAGATCCCAAGTGTGTGTGCGAGAGCATGGGCTGGGCATTTCCACCCTAGGGGAGCGCAGCCGGTCCCCACCCATGAAGATGTCCACATACGGGGAGGCCTTTGCCGATCGCGTGTCGGTCCCACCTCACCTGATGGGGCACAGGACACAGGTTCACGTCCCTAAGGCACAAGTGAAGCCAGAGCCAGGTGGGAGGCAAGCCCACAGCCCCGCCCCTCCCAGGTGAGACCTCTCGGAGCCGTCTGTGCCCCGTCCTCCAGGCAGGGAGCCCCCAGCTGCTTCCTGCACCCCAAGGGACACGGCTGTCACCTCCTCTTAGTTAGGCTCCGGCTCCTTGCTAATGGCTGCGTCGACAGCTTCCCAAGAGTTCACCTAGAAGACACGGCGGCAGAGTCCCAGGCCCGGATCCCGCCGAGTTCCGTGTGTCTTTGGCATCGGTGGTCTGGACTGTTAGTCCCAGGATGGCTTGCTAGTCTGTTCGAACGCCCCTAACAGAGCAGCGTTCCCCTGTCTGTTCTGTGTGTGGGTGGAGCTGACGCCTGACCTGGGGGTGAGCCACTCAGGAGGAGGAGATTGGGGCGGTGGATCTCTGGGGCTCCCGAGTGACCCAGGACCTGAGTCGGGCGGTTGATTTCCCCTCACTGCACCCCGGCCCCACCCAGCTCCCACAGCAGGCGTCCTCAGGGGTCAGGAGCGGTTCCAGCCCCTGCTCCCTGGGCCTCCCTCGCCCCTGCACTGCACACAAGAGCTGGATTGCACCCTGCAAGCATTGGCTTTGCGTGTGATATAAAATGCGTCTGTGTGGGTGCAGCACGTGGCCGGCGTAGCACGTGGTCGGCAGAATGTCACCAGCTGCACCCACAGCCAGGGCCCCCAGGGAGCAGGAGAGCCAGAGCCCTGGAGTGTCCGCCGCGGCCTGAGCCCACCCCTGACTGCGGTGTGATCCCGGGCCCCGGCCCGTCCCTGGAGAGCGATGCAGAGGTCGCCTCAGGCCGGCCCCAAGGCACCCGCCTTCCAGGGGTAAGTGGCTGTGCTGACGTTGCCGCCCGTGGAACATCCCCACGAGCTCGCCGCTCACCTCCGCCTCCCTAACACCGCGGACGCTGCTGCTCCCGCCTTGAAAGTCCAAGCGAGGCTTCCAGCTAGAAACAGTAATTAGCGTTCAACTGCAGGGTTGAAGGAAGAGGTTGTTGCTTAATGAGAATCATAAGGAAATTAATCTTGGAAGTAGCCTAGCTCTGGGCCAAGCTAGCATAGGAGAAACGCCGAGCGTTGGCCTCTTTGATGACAGACGTTGTCTGGACACACGCCGTAGCCTCTCCTTCCCGTTGCCATCAAGCACCGGGCGCTCTGGCAGCCCCACAGCAGGTGCTGCCGGCCGTGGTGAGGTCTCACAGAACGTGACGCTCGCAGCACGAGGGACGGTCACCTCGTGGTGCACCCCTCACCCCCGCCCCCTGTCTGCAGCTCCTCCCTCCTGCACCGGACCTGCCCGGCCCACACCCCAGCCCCGCGCCCTCCGTCGGCTTCCCGTCTGTGCTGGAGGCTGTTAGCTTTCAGTGCTCCACGCCGGGCTGCCGTGGTTGTGGAGGGGCCAGGTCTCGGGGCCTCACCTGGTGGCAGCTTCGCGCTGGCAGAGTCCCGAGGGGCACGGCGCGGCAGTCTGGCTGGAAATGCTGGGTCCTCCAGCTCCGCCCTCCCGACCTCACCTGACCCTCACCGCTCCCCACAGACCTCCCTCTGGACGCCAGTCAGGCCACAGCCCACCCTCCTGCCTTGGGGTTGAGTCCCTGCAGAGTGTGACAGGACGCACTCGAACCCCAGCGCTCCCCTGTAAGTCCATACACACCTCAGGCCAGAGGCCCCTCCCCCGGCGATGCTGGAGCCTTGCCTCCATTCTTCTCCAGCCCACAGCCGCGTCTCCCTGTGGCCCGGCCGTTCTCTCCCACGGTCTGGTGGAATGGACAGGACCCAACTGCAGCCCAAAATCCATAGATTGTGAAGGTCAGACGCCAAGGAGGCCTCAAGACTGCAGCCGTGGGGCTGGAAGACGGGGCTCCCCACGGCGCACCCCATGTTCCGGCGAGACTCGCCACCCCATGTTCCGGCGAGACGCAAGCTCCGCCTGGGGCCGCCCAGCTGGGAGGAGCAAAGCCGGCTGTCACTCCGGGGTCTGCTGCTCAGACCAGGGTGCGACAAGGGCTCCAGTGGGGACAGGACAGGGACCCGGCAGGCGCCGAGCTGGGGCCGGGTCCCCTTGCGGGGTGAAGCCTGGGCCACGGAGCTCCTGGGCGGGGTGGGGCGCTCCCTGAAGCCTCGCCCCCCCTGTCTTCCAGCATCCTCCTGGACGAAGAGGGACACATCAAGATCACAGGTTGGTAGACGTGCCCCCTCCACCCCCACTGGGCATGCGGACCCTCCCCCCGGTTCCCTCCCCACCGGGGCCGTGCAGACCCTCCAGCCCGGCCCAGCACAACAGTGCTGTCAGCTGCTCGCCTCTGCTGAGCTTTCCGTAGCAAGGGGCTGGTGGTGCCGCCTTGCGTCCTCTGAGCCGGCGGAAACATCCAGACCTGGACTGTCTTCCCCACTCCTGACCCCACCTAGTGGCCTTCGGGAGCTTTGTTCAGAACCCGAGCCCAGCCATCCCTGTGACCATCGCTGCCTCCAATTCTTCAGCCCAACCCATCACGGTTGGCCCCCTGCAGTCAGGGCTCAGCCATGGGAGAGGGGCCCCGTCACCGCGGGCAGGTTCTCCCGGCCGGTGTCAGGCGCTCGTGGATGTGTGGGCTTCTAGGGAATTCTGCCCTCGAGTCCTGAGCAGGCCCTGAGGGGAGTGGGCTGCAGAGGGGCCTGCTGGGGGGCCGGGGCTGAGGGCCTGTGTGCTGTGCTCCCCGTAGACTTCGGCCTGAGCAAGGAGGCCATTGACCACGACAAGCGAGCCTACTCGTTCTGCGGGACCATCGAGTACATGGCGCCCGAGGTGGTGAACCGGCGGGGACACGCGCAGAGCGCAGACTGGTGGTCGTTCGGCGTGCTCATGGTAATGGTGTGCGCGTGGGCACGGCGTGCTCGTGTAATGGTGTGCGCGTGGGCACGGCGTGCTCATGGTAATGGTGTGCGCGTGGGCACGGCGTGCGTGTGGTTACGGCATGCACGTGGTTACGGCGTTACATAGTTAAGGCGTGCACACAGCACGCGATCCCTCCTCCGATGACCCCCAAGTGCACCTGCCCATCGCGGCTGGGCCCAGAGCCTGCTGCGAGTGCAGCAACCGCACCTGTTGTGCACACCAGCCCCGTCCGCTGCTGGGACCAGAGGAGGCGGTAGGACTCTGGGCCCATCCCAAGTCCCACGCTCAGGAACAGAGCTGGAGTGGAACTGTGAGTGCAGACATTACCGTCACGCCCTCCTGTAGTCACCGCTCCCACAGAAGCAGCACTGGGTGTGTTAAGGGACGGGCTGGCTTCCGTGAGAGACATTTTCGCATTTCAAATCCTTCCGCCCCGTCAGGAAACTAGCAGGAGCCAGTGCCTGTGGATAAAGTTTTCCTCTGTGCTGAGAAAGCCGAGCTGACTTCCCGTCGTCTCTCCCAGAGCAGGTGCTCACGTGTCCTGGAGGCCGCCACGCCACAGCCATAGCCCAGTGGCCTCGGTGCTGGCCCCTCCTCCCAGCCCCGACGTGATCCTCCTCACCCTCCCTGAGCCCAGACTTCTGGTGCCCTGGGAGCTGCGTGGGGTGAATGTGGGGTGACGGCACTGCAGGACCATCTGCCCCTCCCCCCGTGCGCCTAGAGGGTTACAGAAAACGAGGCAAAGGTCACTCGGCTCGCGCCAGGCACAGCAGAGCCAGACCGCAGACCCTGTCCCCTCACCACGACCCCAGGGTTCAGAGGTGTCCGTCAGGGAGACCCAGGCGGGAGGCCAAGGCCTGCCTGGGGTGTTCGTCCCCGTGGCCCTCCATGACAGGGGCTGGGAGACCCTGGCTGCGTGTGGTGCCTGCTGAGGCACAGGCTGCCGCCCCTCCCTGGGTCGTCGGCCCCTCTAAAACCAGAGCGGGGGGCGGCATCCACACCACGTGGGGACACTCATGGCCCCTGTCAGCCACTGTGAAGAAGGCCCAGTGCCACAGGGACGCTGCGTGGTTAAGCGGGGTCACCACACAGAGCTGCCCGGTTAAACAGGTTAGCGGGAGCCCCCAAGGCTTCCCAGGGACCACAGACGCTAGCCAGGAGGGCAGCGGTGACACCGTTGTGTTGGAATCACTGGACTCCCCTCCACCCCGCCGGTCCCCACGGTTGTCCCGCACCCTATTCTGATGGCAAAGGCCCCTGGCAAACTCGCTGTCTTCAGGGTGGTGTTTCCAGACAGCCCCCTCCCCCCCAAGTATGTCCATGTCCTCTGTA
The DNA here is from genome assembly GCF_033115175.1 of Lepus europaeus. NCBI lineage: Eukaryota > Metazoa > Chordata > Mammalia > Lagomorpha > Leporidae > Lepus > Lepus europaeus. The sequence goes on along the minus strand of NC_084829.1, from coordinate 166,764,645 downwards.
ACCCTGCTGGTGTTGGACGGGGCGCCCCTGGGCCCCCGCCCCTGCTGCACGTGGGAGATTGGCCCTCGCCTTCCCTGACGCTGGGCCGTGGCTCCAGGAGCGGCCCAGCCTCTCACCCAGACGGCACTGCAGGTGCAGGATTCTGCAGAGCCGCGGTCCGTGTCTGGCCGCCGTCCCTACGCGTCGCCCCTGGCCTCCTGCCCTTGGAGAACACGACACAGAGTGGCCGTGGGCTCGGGCGTGGTCCGCACGGCGGGGACCCTTTGCCTGAGGCAGAGTCCCAACGTGCCCCTCACGTCCCAGGGTCTCTGCCCCTCACAGGACCAAGATGCCAGGCCGAGCCTGGAGAGAGGGAAGCCCGCGGAAGACGCGGCTCGCGAGACGCGGCCAGCTCGGCTTCGCCATGGGAATTCCCGAGCGTGTGGCGTGGACGGGCTGCCGTCCTCGCACACGTTTCTGTTTTAAGACAAGAGACCACAGATCTGTCCCCTAACGCCCCTAACGCCGTCTCTGCCCCAAGTCACCGGGAAGTAAAGCGTGGGAAGCTGGAAGGAAAAGGCGGAAGAGCGGTGACACGGAAGCAGAGAGTCTGAAGACGGAGCAGCGCGGAGGCGGGCGATGGGCAGAGGGGCCTCGGAGGGCTCCCGCGTCCCCACCAGGGCCGCTCTCGGCTCCTAAGCGAGACAGCGGTCATTTCTGGGGACTCTGTGACCCCCAGGCCGTCCGTGGCTCTGTCTTCCGTGTCTTCTCGGCACCTGCTGTGTGACATCTGCATCGTCCTTGTAAACATCGGTCTCCGAGCACCTCCTGGCACCCGGCGTTCCTTTAGCGCCCAGCAAGTTCCTCCGCGCCCAACGAGGCAGCCGCCACAGCCTCTCCGCTCCACCGATGCTCCAAGAGCCACGGACGCTGGCTCCTGCTCCTGCTGCAGCTGCCCCGGCTCGTGCTCGCTCGTCGGAGGGAGACGTCCCAGCGATGGTTCCAGGGGCAGGACTCCATGTGGATGCAGCACAGGCCCAGCGTGACGGCGCCCGCACAGCCAGAGCCCACCCCGCGCACCGCCGCACACATCCTCGCCGTCAAGAAGCATCTGTCGCCCACCTCGTGTGCCTCGGGGTCAGGCCCACATGCACGCCTGGTGGCAGAGGACAGCGCACACAGAGGGGGAAAGCGGGGAGAGGAGCAGCACAGGGCTGTGCGGTCACAGTCAGAGGCCGCAGAGCGCAGGTCGGGCGAGCGCCGTGAACAGGCACAGGTGCCGGGCCGGATACTGGGGTGAGCGCCGAGAGCCCCCCCTTCCACGGAGCCACGGGGCTTCCTCCAGGAAGTGGGGTTTCACGAGCTCTAACCATAGGCAGAGAGGGAAGGACCCAGCTCCCTCGGCTGGGACGGCTCTATTTCAGGGGCCGTGTTAATTTGTCTAATCAGCTCCTATGCATCCCTGCTGTGTTAGGGCAATAGCTCATCAGCCGGCAGCGCCCCAGCCTCTCGACTTAATTACGCCGGCTATTTTTACACTCTCCCCACCTGCTCATGTAGTCTGTTGGCTGCCTACAGCCCCTGGCCGGTGCCTTTACTGAGTCAGTGCCGGTGAGACGCCGCGGGGCCGGCTGCAGACATCGGGCGGCCGCCGCGTTCCTCACTTTTCCCTGTTTCAGAGAGCGAGTCCTGATGTTAAAGCCTCCACCACGTTCGCTTCTCTAAGCTTTCACTCCCCCCCTCCCCCGGCATCACGGTCACCCTAGGGAACTCTTCTGTGTATTCAGGCCTTACAAGAGCAGAACATCGGACAAATCCCGTGTCCCACAGACGTGGCTGCCCACGGGCGAGGGCAGAGGTTGTAGCAAACAACGAACGTTCCGTGTTACTCTGTGAGAAGTCACCTTGGAAAACCTAGCCTGTTTTTAAATGAAAAAAAAAAAAATTTGCTTGAAGAAAGTTCTGGAAGGTGATAAATGTTAATGGTGGGTGTCTTTGGATGATAGGATTAGGGTGCTTATTTCCAGCGTTCTGCTGCTGTGTCAGACGCAAAGGGGAGTGCTGGCGGATGCTTCTCAGAGGGCACAGGTTTGCAGGTGAACGTCAAGAGCAGGTGAATTTAACAGCGTCCTGCCAGCACCGGCTCCGAGGCCGCCCTCCTCATGTCCGAGCTGACGTAAAAGACCCCGGCTGAGGCCAGGGTCTGAGCTGTGAGAAAAGTCTTTGTTGCCGCCCTGGTTTCCTTCATCAGGGGCGGGCAGGGGGAGCTGTGGTTCCAGGCCACGGCCCCAGAGTCCTGGCAGTCAGTGCCGGTGCCCGGGAAGGCCGCCTGCAGTGCCCCCTTTATCTCTGTCCATCCTGGCAGATGACCGCGTCTTACTAGATGTGCCGGTGTGCAGCAGCCTGTGTCTGAGCGGTGGCTGGTGCCCCAGTCTCCATCAGAGTTATGAGCGGGCTGTGATGGGTCCTGTGCATTGGGGGGCCGCACCCCCAGCCCGCCCTCACTGCCTGGCTCAGGCTGCTCCACAGCACCCACCAGGGACAGGGGGACCTAAACCGCCCGGGCATCGGCCCCGAGAGCCCCGTCCAGGCCTCAGTGCCCCATCCCCTTAGTGCCTTCTCGCCCACCTGTCATCTCACTGGGATCACCACCTACCCGTGTCGCCCACAGGAATATACGCAGGGGGAGGCGGCCGCTCCCTGCCACAGCCCCCACGTGTGGGCCAGCGCCTGCGCCATGCCCAGCAGGACTCTGGGTGGATGAGGGAGGTGGGCTGGTGGGGGCACTTCAGGCACCGTGGGGTAAATGGACTCACCGTTCTGTGTCGCCCTGCAGTTCGAGATGCTCACGGGGTCTCTGCCGTTCCAAGGCAAGGACAGGAAGGAGACCATGGCCCTCATCCTCAAGTGAGTGGGGCCGGGCTGCAGTGCTGGGGGCTGGGGTGGGAGCAGGGACGGCGTGGTGCTGGGGCCGCGAGGGGGCGACGGTGGTGCTGGGGGCTGGGGTGGGAGCAGGGACGGTGTGGTGCTGGGGCCGCGAGGGGGCGACGGTGGTGCTGGGGGCTGGGGTGGGAGCAGGGACGGCGTGGTGCTGGGGCCGCGAGGGGGCGACGGTGGTGCTGGGGGCTGGGGTGGGAGCAGGGACGGCGTGGTGCTGGGGCCGCGAGGGGGCGACGGTGGTGCTGGGGGCTGGGGTGGGAGCAGGGACGGCGTGGTGCTGGGGCCGCGAGGGGGCGACGGTGGTGCTGGTGGCTGCAGCATGGTTGGAGGGGGTATGAGGGTGGGGAGGTGACTGGGGGTCATGAGGCAGGTGGAGGGGTGGGGGGCGACAGCGTGGCTGGAGAGGGTGGGGGTGTGACATGGGGTCATGAGGCAGGTGGAGGGGTGGGGGGCGACAGCGTGGCTGGAGAGGATGGGGGTGTGACTGGGGGTCATGAGGCAGGTGGAGGAGGGTGGGGGCGACAGTGTGGCTGGAGAGGCTGGGGGTGTGACATGGTGGGGGTCTTGTGGCAGGTGGAGGGGGGTGGGGGGAACAGTGTGGCTGGAGAGGGTGGGGGTGTGACATGGTGGGGGTCTTGTGGCAGGTGGAGGGGTGGGGGGAACAGTGTGGCTGGAGAGGGTGGGGGTGTGACATGGTGGGGGTCATGAGGCAGGTGGAAGGGGGTGGGGGGAACAGTGTGGCTGGAGAGGGTAGGGGTGTGACATGGGGGTCATGAGGCAGGTGGAGGGGTGGGGGGCGACAGCGTGGCTGGAGAGGGTGGGGGTGTGACATGGTGGGGGTCTTGTGGCAGGTGGAGGGGTGGGGGGAACAGTGTGGCTGGAGAGGGTGGGGGTGTGACATGGTGGGTGTCATGAGGCAGGTGGAAGGGGGTGGGGGGAACAGTGTGGCTGGAGAGGGTGGGGGTGTGACATGGTAGGGGTCATGAGGCAGGTGGAGGGGCATGGGGCGACAGCGTGGCTGGAGAGGGTGGGGGTGTGACATGGTAGGGGTCATGTGGCAGGTGGAGGGGCATGGGGCGACAGCGTGGCTGGAGAGGGTGGGGGTGTGACATGGTAGGGGTCATGTGGCAGGTGGAGGGGTGGGGGGAACAGTGTGGCTGGAGAGGGTGGGGGTGTGACATGGTGGGGGTCATGAGGCAGGTGGAGGGGGGTGGGGGTGACAGCATGGCTGGAGAGGGTGGGGGTGTGACATAGGGGTCATGAGGCAGGTGGAGGGGTGGGGGGAACAGTGTGGCTGGAGAGGGTGGGGGTGTGACATGGTGGGGGTCATGAGGCAGGTGGAGGGGGGTGGGGGTGACAGCGTGGCTGGAGAGGATGGGGGTGTGACATGGGGGTCATGAGGCAGGTGGAGGGGCGTGGGGGGACAGTGTGGCTGGAGAGGGTGGGGGTGTGACATGGTGGGGCTCATGAGGCAGGTGGAGGGGTGGGGGGCGACAGCGTGGCTGGAGAGGGTGGGGGTGTGACTGGGGGTCATGAGGCAGGTGGAGGGGCATGGGGCGACAGCGTGGCTGGAGAGGGTGGGGGTGACATGGTGGGGGTCATGAGGCAGGTGGAGGGGCGTGGGGGGACAGCGTGGCTGGAGAGGGTGGGGGTGTGACATGGTGGGGGTCATGAGGCAGGTGGAGGGGCGTGGGGCGACAGCGTGGCTGGAGAGGGTGGGGGTGTGACATGGGGGTCATGAGGCAGGTGGAGGGGTGGGGGTGTGACTGGGGGTCATGAGGCAGGTGGAGGGGCGTGGGGCGACAGCGTGGCTGGAGAGGGTGGGGGTGTGACATGGGGGTCATGAGGCAGGTGGAGGGGTGGGGGTGTGACTGGGGGTCATGAGGCAGGTGGAGGGGTGGGGGTGTGACTGGGGGTCATGAGGCAGGTGGAGGGGTGGGGGTGTGACTGGGGGTCATGAGGCAGGTGGAGGGGTGGGGGTGTGACTGGGGGTCATGAGGCAGGTGGAGGGGTGGGGGTGTGACATGGGGGTCATAAGGCAGGTGGAGGGGTGGGGGGACAGTATGGAGGAGGTCGTGAGGTGGGAGACGGTGGTGTTGAGGTGTGAAATGGACAGTGTTGTGCCGGTAGCTTCTGGTGTTCTCGTCACGGTCGGCTGTGCTAGCCGGCAGCCGTTAGGGGACCTGATCCGTGAACCCCGCGGAGCGACTGTGATGAGCTCTGGTGCTGTGGTGAAGTTTCTGTCAGCAGAAGCCAAGACCGGCCACCGGCAGGGTGCAGACGGGCTCACTGGCGATCTCGGGGCCTGCCCGCTGCCCGGGCACTCGCTCACGTGGCCCCTGGAGCCTCGTGCCCCACGCTGGCAGGAGCTCGCGTCGTCTGTCCCGCGTGGCTGAATCCGGTTTCCCGCCAGTGCTCGTGAAGAGTCGATTCCCGAGTGAGATTTTTGCTCTGAGAGCCACGGCAGGGCCGGCTGACAGGGAGCATGCTGAACACGGGCGGGCACCGCTGAGCGTGGCCGTGGAGAGAGGCAAGAGGTGGGGCAGCAGGGAACCCCAAGTGCGCTCCCCTGTTAACCCCGGAGTGGAACGGAGGCCCCGGAGGAGGTCGCAGGCGTGCTGACCGCCCTCAAACTCTGCCTGCAAGTGGAGCCGCCTGAAACGCTGGGAGTCACCTCCTCACAGTGAGGCCCGTGTGACTGAGTGTGGCCCGCTCTGCCTCTCCCGGGTGACCTGAATGGCAACCAACGCCCGAAGCTAAGGTTGCAGTGATTACTCACCTCTACTTAAAGTTTTTTAAGATGTATTTATTTCTGTGAAAATCAGAGTTACATGGAGAGGGGGCCAGACAGACAGAGGTCTTCCATCCATGGTTCACTCCCCAGATGGTCACAACCAGCCAGGACCCAGGAGCTTCTCCCAGGTCTCCCTGGAGGCAGGGCCCGAGCACTGGGGCCATCCTCCACTGCTTTCCCAGGTGCACTAGCAGGGAGCTGGGTTGGAAGAGGAGCAGCCAAGACGCCAACCAGCGCGCAGAGGGATGCCGCTGTCACAGGCTACGCCACAGCGCCGGCCTTACTTACCTCTATTTGTTTGCATCTTAAGGGAAAACAAGATCTTTATTTTTCTGAAGCTGGGATAGACCCAGCCTGCTGTCACAGGTGGGCAGCGCCCCGCTGTGTGTCTGGGGTCTCAGTGTGGCCGTAGGGGCCTCCTTGCCTGGTTTTCCTCCTCGTCCTGCAGTAGGCTGGGCCCTGGTGAGAGCCCACTCCGCTCACCAGCCAGGAAATGACAGGGTTTGGTTTAGGTTTTGGAAAATATGGCTGATCTCCGTTATGTATGTTGATGGGGTTGTTATATCTATTTAATGCCTTTATATCAGATAGCAGTTGTGAGATTCTCCAGTGTGGTCTCTGAGACGGTAAACTTGCCTTGAACCACCTGAACTCGGACGTCTTGGGAAGTGCACGGGGGTCCGAAGGGCAAAGCCGTTGCTCTGGGTGACGCCGGGGTCTGTTGGTGCACACTGGGCGGGCCCCAGGCCAGCGAGGAGCCGCGCCCTGCGTGGCCGCCTGCTCACTGCCCCCGTCTGCTCTGCAGGGCCAAGCTGGGCATGCCGCAGTTCCTCAGCGTGGAGGCCCAGGGCTTGCTGAGGGCCCTGTTCAAACGGAACCCCTGCAACCGCCTGGGTAAGAGCCCCCCAGGGCCCGGGGTGGGGGAGGGGCCGGGGGGCTGCCTGTGCGACCCAGGTCACTGAACACAGGAGGGGGAGGCTGTCACGTGCTGTCTGTGGTCGGAGGACATGAGGCTCCTTCATGGTTTCTGAACACAGTCACTGCCAAAGGATTCAGGCTGTTTTCTTTTTTTGAGATTTATTTATTTATTTGAAAGGCAGAGTTACAGAGAGGCAGAGAGAGAGAGAGGGAGACAGAGAGAGAAAAAGAGAGAGAGAGGTCTTCCATCCCCTGGTTCACTCCCTAGTTGGCTGCAACGGCTGGAGCTGAGTTGATCCGAAGCCAAGAGCTTCTTCCAGGTCTCCCACGGGGGTGCAGGGGCCCAAGGACTTGGGCCATCCTCCACTGCTTTCCCAGACCACAGCAGAGAGCTGGATCGGAAGTGGAGCAGCCGGGATTCGAGCCAGCACCCATATGGGAAGCCGGCACTGCAGGTAGCTGCCTTGGCGGCTTACCCACTGCGCCACAGCGCCGCCCCACAGGCTGTTTTCTGAAAGACTCTGACTTTACACAAAATGGTGGCGCTTTTTTCTCCTGATTCATCTTTTATAATTCAAGGTGGTTCTGAAATCGGACATGACCCCCTAAAATCTACACAAAAATGTGGCCTTTAAAGTTCCCCAGAAGTGCTATCTGGGGTGCCACTGTGCTACCGGAACTTGGGGTGCCATACGATTTCACCGTAAGCTTACTAATAAGCCCCCAATATTAATAAGCCCAAGAGGGTTCTTGTCTAATATTTAGAGAAGAATTCTAAATACCAGCACAGATAAACGAGGCAGCATGGTACGTTTTAGGCTTTTATTTAGTGTGAAATGTATCTAGGAAAGTGAGGGCTTCAGTTCAGGTAGGAGAGAGGGAAAAGTCTGGGAACTAGGGGAGCGTCCATACCAAGCAGAGAGCAGGCCAAAGCCACGTGCAGCCAGCGCCTTGAGCTGCTATCCACCGCTTATCACCGGCAGCCAAGCAGAGGCAGAGAGAGAACATTTTTGGACACTCCCTGCCTTTTTATATATTTTCCACAGGGGAGTGGCTTGTGGGCGGGTGGGCACTCAGGTATGATCAGGTAGAGCCTGATGGTGGAATATCAGGTAGGGTGTAAGGTCACACAGGGGCGTGGTGGAATATCAGGTAGGGTGTAAGGTCACACAGAGGCATGGTGGGGGTATCAGGTAGGGTGTAAGGTCACACAGAGGCATGGTGGGGGTATCAGGTAGGGTGTAAGGTCACACAGGGGCATGGTGGGGGTATCAGGTAGGGTGCAAGGTCACACAGGGCGTGCTGGGGGTATCAGGTAGGGTGTGAGGTCACACAGGGGTGTGGTGGGGGTATCAGGTAGGGTGTAAGGTCACACGGGGACGCGGTGGGGGTATCAGGTAGGGTGTAAGGTCACACAGGGCGTGCTGGGGGTATCAGGTAGGGTGTGAGGTCACACAGGGGCGTGGTGGGGGTATCAGGTAGGGTGTAAGGTCACACAGGGCGTGCTGGGTGTATCAGGTAGGGTGTGAGGTCACACAGGGGCGTGGTGGGATATCAGGTAGGGCGTGAGGTCACACAGGGGCGTGGTGGGATATCAGGTAGGGTGTAAGGTCACACGGGGGCGTGGTGGGGGTGTCAGGTAGGGTGTAAGGTCACACAGGGCCGTGGTGGGGGTATCAGGTAGGGTGTGAGGTCACACAGGGCTGTGGTGGGATATCAGGTAGGGTTGAAGTCACACAGGGGCGTGGTGGGGGTGTCAGGTAGGGTGTAAGGTCACACGGGGGTTTGGTGGGGGTATCAGGTAGGGTGTAAGGTCACACAGGGCATGCTGGGGGTATCAGGTAGGGTGTAAGGTCACACGAGGGCGTAGTGGGGGTGTCAGGTAGGGTGTAAGGTCACACAGGGCGTGCTCGGGGTATCAGGTAGGGTGTAAGGTCACACAGGGGCCTGGTGAAGGTATCAGGTAGGGTGTAAGATCACACAGGGGCGTGGTGGGGGTGTCAGGTAGGGTGTAAGGTCACACAGGGGCATGGTGGGGGTGTCAGGTAGGGTGTAAGGTCACACAGGGGCGTGGCGGGGTATCAGGTAGGGTGTAAGGTCACACAGGGGCGTCTGGGTGTATCAGGTAGGGTGTAAGGTCACACAGGGGCACGGTGGGGGTATCAGGTAGGGTGTAAGGTCACACAAGGGTGTGGTGGGGTATCAGGTAGGGTGTAAGGTCACACAGGGGCATGGTGGGGGTGTCAGGTAGGGTGTAAGGTCACACAGGGGCGTGGCGGGGTATCAGGTAGGGTGTAAGGTCACACAGGGGCGTCTGGGTGTATCAGGTAGGGTGTAAGGTCACACAGGGGCACGGTGGGGGTATCAGGTAGGGTGTAAGGTCACACAAGGGTGTGGTGGGGTATCAGGTAGGGTGTAAGGTCACACAGGGGCGTGATGGGGGTGTCAGGTAGGGTGTAAGGTCACACAGGGGTGTGGTGGGGGTATCAGGTAGGGTGTAAGGTCACATAGGGGCGTGGTGGGGGTGTCAGGTAGGGTGCAAGGTCACACAGGGGCATGGTGGGGTATCAGGTAGGGTGTAAGGTCACACAGGGGCGTGGTGGGGTATCAGGTAGGGTGCAAGGTCACACAGGGCGTGCTGGGGGTATCAGGTAGGGTGTAAGGTCACACAGGAGTGTGGTGGGGTATCAGGTAGGGTGTAAGGTCACACAGGGGCGTGGTGGGGGTGTCAGGTAGGGTGTAAGGTCACACAGGGGCGTGGTGGGGTATCAGGTAGGGTGTAAGGTCACACAGGGGCGTGGTGGGGGTGTCAGGTAGGGTGTAAGGTCACATAGGGGCGTGGTGGTGGTGTCAGGTAGGGTGTAAGGTCACACGGGGCGTGGTGGGGGTGTCAGGTAGGGTGTAAGGTCACATAGGGGCGTGGTGGGGGTGTCAGGTAGGGTGCAAGGTCTCACAGGGGCGTGGTGGGGTATCAGATTGGGTGTGAAGTCACACAGGGGTGTGGGGAAGGCGTGGTCCCTCAGCTCACAAATCTAATCAATTTAGCTTGTATGCCTGCTTACTTCAGCTGGGGGGGGGGGGGCGGTCTTCCATCCGCTGGTTTACTCCCCAGATGGCCACAAGGACTGGGGATGGACCAAGCTGAAGCCAGGAGCCAGGAGCTCCATCTGTGTCTCCACATGGGTGCAGGGGCCCAAGCTCTTGGGCCATCTTCCACTGCTTTCCCAGGTGCATTAGCAGGGGGCTGGGTCAGAAGTGGAGCAGCTGGGACTCAAACCAGCACTCCAAGATGGAATGCCAGCATCGGAAGCAGCGGCCTAACCTGCTGCGCCACAACGCGGCCCCTCGCTTGTCTCTAGTGAGGGAATCGCCCTGGCCGTTAAACGTGCGAAGTGAACGCTCTTTAGTGCACAGCTGATTCTGGTTTGACTTTATCTGGGCTGAAGATACAATTTCTCTCTTTCCTGCAGCGAACTCAGCAAAATCCCACTGTAGGTGGATTTAATTGATTGTGTGAAAATCTGAGCTTGTGTTCACTGAATTCTCCACAAAATTTTCACTCTGTAGGAAAAAAAGTGGGCAAAGCATCCAGGTGCGGAAAAGCAGGAAGGGAGCGGTAGGGTCAGCCCGCGACCCCGGCCGTGCTCGCGCTTGGCGTAGGCAGGACGCTGCCCAGGCCCCCCTTCTCACGCAGGGCCGGCTCCGGCGCTTGCTGGGTCACTCTCCGTGACCACACAGTTCCTGTGCTACCCACCCTCCCTTCCCGAGAAGAGGCCTGGCCAGTCCCCCTCGGGCAGCGTGGAGGCCGCACGTGATGTCCTTTTGGGGGCAGGGGAAACAGCTGCTCATGCGTCCACCTTCTCTTTAGCCACTGTGGAAGATCCATCATGTACTCAACGCACAGCTGTCCAGTTAGCCCCACTCCAGGGATCCACTCACACCCCAGGGATCACCCCAGGGATCTACTCCACATGCCAGGATCCACTCACACCCCAGAAATCCACTCCACACTCCAGTGATCAACTCCACACCACTAGGAATCCATTCCACACACCCCAGGAATCCATTCCACAACCCAGAAATCCACTCTACACCCCAGTGATCACTCCCATGGATCTACTCCACATGCCAGGATCTACTCACTCCATGGATCCACTCATGCTTCAGGGATACACCCCACACCCTAGGAATCCACTGTACACCTCCAGGGATCCACTCCACACCCCCAGAGATCACCCCAGGGATCTACTCCACACTCCAGTGATCAACTCCACACCCTAGAGATCCACTCCACACCCCAGGGATCTACCTCACACCCCAGGGATCTACTCCACACTCCAGTGATCGACTCCACACCCTAGGGATCCACTCCACACCCCAGGGATCTACCTCACACCCCAAGGATCTACTTCACACTCCAGGGATCCTCTCACACCCCAGGGATCTAGTCACACAAGTGCCCGGACAGCCGCACCCTAGGCCATCTGAGCGGTGGGCATGGGGCAGCTGTGGAGGAGAGGGGCCGCTCTGCAGGTGCTAACACACAGACACCTGTGTTTTTTAAAAAGTGCTCACCAGAGTGAGCAGAGTGGTGCGGGGAGTCCAGCGTGAGGAAAGTCCCTTAGGCCTCGCCCACGCCCTTGGGCCGCAGCCTTCAGGGGTGGGGGGCTCCACGTCCACCTCAGGTACACAGAGAGCTTGATTTTCTTTCTTTTTTTTTTAAGATTTATTTATCTATTTGAAAGAGTTGGAGAGTCAGAGGGACAGACAGAGGCCTTCCATCCACTCGTTCACTCTCTAGACAGCCACACGGCCAGGGCTGGGCCAGGCCAGAGCCAGGAGCCAGGAGCTTCACCCAGGTCTCCCACATGGGTGCAGGGGCCCAGACACTTGGGCCATCCTCCAATGCTTTTCCCAGGCCATTAGCAGGGAGCTGGATCAGAAGCCTGGCAGCTGGGGCACAAACTGGAGCCCACGTGGGATGCTGGCATTGCTGGCGGTGGCTTTACCCACTGTGCCATGGCACCAGCCCCAAGTTTGGTTTTCTTTTTTTACCAATGTGTGCATCGCTTTCTAAACCTTACAAAGCAGTCTTGGGGAAGGCATTTAACATTCAGAGACTCCCGTGGGCTGCACTGCTCAGACTGGCAACAGCCACGTGCCACGTGCAGGCATGGGGCTGCCGACCTCTGGATCACACGTGGCAGAGGGGCACAGTGGGGCAGAAGGACCGCCTCGTCCTCACCCTCTAGGGTGGTACACAGAGACCGGCAGGCATCCCGGCACGGCGCTGCTCCTGCAGCCGCAGTGGGGGGTGTGAGGAAGGTGAGGGGGCGGGTGCGTGGGAGCCCCCAGCGGGGGCAGAGCCAGGGCTGCAGGCCAACTGCAGGGACCCCCACTCCAGCCTGGCCGCTCCCCTGCCCTGTGCGTGCTTCTCATCTCTGAGCTGTTAGCAGGATTCAAGGAGGCAGCGCAGGGCCTGGCATGTGGAAAATGCTGTAGTGCATGTGTGTGTGTGTGTGTGTGTGAAAAGATCATTGCCATGCAACGCCTACGCGGGGACAGGGCGCCCCCTGCTGGCTGCAGGGCTGTGGGCACAGCTCAGAGAAGCCGTCTCGCGCACAGTTCCCCGCAGGTGCTAATCCGTAGTATACATACGGGTAATAGTGTCAGAATACCCCAGAAAGGTGGGGCAGGTGGGGAGGGGTCACAGACGGCCCCTGGAAAGCCTGCGGCCTCCAAGGAGCACGTGGCCACCCCGGGAGGGCCGCCCGCAGAGGGCGGGGCCGAGCCTCTCCAGTCCTGCCGTCGCCCTGCCCGACCACCCAGGGAGTGCAGATTGGAATCAGAAAGGGGCCCTGGAGGCAGAGGGCACACAGGACACCAGCAGCGCAGCCTCATCTCTTGCCCAGATGGAGTGTGGCGGTGTTTCCTGGCACCGATTGCATTGGTGAGACAGGGTTTGCGGGCTGGCTGTGACCACGTGGTGCTGGTGGAGGGTGTTTGTGCCTGTGGGTGCTTGTCCTGGAGGAGTCAAAGTATACTATAAAAAAGCCGTTTGGGCTTTGTCTTGGAATTTCACATCTCTAAAATCCAGCTCTGCAGCCCACAGGCTGGTGTGAGGAAGAGGCGTGCGCCTCACTGCACAGGTGGTCGTCCGTTAAGCAGCCAGCCCAGTGCTGGCAGGGAAAGGCTAGCCCACGACCAGAGCTAGCCCTCCTGGTGGCCCCTGCAGTGAGCTAGACAGCGCACAGGAGCCGAGGGCCTCCGGCGGGGCATCTTACACCCAAGCCGTCCAGCGTGGCGTGAAGGAGTTAGCTGGAACTGCTCCGTACCTAGCCGGCCTCCAGGGATGTCACAGAATTTGCCTGGGCACCTGTGGCCGCACGGTTGGGACCCACGCTTGCTGGGCAGGTGCACCCTGGTCCACGCAGCGGCAGCCGGATACAAGGGCAGGGCCTCTTCCTCCCTCATTGCTGTGAGCCTCACTCCTGCTTCCCACAGACAGCCCAGAACCAGTGTTTCCTGGGTGCCCTTGGCCACTTGAGGGGGGTCAGACCTTAGAGGAGGCCCCACTCTACCGCAGGGCCTTGGCACTGACTGCACTAAGGAATTCTGGGGAGACAGAATCCGCCCTTCACCCCTGCAGAGAAGGCGTCTTTGCTCAGAACAGTTCTGACCTCGGGTCTCAGCGCTCTGCCTGCGCGTGCTCACATCTTCCATAAACCTGAGCCCCCGGAGCAGGGGCTGGACCTCAGCCTCTCGGGCCCACGAGGCCAGATGGCGGAACCTCAAGCGGAGTGCCCGTTGCCTCCCCCGCTGCTCCCCCCGGTGCTGGGTCAGCCCGCGGAGCTGGGAAGCTTGGTGAGCACAGTTGGGAGCGTGAGGAGCCGCTCAGAGTGGAAGTCAGGACTTCCTGGAGAGGAGGCCCTGGGGAGCTGAAGGCAGCGGGAGGCAGTCGGCAGGCGCCGCTGGGTGTTGCAGGCTGGGATTTTACGCCCGTCAGAGTCTTAGAGTCTTGGGAGGGCGTTTGTGCGTGTTGACAGTGACACCGTATGGAAGCACAGCACAGCGGCTGGAAGCGTGGGAGTTGCTTGGGCCACGCGTGTGCAGGTCACACAGTGCGAAGTGCGCAACAATAAAGTGCGTGCCGGATACACCGGTGGCCCTGAGGCAGCTGCCGTCTCAGGATCGGGGCTGGCAGGACCCGGAGGACTCCTGGGTTGATCTCGGGATGGGCAGTGGGCCGGAGAGGGTGCAGTCCAGGCCCACAGAAAGCCCCTCGCGAAGCTGTGACAGCAACGGAGCCTGGCGCGTTCATGCCTGCAGATTGCCACGCACTGGGGGCGGGGTCTGGAGAGCAGGCGGAGCAGACAGGCCTTGTTGCAAGGGGTGTGACGAGAGACGCTGGGTCTCTTTCTGATGACTGTGGGGTCGTGAGTGAGGGCCCAGGCCTGGAGCTCGGAGCAGGCACCACAAGGCCCGGAGGGGTTCACACCTGGCTGGCAGCTTCCACTGGACTCCGAATGACTCAAAGAACAGACTCAGGCCGCGCCGTGAAATAGCAGCCTGCCACTCCAGCATCCCACATGGGCTCCGGTGAGTCCTGGCTGCTCAGCTTCGGACCCAGCTCCCTGGGCTTGGGAAAGCATTGGAGAAAGGCCAGGTCCTCGGACCCCTGCACCTGCTTGGGAGACCTGGAAGAAACTCCTGGCTCCTGGTTCTGGCCTGGCCCAACCCTGGCTGTTGCAGCCATCTGGGGAGTGAAACAGTGGATGGAAGACCTCTCTGTCTCTCCTCTCTATCTCTGTAACTCTGACTTTTAAATAAGTAAATCTAAAAAAAAAAAAAAAAAAAAAAAAGAAGAAGAAGAATAGAATACAATAGGAGAAAGGCGAGAAGGTGAGAAGGGGCTCCAGGCCCGCCCACCACACTCGCACCCTGAAGGTGTCAGAGGCAGGCCGTGGTGGGCTCCCAAGCCGTGCAGAAACGCGGTTTACCCAGGTGCACAGCCCAGGCTCAGCTGCACCCTGGCCGAGCAGGGCAGCGGTTCCGGCGAGCAGGCTGCTGGGGCTGGGCCCGGGCTGTGCCGCTTGCCGGGTGCACCGACCTGAGTGACCCGGGTGTGTGGGGCCTGATTTCTCAGTGCAGCTGCGAATGCATCGCGTCTTGCTGCCCTGACTTCAAGAGCTGTGAGGCTCGAACCAGCGCTGTTCTCTCCCAAGTTCCCCGCAGGAACAGGGCGGGAAGGGCTGCAGTGAGAACAGAAGCCCTGAACCACCTGCCCAGCCTTGTTTTCCAAAGCTGACGGCTCCCTGGCTCGTCCCTGACAGTAGTTTCCAAGTCCCCCAGGGTGGTCTAAGACCACAGGGGGAGCGTGGACACAGTTAGGAGGGAGTTAGATGCGCTGGCGGGCACAGAAACCGCCCGGCCGGGTTAGGACAGCAGGCAGCCAGTGCTGCTGGCGGGCACACCCGTCGGGCAGCGCCTCCTGTGTCTCCTGATTGCTTTGCCGGCCCAGAGGGCATCTCCTCCAGATGGGTTTGGAGGACTTCAAGTGTGGCCCGGCCTGGTCTCCCGTAGCCCCTTCCCCTTTCCCCTGGGCGCTGCTACAACCTCAGGTCATCAGCCAAACTGACCATGACCAACGCCAAGTAAACGGCCCCAGCCCCGCGCTTACAGCTGGGCAGCTCCCGGCCGGCCTCAGGGACCCACAGGAGACCCAAGTGGCCCCGGGCTTGTCTGGAGGTCTGGTGCCCGGGTCCCCTGGAACGGAGACTGCCAGGCAAAGACGTAAGTGTTGAGTGAGTGGAACTTCAAGTGGGCAGCAAATACTTTCAAAAGGAATGTGTGGATCACCTGTAAGTGATTAAGATAAGCTGACAACATCTGAGCCAATTGTAGGCATCACGCTGGACAGTGACAGGGACGCTGGCAGCGGGCATGGACAGTGAGCCTGGCCCAGCTCATCTGAGGATTCCCAGGAAGTAGGGGTGGGCTGTGACGGCTCGACAGCAACAACCACAAAAACGTGACTATTTCCTGAAGCTCCAAGAAGTGAGCGCTGGAGCCCACGTGAGATCAGGAAGTGAGCCCTGGGTCCATGTGTGATCAGGAAGTGAGCCCTGGGTCCATGTGTGATCAGGAAGTGAGCCCTGGAGCCCACGTGAGATCAGTCCACGTGTGATCACAAAGTGAACCCTGGAGTCCATGTGTGATCAATTCACGTGTGATCAGGAAGTGAGCCCTGGAGTCCACGTGTGATCAGTCCATATGTGATCAGGAAGTGAGCCCTGGGTCCACGTGTGATCAGGAAGTGAGCCCTGGAGCCCACGTGTGATCAGGAAGTGAGCCCTGGAGCCCACGTGTGATCAGGAAGTGAGCCCTGGAGTCCACATGTGAACAGGAAGTGAGCCCTGGAGTCCACGTGAGATCAGTCCACGTGTGATCAGGAAGTGAGCCCTGGAGCCCACGTGTGATCAGGAAGTGAGCCCTGGAGTCCACATGTGAACAGGAAGTGAGCCCTGGAGCCCACGTATGATCAGTCCACGTGTGATCAGGAAGTGAGCCCTGGAGCCCACGTGTGATCAGGAAGTGAGCCCTGGGTCCACGTGAGATCAGTCCACGTGTGATCAGGAAGTGAGCCCTGGGTCCATGTGTGATCAGGAAGTGAGCCCTGGGTCCACGTGAGATCAGTCCACGTGTGATCAGGAAGTGAGCACTGGAGTCCACGTGAGATCAGTCCACGTGTGATCAGGAAGTGAGCACTGGAGTCCACGTGAGATCAGGAAGTGAGCCCTGGAGCCCACGTGAGATCAGTCCACGTGTGATCACAAAGTGAACCCTGGAGTCCATGTGTGATCAATTCACGTGTGATCAGGAAGTGAGCCCTGGAGTCCACGTGTGATCAGTCCATATGTGATCAGGAAGTGAGCCCTGGGTCCAAGTGAGATCAGTCCACGTGTGATCAGGAAGTGAGCACTGGAGTCCACGTGTGATCAGGAAGTGAGCCCTGGAGCCCACGTGTGATCAGGAAGTGAGCCCTGGGTCCACGTGAGATCAGTCCACATGTGATCAGGAAGTGAGCACTGGAGTCCACGTGAGATCAGTCCACGTGTGATCAGGAAGTGAGCACTGGAGTCCACGTGTGATCAGGAAGTGAGCCCTGGAGTCCACGTGAGATCAGGAAGTGAGCCCTGGAGCCCACGTGTGATCAGGAAGTGAGCCCTGAAGCCCACGTGTGATCAGGAAGTGAGCACTGGAGTCCACGTGAGATCAGGAAGTGAGCCCTGGAGCCCACGTGTGATCAGGAAGTGAGCCCTGGAGCCCATGTGTGATCAGTCCACGTGTGATCAGGAAGTAGCCCTGGAGTCCACGTGAGATCAGGAAGTGAGCCCTGGAGCCCACATGTGATCAGTCCACGTGTGATCAGGAAGTGAGCCCTGGGTCCATGTGTGATCAGTCCACGTGTGATCAGGAAGTGAGCACTGGAGTCCACGTGAGATCAGGAAATGAGTCCTGGAGTCCATGTGTGAACAGGAAGTGAGCGCTGGAGCCCACATGTGATCAGGAAGTGAGCCCTGGGTCCACGTGTGACCAGGAAGTGAGCCCTGGAGTCCACGTGTGAACAGGAAGTGAGCACTGGAGTCCACGTGAGATCAGGAAGTAGCCCTGGAGCCCACGTGTGATCAGGAAGTGAGCCCTGGAGTCCACGTGAGATCAGGAAGTGAGTCTAGGGCCCACGTGTGACCAGGAATTGTCACTCCTTTGCTGCTGCCCTGTTGCGCTCCTGGTTGACATCCAGCAGCACCGGGGGTCCCACAGGAAAGCCGTGGAGCCTAAAGCAGAGCAGCACCAGCCTCCCTCTCGGCACAGCCGCCCAGCAGTTCCTGTTCTTGTCGGTGCTTTGAGATGGAGCGGGTGCCCCGGGCAGCTCGGGCAGGTGGTCAGGATCACAGAACAGTGCAGCTCTAACAGACACCAGCACAGACACTCCCGGCTCTCCCCCCCCCCCCCCCCCCCCCCGGAGCCCTGCTCGCTGCTGTGTGCTGAGTGTGAGAAAGATTCAGCAGGTTCAGGAGGGGCTCCGAAGGGCCAAGGTCCACAGCCAGCCGCCTGCTCTTAGATGGGCGCAGGAGAGGACTGGGCCATGTCCTCCTCCTGTTCACGGCTGTCGCTTGCTGGAACGCCTGTAATCTTCGAGGAATAAAAACGGCATTGGTTCACTGGTGATGTTTGCTGAGGCCCAGCATGGACATGGTGCAACGTGTTCCTGCAGCCAGAGAAGGCGCAGATAAAAATGTGCAAAGTGATCCAAGAAAACCCAGCAGGCACCGGGTTTCCTTTTCCCGACTTAAAAAAAAATCTGCCGATCTTACTTGCAAGTAATGAGTGAGAATGAGGTAGAAATGGTTCCCTCCAGGAGACACAGCCAGTGGGTCACAGCAGGTGCATGTGCCTGGCGGGGGGGACACAAATCGCCCCCTAGGAGCTGTGGGCAGGGCACCCAGCAGGAGCTGCGCGGGTCCAGGTGGCTGTGTGTCTTCCTCCACTGTGGGGACCCATGGGGATTTTCAGTCTGGGTTCTGATCGTAAGCCAGGCGCAGGGATGGGTGAGGGAGGGACTCTCCCGGGCGAGGCGGGGAGGGCGGAGCGGGGGTGTCTCAGCAGCAGCTGGAATGCATCTCAAGCGCCATGCTGGTGCTGGGGACTCGCACGTCCAGGGGCCTCCAGGGGTGGGGACACATGGGGTGGGGAGACCCACCTGCACCTCCGATTGCTGCAGCTCCTGGCTGGTGTGGCCTTGAGCAGGCTGGCCCACCACCTCAGTCTCCTACTGTGGACAGCAGGAGTGGGGATCAGAGTCACTCCGCGTGCTGGGACAGCCCCGCACAGCGCCAGGCAGCCTCTTGGAGGGCGGACCCCCCAGGCCGAGCCGCCCGTTTCTTTGTGTGTGTTCACAGGGCACTTGAGAACTGCAGGAGCCGCGGGAGGCTCGGTGGCGTCTCCCAGATGCCGCCCATCACTGGTGTGGCCTGGTCAGGCTGCCAGGGCGGAGCGGGGAGGCAGCCCTGGGCTCTCGTGCACCCAGAGACTGCTCTGTCCACCGCCTTGCAAGGAGTGGAGGGGCTGGGAGGGACTGGACGTGAACTGTGGTGCCCACCACAGCGGTGCCCAACCCCGTGACTCGCGACGCCGAGAGGAGGGGCAGTCCCTGCAGGCTGGACAGCGAGTCCTGGGGTGGCTGCTGAACCTGCGGTGGCTCTGAGCGTCCTTCATGTTGCCGTGCCTGGGCAGGACGAGAGCCAGGATGTGCACGGCCCGGTCAGGCCGGGTGGACACGCGGGGAGACGCTGACTGGGATGGAGCTGTCAGGATGAGAGCCCCAGAGAGCTCTGCACGCAGAAAGGGAGCTGCGCCTCCCCTACCCCAAGATGGGGCGCGGGGAGGAGGCTCCTGCCCAGCCCCCGCCTCTCCCTCCTGTGTCCTGGGCCCAGGGCCCCCGTCCAGGCCAGCAGTCTCTGACTCGCGTGAGAGAAACAGGGCTCCTCTCCCCGCCTCCCATCCTGGAGGAAACACAGAGACCTGAGGGCCCCGGGCTGTGCCTTGGTAATTAATAGCGTTTATTAAAAAAAAAAAACAGTTTTAAGTTTAAGGAAGTGCAGGGAGCTTCCATGCCTGGGGAAGGCGCCGCACAGGTGCCCATAGCAGTGCCTCGCACACACGGGCCAGGTCCGCGGCAGCAGGTGCAGTGATGTTGACATGCTGTCCGGACTGGAGGCCAAGGGCAGTGATGGGTGCTCTCAGATGTACAGGGACGCACGACCCTCGAAGCCACACCGTCTAGGGTAACTTCACACCCCAAAACTTCCCCGCACCCCGCCAGCCCCTCTAGCCCTGCACCGCTCCCCCAGGACCTTAGCACCGTGATGGAAGCAAAGAAGGAAGGAGGTCAGCACAGGCGGACTCCAGGTGAAAGCAGTCCCCTGTGTTGAGCAGGGACAGGAGCCCAGGCCCCGCCTCCCCCAGGTTCAGTTCTGCCTAAACGCCCCTGGGGTCTGGGCTTTCTGCCCCTCCCTGGCAAAGTCTCCTGCCCGCCTCTCTGGGAGGCGGCCTCCCCACGCCCGGAGCTGGGAGCCTCAGCTCACCTGTCCCTTTCACTCAGCCCCAGGCTACCTCCCAGCTCAAGTGCTTGGACCTGACTGGTGCTTCCTGGGCCGTGAGGGCCGGGGTGGGGAGCAGGCACCGCGGGCAGGAGCAGGTGGCAGCCTCCTCCCCCAGGAAGGGACACATGAGGTCCCGCCCCCCTGCTCCAGCCCAGCCCAGCCCTCCCCTGCTGCTGGGGCTGGCAGGGAGACCCCCCTCTACGTGCCTGGGGCTGGCAGGGAGACCCCCCTCACTGTGCCTGGGGCTGTCAGGGAGACCCCCCTCACCGTGCCTGGGGCTGTCAGGGAGACCCTCCCTCACTGTGCCTGGGGCTGGCAGGGAGACCCCCCTCACCGTGCCTGGGGCTGTCAGGGAGACCCCCCTCACTGTGCCTGGGGCTGGCAGGGAGACCCTCCCTCACTGTGCCTGGGGCTGGCAGGGAGACCCCCCCTCACCGTGCCTGGGGCTGGCAGGGAGACCCCCCCTCACTGTGCCTGGGGCTGGCAGGGAGACCCTCCCTCACTGTGCCTGGGGCTGGCAGGGAGACCCCCCCTCACTGTGCCTGGGGCTGTCAGGGAGACCCCCCTCACTGTGCCTGGGGCTGGCAGGGAGACCCTCCCTCACCGTGCCTGGGGCTGGCAGGGAGACCCTCCCTCACTGTGCCTGGGGCTGTCAGGGAGACCCCCCTCACCGTGCCTGGGGCTGTCAGGGAGACCCTCCCTCACTGTGCCTGGGGCTGGCAGGGAGACCCTCCCTCACTGTGCCTGGGGCTGTCAGGGAGACCCCCCTCACCGTGCCTGGGGCTGTCAGGGAGACCCCCCTCACTGTGCCTGGGGCTGGCAGGGAGACCCTCCCTCACTGTGCCTGGGGCTGTCTGTGGCTTCGATCTCACGCACTCTCTGCTCTGTTCACGACAGGCGCTGGCGTTGATGGCGTGGAGGAGATTAAGCGTCACCCTTTCTTTGTGACCATAGACTGGAACGTAAGTCACACCAGGGCCCCAGCTGCACACAGGGACAGGGCAGGGGTGGGGGCCAGGTTGAGAGGAGGTTCGAGGTCAGCGAAGGTGAGTCACCTGCGGCCAGCACTCTTGGGACGCTTCTCAGCCGCCGGGCCCCGGAGAGGCACAGCCCCCTGCCAGCTCCCAGCCTGCTCCTGCCTGGCGTCCCTGCGGCCCTCCCCTGCCTGATAGACTCCTGTCTCCACCTCTGGGGCTGTGCCTAGTGGCCAGAGGAAGGCGTGCAGGGCGTCAGCTGCCTGTGTCCTTCCCTTGGGTCAGCACAGTCGCCTACACTCGGGCTCTTCCTGAGCGAGCAGACACAGCTCAGAGCACTTGGCTGACGTTGGCACTGTCCTTTGCAGGATGGAGTCTATTGTCTCTCTACGTCGAGCACCCGAGAATTGCAGCCCCGGGTCCTGGTATCTGTTTATTTATCTGAAGAGCAGAAGGAGATAGAGAGGGAGAGAGAGAGCGCGCTTCCCTCTGCTGGTTCACTCCCCAGATGGCCTCAGTGGCAGGGGTTGGCCAAAGCCAGGAGCCAGGGACTGCATCCAGGTCTCCCACGTGGACGGCAGGAGCCCAAGCACTTGGACCACCATCTGCTGATTTCCCAGGCGCCTTGACAGGGAGCCGGGTGGGAAACGGAGCAGCCGGAACTCGAACTGGCCTGCAGGATGGGTTGGCAGCGCTGCAAGTGATGGCTTTACCTGCCGTGCCACAGCCACCGCCCCTCCACCCCAGGTGTTGTGATGGCTCTACCTGCCGTGCCCCAGCCACCGCCCCTCCACTCCAGGTGTTGTGATGGCTCTACCTGCCGTGCCCCAGCCACCGCCCCTCCACCCCAGGTGTTAGAGCCCCAGATCCCGGTCTCCCTCTGAGGATGCCGGACACGAATGCTGGCTGAGCCGCTCCTCTCCCGGGCTCTCCTCCTCTACCCAAGCCCTAGGGTGACGGTTCCCATGAGAGAATTTTGCAGATGCAACTTCCTTTCATGTTAGACGAGAGAGAAAGTTGAAATTTCAGGAATCCACGACTTCCAGCCAGGTTAAAAACAAAAAGCAACCCTGTTGAAACGCCGACTAGAATCGCTTCTCGGCCTTTTGGCTAAGGTCGAGTGTGAAACGCCGACTAGAAATCAGGTTGCATCCAGTAAGCAAAAAGGAGAGCTGAGGACCTCCCAAGAGACGCCGCCACCGTCTTCCTTGGCCACCTCCTTTCCTGAGAATTCGGGGTTACCAGGCGCTCAGGCCAGCTCGGCTCACACAGGGATCCCGACCGGCCATTCTCCGTCGGTCCCCTGAGCTGGAGTGTGTCCTCTGTGGGGACTGTGGCCTTGACCACGAGCCTGCGTGTGAGCCTTGGGGTGGGGGAGAAGCTGCAGGCGGGAGGAAAGGCACTGCCTGCGTGTGTGTGCCCCGCACGAGGACAAGGCCAAGGAGGGACTTGGCAAGTGCTGCGTGTGGACGCTTACCTCAGCCAAGGACTGAAGCCACACGGCGGGGGGTGGGGGCATCGTCCAGGAGGGCCTGCCGGGGAGCAGAGGCAGCCTTGGAAGACGCTCGGGATTCCAACAGCGAGCGGGGCTGTGGGGGCTGCCAGCGAGTCCCCTGGGTGCAAACGCAGTCGTTGGCTCCCTGGACCGAGGGCGGCATTTCCACGCTAGCTTCAGTACTCGGGCTAGAATTAAGGTCGGGGAGTTCCCTGTGTCCACGTTTCTTCCTACTCTGGCCTTTGGAAGACCCTTCCTCGGCCTCAGCTGGGAGCGTGGTCCCCGTCACTTCTGTTCTCGCTAGAGGAAGCCGGCAGAGCCTGCAGGGCCTCGGCATCGCCTTCTGTCTGACGGTCTGACTGGGCGGAGCTGCTGGGTGGTGGGGGCCCCGATACACTTCCGCCGCGTTAGTTCACGTGGCCCATAAGAAGTGCGCGGTGCCCACCCCAGCCAAGTGTAAGTGGGGTGTCCAGGACGTACGGTCAGCTCCTCCTCGTGCTGCCCACAGCCCGGGCACGGCTGTTGAACCAGAGCAATGCGGGGTGGGTGGTCACAGCATAAGAGAGATGGGGCCTGAAAGACCGCTGGGAGCCGACCCAGGAAGGGGCACGGGGATGCTCCCCACGAGGACCTACGGGTGTGAGTGTGCAGGCGTGCATGGGCGCCCCCACCCCATGTCTGGTGGCTGACCTGGACCCCATGTTGCACAGCTGGGCTCTCTTAGACCCTGAAATGCAAGGTGTTGTCTGGTACTTGTTTCGCAGGTCCTTGGACTCAGTGACGTGGGTGGAGATGTGCCCATTGTTTCGGCAGCCCAGGTCACTGGAAACCACCGTGCACTCTCGTTTGCAAGAACCGTTACACCCAAAGGAGTCACTCCCCTGCAGCGCGGGCAGAGTCACGAGGGAGTGACGCCCCCCGCCTGTGCATTTCAGCCCCGTGCTCGCCCAGAACCCAAGGGGGACCTGAGCCTCTGTTCTCTGCTTCCATCCGTGACCCCAAACTGCCAGCAGTGCTGCCCGGCTGTCCCCGGGGTCTGGGTGACTGCAGAGCGGAGGTGCGGGTCCCTCCCCAGGGCCTGTCCGTCCTCACTGCCCTGAGTGCCCAGCAGATGTGCGCCTGCCCACGCCTCCCGCGAGCTTGCCCCGCTTGACTCCTCCGGTGAAGAATCGCCAGGCCGGTACAGGCTCGGGGCCTCTGCAGAGGCCGCGGTGGAGCCCAGCAGGTGGGAGCTGCTTTTCCCGGGGCTGAAGCATCGCTGAGCGCACAGAGCAGGCACAGACCCGAAGTCAGCACCGCGGGCCGCGCAAGCCAGGCCCGGGAAGGCTTCCAGCCCAGCGCAGCTGCCCTTGAAGGGAGCCTGGTAGGCGCCAGTGCGTTGACAGAGAATGACACCATCCAGATGTGGGCCCTGGGGAGGGGGCGAGCTTGCACTGCCCAGTGCGAGCGCCCTCAGCGCAACGTGGGGCATTACCAGATTCCTTTCCTGAGGTTGGTAGCCACTCACCATTAGTACTGGTACTGGCTAATCTTTGTACATGTCAAAGCCTGCTGTCCACATGGACAAGCATGCTGTCCACATGGAAGACAGAGGGGCTCCTGGCTGAGACCGCGGCCTGGGGAATGGGCAGGGTGCCCAGGTGGCCCGGTGAGCAGGCAGCATGTGAGGGAGGGGCCCGGCTCAGGTGCCCCGCTCGCGGTGCCCTTGGTGGAGAATCCCTGCACAGTGACAGAGTGGGAGCCGTCGCCTGCCGCTCCCGCTGCCCGGAGCAGGGCCGCCGCGGCTGGCTCCTGGGCTGGGTGCGCCGGGAGAGCTCACCCTTTCAGGGACCGACAAGGACTTGCCGTACGATGGTGGGTGATCACCTCTGGTGCGGCAGTTCTGTGGATCCACATTCTGCCCCGGAGCCTCTTACAGTGGGAAGGCCGTGCAGGCCAAGCTGCCCCTGGGGCCTGACACGGCCACCCCCGCAGGAGCGCCCAGCGTCCTCCGTCCTGCACCGCCCTCCGTCCTCGGATTTTCACGTTGCTGTTTTAGGAGCAGTCTACGGTGTGCCTTTTGCCTTACCGGAGCGTTAGTAATCTCTCAACGCCTGGAGCCAAAACTGTAGAGAGCAGATGTTCGGGCTCGTGATGCTAGAAGAACCGGCCGCCGTCCTAGTGCCTCAAGGTCTCTTCAGGGATGACGGAGCCCTCGTGTACCTGCTCGACTCCCTCGTGGGATCGGTGCAGGGTGTGCAGCGCTGCTGCCAGGCCTGCGTCAGCCTCACACCCTGCCGCGAATGAGAGGACTTAAATCGTGCTTGACGGCCTGGACCCTGGGACGCCGTTTGCCTCCGCAGCGTGGCCGTGAATTGCTCCAGTCTCAGAAGGGAATCTGGGTCAGACTCACTAACTTGTGTCCCATCGAGCTCAACGCCCGGACAAAACGCTGTCACTGTTTCATTGTCTTTTCTTTTCTTTTTTAAGTTTTACTTATTTGAAAGAGTTACAGAGAGGGAGAGGCAGAGAAGAGAGAGAGAGAGAGAGAGAGAGAGAGGTCTTCCATCCACTGGTTCACTCCCCAAATGGCCAAAAATGGCCAGAGTTGGGCCAGTCTGGAGCCAGGAACCAGGAGCTTCTTCCAGGTCTCCCACATGAGTGCAGGGCCCCAAGCACTTGGGCCATCTTCTGCTTTCCCAAGCACATTAACAAGGAGCTGGATTGGAAGTAGAGTAGCCGGGTCTTGAACCGGTGCCCGTATGGGATGCGGCACTGCAGGAAGTGGCTTCACCCGCTACGCCACAGTGCCGGCCCCCAGTGTTTGATTTCAACCTCTCTGCAGGTGCTTACACGAAAGGCAAGGCTATCTTTTCCCCCAAACCCCCAGCCCCTCATTAGGTTTGGCCGCAGGAAGAGAGACAGCCTGTGTAGCGGTAGCATACGAGCACTTTCCAGAATGTTCAGTCACAGGAAGAAATCGGCCAGCCTCGAAGATCACAGCAGCATCAGGAAAGCAGCGAAGTCCGAGGGACCGGCCCCGAGGGGCCCCAAGAGCCTTGCTGCCTGCCGAGCTCAGAGTGAAGCCGTGGTGACATCAGGGGACAGACGGCGTGGCGGCCCCGTGGCCCCGTGGCCCCAGGTGTGCTCAGCCCCCAGATCCTGCTCACGGCCAGCCTTCGGTCCACTGTCTCCTGCACGCCTCCCTTGATCACGTCAGGATCCCCTCAGCCAAACGGGCCCCAGGCCGAGCTCTGGAAACAGCAAGGAAGCAGAGTGCGTTGCCCACACCACCTTCCAAAGCGAGAAGCCTTGTGCACGTGACGCAAGGGTGCTGTGTGACGGCCGGGCTCCCTGGCACTTGCATGTTTGCTTGTGCTGCGCCAGGCATGCAGGGGAAGGGAGGAACGGGGGTATGGCAGGTGAGCCACCCAGGGCCCCCTGGGGCGGGGTCTGGGAGGTGGACCTGTGTGATGGCCGGCTCCCTGCTCCATTGGCAGGCAGGTGGATCTGTGTGATGGCCGGCTCCCTGCTCCATCGGCAGGCAGGTGGACCCGTGTGATGGCCGGCTCCCTGCTCCGTCGGCAGGCAGGTGGACCCGTGTGATGGCCGGCTCCCTGCTCCATCGGCAGGCAGGTGGACCCGTGTGATGGCCGGCTCCCTGCTCCGTTGGCAGGCAGGTGGACCCGTGTGATGGCCGGCTCCCTGCTCCGTTGGCAGGCAGGTGGACCCGTGTGATGGCCGGCTCCCTGCTCCGTTGGCAGGCAGGTGGACCCGTGTGATGGCCGGCTCCCTGCTCCGTTGGCACGCAGGTGGATCCGTGTGATGGCCGGCTCCCTGCTCCGTCGGCAGGCAGGTGGACCCGTGTGATGGCCGGCTCCCTGCTCTGTCGGCAGGCAGGTGGACCCGTGTGATGGCCGGCTCCCTGCTCCGTTGGCAGGCAGGTGGACCCGTGTGATGGCCGGCTCCCTGCTCCGTTGGCAGGCAGGTGGATCTGTGTGATGGCCGGCTCCCTGCTCCATTGGCAGGCAGGTGGACCCGTGTGATGGCCGGCTCCCTGCTCCGTTGGCAGGCAGGTGGACCCGTGTGATGGCCAGCTCCCTGCTCCGTTGGCAGGCAGGTGGACCCGTGTGATGGCCGGCTCCCTGCTCCGTTGGCAGGCAGGTGGATCTGTGTGATGACCGGCTCCCTGCTCCGTCAGCAGGCACCTAGGTTAGGAGAGTAAGACGCTCTCAGCTCAGACGAGGCCCACGGCACCCTGCTGGGACAGGAGTCTGATTCCAACGAATTATTTTTCCTTCTGGATAAAATCGTGGGGATCCCTGGCGTGAAGCCCTGAGCTGCGCCAGGGAGCAGACAGAAGAGGGTGAGGGTGCAGCACTGGGGCCGCGCTGGTCTTGTGACGTCCTAGGGTGACTTGGGTTCACGAATCCTCGATTTCCTTGTCTGAAGGGACAGTGTGGCATGGAGGTGGGCACCGAGGGGCCAGGCTGCAGCCTTGCCGAGCAGGACTCCCATGGGGAGAACGGGTGGGTGTCGCCTCACCCTCCATGCCTGCTCCACATGCAGCTGCTGTTGGTGGCTGGGCCTGAAGCAAGGCAGGAAGGGGCGGGGCAGGGGGGACGAGGGAGGGCAGCACTTGGCCCCACTGCCCTCTGGGGTGGTGCCACGTGTTGGGGGGGCAGTTCTGAGCATGGCAGGGCACTGGATGCCCGGAGCGCTCACAGTGGTGACAACAGTGAGTGGACATCACCACGGGTCCCGCTGTGGCCAGGGGAGCTGTTTTCTTGGCCACAGTGAGGCCAGGGCAGGAGTAGACGGGTCCACTTGTGCTTCTCCGTGGCCGAGAAGGCAGGGGCAAGCCTAACAGGAACAGCCACTTCTGTGTTGGGGTTTGTTTCTAGCAGATGTCTCCTGGGGTTAGTTCTCCCTCACATTAGGAGTAGGAGGTGGACTCCGTGCAGATCTGTGCCTCCAGGAGAGGGTGGGATCCTGACTCCAGCAGGAAGCTGCTTGCTGGTACCCAGCTGAAACATCACGGCAGGCGCTGCCCTGGCGCCGTGGGTCTGGGTGGAGCTGGGGTTTTCATGGGCAGAGCCACCCTTGCTTATGAGAGCCCCCGTGACAGGTGCACACATCACGGAGGCTTGCTCCCCCCATGGGTGCATTGCCACGGAAAGTTCTGGAGCGAGCTTAACGAGTCAACTCGGTCCCTGAAAGCTGTCCACCCGGCACAGGAGGTGATGGACTGACTACGGCTGGGGGGACTCACAGCTTCTCCTCGTTGGCTCCACAGTGGACAAGCACTGCTGTGCCCACCAGCGGCAGCCGGGCAGCTGGGTGTCTGGCCACCCCCGCCTCCCCTCCCGCAGCTGCTCCCCCGGTCCACTCGAGCACTCGTGTTTGGGGAGGGGGTCAGGAGACCCAGCTCTGCCTGCCTGCCCGCCCCCCCTCGCCCTTGGCCTTAGACCAGTTCCTCGGCGTCTCCTGCCTCTGTTTCCCACTTCCTGGTGTCCGAGACTCAGGGAAGTGCCGGCTGGAACCCTCGCCTCCGTCGTCCGGCCTCCCAGGCCCTGGGTGCCCTGACTGTGGAGCAGAGGTCCAGGCCTCGTGTGCGGAAGGACCCCAGGGCCTGGGAATTGGGGTTTTTGGCTAATGCGTGGGGCCCCTGAGCAGGCAGGTCTGGGAGAACTGCGCCCCCAGTGCCTGTAGCGAGGCTCTGCTCTCGGCTCCCAGCCCCACTGCTGTCCTGCAGCCTCTGGGTGGGCGGCGGGCACATTCTCCCTCCCGGCTCCTCTCCTCCTGTCGGCCGGGCTGCCCAGGGCTGACCCCTGCTCCTCACACCTTCCAGCCGGGCACTTCCTAGCATCTCCCACGCTCTGCTCCACGCCGCCCCTGGCGTCGCACACGGGGTGGACCTGGCGCGTTCAGAGCCTGTGCGGCACTGACCGACTCCGGGCACCCAGTGGTGAATCATGGGTTTCGAGGATTGTCACAGCTCCAAGGCAGGACCCAGAAGGTCGGACCCAGACGTGGCTGTGGGAGGGGGACCTGGGACACCTGCTCTGAGGGCTGGAGCATCCCCAGGGCTGCAGCTCCAGGTTGCGCCTCCCGAGACACCAGAGAGGAGGGGGGGGCAGTGCCCCCTCCCTGTTGGCCTCCTGTAGGATTTTACTTGGAGACAAAATTCAGCCCAGGGGAAGTCTGAATAGCACTCAGCGTGTCCCTAGACCCCTGCCCCTCTCGGGTTTGTACATCGTGGGTCATGGTGGGGGATCAGCACTGCCTGCCGTGAGTTGACGAGATGTGTGTCCGTGTGTCTGTGTGTCCATGTGCATTTTGGAGTTCCAAGGGATGTCTGTGAGTGCCCGGGCTGTAACGGGAGCACCTTTCCTTCTAGCCGAAGGTGCCAGACACCCAGCGTACCCCCGCGGTGGCTGTGGTCCAGTGCCCCAGCGTCCCCCCATGGTGGCTGCAGTGCCCCAGCGTCACCCCGCAGGGGCTGTGGTCTCTGTGTCCCAGTGTCCCCTCACAGTGGCTGCAGTCCAGTGCCCCAGCGTCCCCCCGCAGTGGCTGTGGTCTCAGTGCCCCAGCGTCCCCCTACAGCAGCTGTGGTCCAGTGCCCCAGCGTCCCCCCACGGCGGCTGCAGTCCAGACCCCCAGCGTCCCCCCGCGGTGGCTGTGGTCTCAGTGCCCCAGCGTCCCCCCGTGGTGGCTGTGGTCCAGTGCCCCAGTGTCCCCCCACGGCGGCTGCAGTCCAGTGCCCCAACGTCCCCCCGTGGTGGCTGTGGTCTCAGTGCCCCAGCATCCCCCTACAGCAGCTGTGGTCCAGTGCCCCAGCGTCCCCCCACGGCGGCTGCAGTCCAGACCCCCAGCATCCCCCCGCGGTGGCTGTGGTCTCAGTGCCCCAGCGTCCCCCCGCGGTGGCTGTGGTCTCAGTGCCCCAGCGTCCCCCCGTGGTGGCTGTGGTCCAGTGCCCCAGTGTCCCCCCACGGCGGCTGCAGTCCAGTGCCCCAACGTCCCCCCGTGGTGGCTGTGGTCTCAGTGCCCCAGCATCCCCCTACAGCAGCTGTGGTCCAGTGCCCCAGCGTCCCCCCACGGCGGCTGCAGTCCAGACCCCCAGCATCCCCCTGCGGTGGCTGTGGTCTCAGTGCCCCAGCGTCCCCCTACAGCAGCTGTGGTCCAGTGCCCCAGCGTCCCCCTACAGCAGCTGTGGTCCAGTGCCCCAGCGTCCCCCCACGGCGGCTGCAGTCCAGTGCCCCAGTATCCCCCTACAGCAGCTGTGGTCCAGTGCCCCAGCGTCCCCCTACAGCAGCTGTGGTCCAGTGCCCCAGCGTCCCCCTACAGCGGCTGCAGTCCAGTGCCCCAGTGTCCCCCCACAGCGGCTGCAGTCCAGACCCCCAGCATCCCCCCACGGCGGCTGCAGTCCAGTGCCCCAGCGTCCCCCCACGGCGGCTGCAGTCCAGACCCCCAGCGTCCCCCCGCGGTGGCTGTGGTCTCTGTGTCCCAGTGTCCCCCCCACGGCGGCTGCAGTCCAGTGCCCCAGCGTCCCCCCGCGGTGGCTGTGGTCTCAGTGCCCCAGCGTCCCCCCACAGCAGCTGTGGTCTCAGTGCCCCAGCATCCCCCCCCCACCATGAAGGCTGTGGTCTCAGTGCCCTGTCTTGCTTGCCTTGCAGAAGCTGTACCGGAAGGAGATCAAGCCGCCGTTCAAACCCGCCGTGGGCAGGCCTGAGGACACCTTCCACTTTGACCCCGAGTTCACGGCGCGGACGCCCACAGGTGTGTGCCGACCACCGCTGCCCCCCGTGGGGGCCTCTCCTGTCTGTCCGTTGGGGGCAGGTCACCAGGAGCCAGGGGACGTGTTAAAAAATGCTGTGGGCAGAGAGCACGGTCCATCTGCTCGGCGACAGACCCCACTCCCCGTTACCGCACTCAGGAGTCCCTGAGTCTGCAGGGTCCCCTCCCTTCCTCCCGTGCTGAGCCCAGTCCCCGCCCCTCAGAGGGACACACAGAGGCGAGGGCCAGGGGAGAATCGCAGCAAGGCAGATCTCTTACAGAGTGGAGGTTTGCTTTTTTTAAGATTTATTTATTTACTTTAAAAGCAGAGTTACAGAGGCAGAGTGACAGCGAGAGCGAGAGAGAGAGAGAGAGAGAGAGAAGTCTTCCATCTACTGGTTCACTCCCCAGATGGCCACAACGGCTGGAACTGGGCTGATCTGAACCCAGGAGCTTCTTCTGGTCTCCCACGCAGGTGGCCATCTTCTACTGCTGTCCCAGGCCACAGCAGAGAGCTGGATGGGCAGTGGAGCAGAAGGGACCAGAACCTGTGCCCATATGGGATGCCGGCGCCGTGGGCAGTGGCTTTACCCGCTATGCCACAGCGCTGGACCCTGAGTAGAGCTTTGGTGGGGAGAGGGAGACAGGGCTGTGATCTGTGAACCACACACACTGTTGGTGCACAAGACAGGACCCCGCTGGAAAAGCTGTGCCGGGCGGGGGTCTGCACTTGGCAAACAGACACATCCGTTTAGAGACCCTTACTGTCTGTCCAGTCCAGTCCAAACCGGCCAGCTCCCTGGAGACATTATCACTTTGAAACGAAACACAGATGAAGGCGATCATTTTGAGACGGCAGTGAGTTAGCACTTAGTGTGGGCTTCCAGGGCAAACGCCGCGGCCTGGGAGGCCCGGACGGCAGACGCTCCTCTCCTTACAGTTCAGGAGGTCGCAGGTCGAGTGCAAGGTGCGGGCAGCACTGGCTTCTGTGGGGGCCCCTCTGGGACTGTGGACGGCTGCCGCTCGCTCCCCTCCTCACCCTGTCCTCCGTGTGTGTGCAGAGATAGACAGCACGCACACGTGTGCAGAGAGACAGTGCACGTGTGCAGAGATGGCACACGCGTGTGTGCAGAGGGAGACAGCACATGTGTGTGCAGACAGTGCACGTGTGCAGAGGGAGGTAGCATGTGTGCAGAGATGGCACACGCGTGTGTGCAGAGACAGCACATGTGTGTGCAGACAGTGCACGTGTGCAGAGGGAGACAGCACATGTGTGTGCAGAGGGAGACAGCACATGTGTGTGCAGATGGTGCACGTGTGCAAAGGGAGATAGCATGTGTGCAGAGATGGCACACGCGTGTGTGCAGAGGGAGATAGCACATGTGTGTGCAGACAGTGCACGTGTGCAGAGGGAGACAGCACATGTGTGTGCAGACAGTGCACGTGTGCAGAGGGAGACAGCACATGTGTGTGCAGACGGTGCACGTGTGCAAAGGGAGATAGCATGTGTGCAGAGATGGCACATGCGTGTGTGCAGAGACAGCACATGTGTGTGCAGACGGTGCACGTGTGCAGAGGGAGACAGCACACGTGTCTCTCAAGTGATGGCACTTGTTCCAGGTTAGCATCTGTGCTGTCAAAGCGAGCACAGGGTGATGGCACTTGCACACGGCGGTTCACAGCCCCTCTGTGGGCCGAGGTGAGCAGGGCTCGGCTACCAGGAGTTCCTGGGGCCACGTGATGGTGCTCTAGGGTTCACGCGCTTCCCCGCTGCTTCCAAACTGGAGATCCTCCGTGATTTTCAGCATAACCGTGACGCGGAAGATGACCGACGGCAAGCACCGAGAGGTCGGGGCTGGAGCCGGGAGTCCACTCTGCTCCCTGCGGTTACAGCTGTGCCCGCGCACGCCTGGGGGCTCTGTGACAAGCAGGAGGCTGTGGGGCTTTTCCTGGGCTCGTCCTGCAGTGGGGGCGGCTCCTGGCCCGAGCAGTGTGGCAGGGAGAGCTGGAGCAACGCCGTAGCCCGCGCTGTCGGCCGAGGGGCAGGACCCACCTTGCTCAGTCACTGCCCCGGGGCCTCCAGAGCGCCGGGCAGAACCCAAGCGCCCGTCGGTGGCCGTGGCTGGGCCCTCGCAGTGGCATCATTTAGTGAGGCTCCAGGAAGGATGCCCCCTGATTGGTCTCTCAAGGAGGCGACGGTGGGATTCTCAGCTCAGCCCGGCTTCCTCAGAAAGTGGCCGTGTGCTGAGGTCGGCCTTCTCCTCGGCAGAATTAACCCATCCAACAGAGCAGGACCGCTCTGGCTTCCGAGCTCGGAAAAGTGGAGAGGGATTCGGATTCCTCCCCGGCTCTGCCCCCAGGCCGCCCGGCACTGAGCTGAGCAAAGAGATAGAGCAGGAGGTGGGAGCAGAAGGCAGTCTGGCCCGCGCGGCCGCCCACCTGTCCAGAGCTCGGCGCTCAGTGGGCAGCCTCTCCCAGAGCCGCGGTCACCTGCAGCTGTGTGGGTAAGACCCTGGGAGGAGGCCCCCGGCCATGCTGCCTGGTGAGGAGATGCACGCACGGCAGCTCTCAGTCACACGGAGCTGCGTTTTGCATTTTCCACGGAGAACACTGTGGGCTCCAGCCCCGTCAGGCAGCGTGACTGCGCCCCGGAAGCCGTTCGTGCACAGAGGATCCCGTTCTATTTTGACATGAACCCGAGGCAGACGTCAGCAGGCACAGTGCGTCCACTGCAACCCAGGATTGGCCTTTTTAAAAAACGTCTTGCTCTTTTGAAGTCTCTTCTGTCGATGTTGCTGGAAGGAACTGGCCACAGCTCACGGCTGGCCTTCGATGCTGGCAGTGCCACAGGTGCCGAGAAGTCATTCCGCTCACCAAAGGGCGGATGCCCCGAGCCCGTGAGCCGGGCGCGTGGAAGGAGCAGCGTGCGATGGGACCCAGCAGGACCGCGAGTCCTTCGTGGTCGCCTCTCGGTGCCCACGGCGCTTCTGGCAGTGGACTTCCCGTCTCCCTGAGAGCTGAGTCAGCGCCGGGCGACCGTGTTCCCAGCCACACGTGTGCTGCCCACTGGAGCACGCCCGCCGGGGAGTCCACAGCTCGGGAAGCAGCCGTGGGCCACCCGCTTGGTTCCCGTGTGCAGTTCACACGCCACACGATGACAGCCAACAGGCCACCACGTGCACCATGGTGGTGCCTCAGACGGCGGCCGTCAGAGCCATCTGCATTTGTGTCAGTCACTCCCTGATGGCACAGCACACAGAACACGTCCTGTCCTGCAGACAACACCATTTTCTGTTTATTTGAAAGGCAGGGAGACAGACACGGGGAGAGAAGAGAGAACTCCCGTCTGGCGGTTCATCCCCCAAATGCCCGGCCAGGCTGAAGCCAGGAGACTGGAACTCCCCCGGGTCTCGTACGAGGGTGGCAGGGACCCGAGTACCAGAGTCGTCACCTGCTGTGTCCCCGGGTGGGTGCACATTGGCAGGAAGCTGGGGCGGGGAGGAGGCGCCGTGATCTGACCCGGGCACTCCGGTGCTGGCTGCGGACGCACAGGCGCTGGCTTCACCGCCACACCCATCGCCGTACCCAGGGCCGCGGTTTCCGGCTCCTTTTACCCAGCGCCTTGCTCCTTCCTGTGCTGTCAGAGGTGGTGCCCCTGGGTGACTATCAAGCACTTCGAGGTCTGTCTGTGCCACTGTCCGTTAGCCGCCACCTGCCCACAACACGGGTGTCGGCTCTGGGACTCTCCCCGGAGCTCCGCACATGAAGCCTTCTCCCCTCCCTGCCATGTCTCTTGGGCAGAGCACCCCTGGGCAAACACAGCCTGAGCGTGGACGCCAGGCCTCCGTGGCGGTCAGGAGACCTTGCTCGTCTTCGTTCACCAGCGGAAGTCGGCTAAGTTAGCACGGCCTACACCCCACGCTCCTCCCAGTGCTGGGGCAGACTCCTGACCCGCCCCTCCCTTACCGTTGACTAACTCTGTGACCCCCGGAATCGGCTCAGCTCTCAAGTCCAGAGCCCCGCGGGGCACTCACGGCTGCTGCGTCCACGTGTGGTTCTTTTCCCTGGGGAGACTCCAGCACAGCACACGGAGCTGGGACATTTCAGGAGCAGGCAGACCCAGGAGCCAGACAGCTGCACCACCAACATCTTTTTTTTTTTTAAGATTTATTTTATTTATTTGAAAGACAGAGTTACAGAGAGAGGTAGAGACAGAGGGAGAGGTCTTCCATCCGCTGGTTCACTCCCCAGATGGCCGCAACTGCCGGAGCTGCGCCGATCCGAAGCCAGGAGCCAGGAGCTTCTTCCGGGTCTCCCACGTGGGTGCAGGGGCCCAAGGACTTGGGCCATCTTCCACTGCTTTCCCAGGCCACAGCAGAGAGCTGGATGGGAAGAGGAGCAGGCGAGACTAGAACCGGCACCCATATGGGATGCCAGCGCTTCAGGCCAGGGCTTTAACCCGCTGCGCCACAGCGCCGGCCCCACCACCAACATCTTAATTAAGCTTCCCCAGCCTCGCACGCCGGGAGTTCACGTCCAAGCACAGTTAACACTGGCCACTCATTTGGGCATCACGTGAGCAGTCGTCTGGGGAACCCAAGACGTCCACCGTGCCTCCCCAGGAATAGCGTGCCCTGGGATGCTTGGTGCCCACTCCAGCAGAGAGCCACACAGCTCACGGCCTCACCTCTGGGCTTCCTGGCAGGTGCCTTCCCCAACCCCATGCACCTGGCCCACCTTGAAGAAATGAAACTGAGAGCCATTGTACAGAGGAAGAGGCCAGAACAAAGGAAGAGGGGGGAGGGGAGGAAAAGGGCTTTTCCCAGCCCCCACTGCACTGCAGGTGGTCCTAGAACTCAGGAATGCAGGGGTGTCAGGGGGTCGCACCAAAGTAAAGGCCTTTGGATCCTTCCCCACACTGTTCGCAGAGCAGGACAAGTGCTTGGCAGGTGGCTCCCACTTGCACCCTTAAACTTGCCTGTGCAGTCTGGATTGACATGGAGTCACTGCTCGTGCCGCATTGAAAAGGTTTCCTTTGTTGTGACAGTAAAAGCTTGAATCAGCTGTAACCCAGCTGTAAACGGCTGCCAAGGTGCCCTGCTGAGACTGGGGCTGCCTGCGCCTCCCAGAACTCCAGGGGGGTCCAGGTGGCGCCGCTGCCCCACGACGCCACTGCACACAGCCCGTGGACGCGTCCGAGGCCCCCGGCTGCCCACCAGGGTCTTCAGAAAGTCCGTGGGAGATGCACATTATGATAAAGCTGTGCGTGGATCTTACACTTTTTGCACAAAGATAAACATCTTTTAGTTCTGTTTTCCCAGACTTTTGAAAGTCATCTTACATGGTACACAGTATTTGTTCTCTTTTGCATATTAAAATACACATTTAAATGTTTATCTTACAATGCACATTTCTCCATGTACACTTGCTTTTTTTTTTCCTTCTCTTGTTTGGCAAACCATTGTGACTGCTTCTGCGCCAGTTCACACAGCCCTGTCTCGTTGCGCCTCTCACGGTCCTCCTGGCATCACGAGCAGGGCGTTGCCCAACATCCTGGTGTGGTGACACCACGAGCGATCACAACCTTGATCCCCTTAGCCCGTATGCCCCTTCCTCCTGCATGCAGGACCCCTGGAAAGATCCAAACTGAGCAGTAAAGATACCACTGACGGCAACTCTGAAATCAACGTGTTGTAGAAATTCTTGCAGAGTTAACACTTGACACTTGATGAGTTAAGGGTGGGTCTGCTTTTTGCTGTAACAAACATTGCTAAGGCAAACGCGTTCTGCGTTCACGTACGCTTGCAGCCATTCTGCAGGATCGGTTCCCAGCTGCGGGGCTGCTCTCACAGGTTGTGTGAATTGTAGCGTGGCACAGGCTGGGCCTGACCCACCTCGCACGTGGGCTTGACCCACAGTGCCTGCGCGAGCTCCTCCCGCGGGGATGGGTTGCCCAGCCCTTCCACACCAAGCCTGGATGACCGATCACTTTCATTTGTGCTCATTCATTTGGCAAAGTTCATCTTGTTCAGAGGCCTGTGTGCTGCTCGCAGGGGCCGGGCCCCTCTGCTGCCCCCCACACCCTGGGCACTCCCCGGCGGGGACCTGCCGTGCCCGTGTCCCTCGCCGCCTGTTAGGTGCATGTGCCGCTCACATCCTTCCCACCCCGCCCCCGTGCTCCGTCTGTTACATGGGTCCCCACGTCTCCACATCTGTTACATACATGTGGCGCCCACAACCCCTCCCCGTCTTACCTGTCACGCTCACGGCTCCTCCCCGTCTGTCATGTGTGGCACACATGGCTCCTCCTCATCTGCTACGTGTGACACGCGTGTCTCCTGCCTGTCGCACATGGCACACATGTGGCATGCATGTTTTCTCCCTGCCAGTCGTGACCCTTCTGCTCTGCTTGAGGATGCATTTGAAATGGGCTCCGGCCCCGCAGCCGTGCTTCTGAGCACGCCTTGCAGAGCTTGGGAACATCGCCTAGCAGGAAGCCACTCCTTCCTCACTCCGGTCTTGCCAGGGAGCAGTCCGGGAGAAGGCACCAGTGCCCCCTGCGTGGGGCCTGTGCGACCCAAGGACACCGCTAGGGCTGTGGTTACCCCGTCCGTGGACCATCCACCTGTGGTCACTGGTGGGCTGAGCGGGGCTGGATGAGCACCGCTAAGGATGCTCAGTAAATTCAGCAGGCAACAGCCAAACATGCGACCATTATCCCACAGCGTGTGCTCTGGGTATTTCCAAACATGCGACCATTACCCCACAGCGTGCGCTCTGGGTATTTCCAAACATGCGACCATTATCCCACAGCGTGTGCACTGGGTATTTTTGCCATTTAAAAATCAGATCACTGGCACTACCCAGAGCACCGCAGCTTCACCCGGGTCAGCCTTTCTGCACGGCTGTCTTCTCCAGACTACTCAGTCACACACACGACGCACACACTGCAAGCATCCCCCACCCTCGTGGTACATGTGTGCACACACACCACACCTGACCCCTGTGGCTCATCTGTGCACACACACCACGCCTGACACCCTCACACACACCACGCCTGACCCCCGTGGTACATCTGTGCACACCACACCTGACCCCCGTGGCTCATCTGTGCACACACACCACACCTGACCCCCGTGGCTCATCTGTGCACACACACCACGCCTGACCCCCGTGGCTCATCTGTGCACACACACCACACCTGACCCCCGTGGCTCATCTGTGCACACACACCACACCTGACCCCCGTGGTACATCTGTGCACACACACCACACCTGACCCCCGTGGTACATCTGTGCATACACACCACAGCTGACCCCCGTGGCTCATCTGTGCACACACACCACGCCTGACCCCCGTGGTACATGTGTGCACACACACCACGCCTGACACCCTCACACATACCACACCTGACCCCCGTGGCTCATCTGTGCACACACACCACGCCTGACACCCTCACACACACCACGCCTGACCCCCGTGGCTCATCTGTGCACACACACCACGCCTGACCCCCGTGGTACATCTGTGCACACACACCACACCTGACCCCCGTGGCTCATCTGTGCACACACACCACACCTGACCCCCGTGGCTCATCTGTGCACACACACCACGCCTGACACCCTCACACATACCACACCTGACCCCCGTGGCTCATCTGTGCACACACACCACGCCTGACACCCTCACACACACCACGCCTGACCCCCGAGGTACATCTATGCCTACACACCACACCTGACCCCCGTGGCTCATCTGTGCACACACACCACGCCTGACCCCTGTGGTACATCTGTGCACACACACCACGCCTGACCCCCGTGGTACATCTGTGCACACACACCACGCCTGACCCCCGTGGTACATGTGTGCACACACACCACACCTGACCCCCGTGGTACATGTGTGCACACACACCACACCTGACCCCCGTGACACATCTGTGCACACACACCACACCTGACCCCGTGGCTCATCTGTGCACACACACCACACCTGACCCCCGTGGTACATGTGTGCACACGCACCACGCCTGACACCCTCACACACACCACACCTGACCCCCGTGGTACATCTGTGCACACACACCACGCCTGACCCCCGTGGTACATCTGTGCACACACACCACACCTGACCCCTGTGGCTCATCTGTGCACACACACCACACCTGACCCCCATGGCTCATCTGTGCACACACACCACGCGTGACACCCTCACACACACCTGTTTCCCCCCGCACCTGCCAAGTCTCAGCTCTGCCATTGTCACCTGCAGACTCTCCCGGGGTGCCCCCAAGTGCCAACGCTCATCACCTGTTCAGAGGATTCAGCTTCGTGGCCTCCAGCCTGGCCCAGGAGTCCTCGCAGCAGGAGCCACACCAAGTCCCGGTGCACCCGATCGTGCAGGTAACTCCTGTGTCCCCGGGGCTCAGGGCCTGGAGTCTGGCCCTGGTGTCCAGCACAGACTAAGGTCCCCGGGTGCTGGATGGTGTCAGTCCCTCGCTCTCCTTCCTCATCACGGCCCAGGGTTAGCATCACCACGGAGACCTCATGGCGGTCTGACCTCGGTCAGCCCAGAGAAGGAAGGAGAAGCCCCAAGGAGCAGGCCACTGCAGGGTCCGAGCCAAGGCCCTGGGGGGGTCGGCTCCACCTTCACTGTGGAGCACAGCCAGTGCCCGGACAGCGGCTCCGGTTGAGCGCCGTCTTCCTAGGGTGATGAGCAGTCTTGGGAAGGCAGCGGGAGATGCCGCTTCTGCCGGGAGATTCCCCCCTGTGAACAGGAATCCTATACAGAGAGCCCTGAGGAGTTGGGATTAGCCTCGTGTAAGAACACAGGCGGGGTGGATCGCCAGCCGGGAATGTCCACGCCGCTCCTCTCCGTGGCCTCTGGGACGCTGGCCCGTGTGTGAGGTGGCCAGACTGGAGGCTGTGTGTGCTGTGAGCATGTCCTGGGGTCAGACCCCCAGCAAGGAGCCGCCACACAGGCCGGCCCAGGACAGGGCCACACGCCCGTGTCTGCAAGCACTTCTGTCCACGCCCCCACTCACAGGTCCCTGGGAGACACGTGCCCGGCAGTGGACGCAGGATAATCTGGTGTCCAAAACTCGGGGGCCAAAGCCCAAGGAGTCAGGGGAGTCGGGGTCTTCACTAAAGACCTCGGTGCCGAGGGCAGAGGGGCACATCAGCCCCGGGCCCCCCAGCCCCCCACATCTGTGCGCGCGTGTCCGTGCGGGCTTCCCGTGAGCCCTGACAGCCGTGCCTTCCCCCTGTTTCTCGCCGTCTCCACAGCAGTTACACGGGAACAACGTCCACTTCACCGACGGCTACGAGATCAAGGAGGACATCGGGGTGGGCTCCTACTCGGTGTGCAAGCGCTGCGTGCACAAAGCGACGGACGCTGAGTACGCGGTGAAGGTGAGGCGGTGCCCGCGGGCAGCGCGCGATCGCCCAGTGCGAACCCTGGAGCCCGGCTGTGACCACCAGCTTGCCGGCTCGCGGCCAGGGGGTTCAGGTGCCTTGATGTGAGGTCCCCGGTAACCCGTTGTCTTGGAAACCATGAAAATGCTCAGGTACATCCGACTTCTGGGCACTGACGAGGTCTCGTAGCTTTTTATGCCAGGGCGCTTGAAAAACTTCCCAGAGAGGGGGAACGACAAGGAATTGATTTGGGTGGCAAAAAAATGTTTGAAATTCATGCAGAGTTTTTCTTTTTTCCATAATACTCGTTTGCCACGGGCTTTCAAAGGCGCCTTGTGCCTGGCGCATGCCGAGAATACAAGCCTGGGCACCCGGTGTTTTTAGGAAGTCGAGGTGAGGGACAGACGCAGCATTGGCAAAGGAGGAGAGAGGATTCAGCCAGGGAAAACAGTCAAAGAAACAAGCAGAAGTGTAACGGTGCTGCCGGCTACGCTTGGGCTTCCTTGCAGTTGTCAAGAGCTGTGTCTGGTGCCCGTGACCTGCAATCCAGTTAGCAGCCTCTACACAGGAACTCAGCCGCTGTTGGTGTAGCGATTTAGTTATTTATTTGAAAGGCAAAGTTCCAGAGAGAGAAAGAGAGAAGAAAGATCTTACACCTGCTGGTTCACTCCCCAGACGGCCGCAATGGCCAGGGCTGGGCCAGGCCTAAACCAGGAGCCAGGAGCTTCTTCCGGGTCTCCCACGGGAGTGCAGGGCCCCCAGCACTGGGCCGTCTGCGGCTGCTTTCCCAGGCACATAGCAGGGAGCTGGATCGGAACTGGAGCAGCTGGGACTTGAACCGTGGAACGCCAGCGTCAGAGGCGGCGCCTTCACCCTGGCTGGCAGCCCCTCGGCTTCTGTTATCACTGCTGGATGCATGTTTGATTTGGAAACCCCCAATAGCCGCTCCTAGAGCTTCCTGGTTGGCGAGATGTGTTGAAAGCTGCAGCTTCCTGCTGAAACCTGAGCAGGTGGACAGGGAAAGAGCGCGCGGCCCCTTCTCTGCGAGCAGCCAGGGGGGCCCCCCAGAGCCATCTCACAGCTGTGAGGGGCGGGTGGCGGCTGGACCCCCCAGGCCTGTTCCCGGCTCAGCTGCAGGACGTGGAATGCACCTGCTCCGTGGCCAACGCCGGGGAGCCAGTGTGGAAGGAGCAGCCAGCGACTGTGACTCAATCAGTGACTCCCGGGAAACGGCCCTGGTCCACCCTCGCTCACCCACGGCTGCCCTGCCGCTGCGTGGACACAGAGGTTGTCCAGGAAATACCCCTGCCCG
The DNA here is from genome assembly GCF_033115175.1 of Lepus europaeus. Taxonomy (NCBI): domain Eukaryota; kingdom Metazoa; phylum Chordata; class Mammalia; order Lagomorpha; family Leporidae; genus Lepus; species Lepus europaeus. The sequence continues at coordinate 166,723,892 of NC_084829.1, read as the reverse complement.
CCTGCCGGAGCCGCCCGTCCCGCACCCCTGCCCTGGGATGTGCTGGGTCCCGGCACAGACACCGGAGCGGCCGGGACACGCGTGCGTCAGGGGACGCCTGCCTGATGGACTCTGACTTGTTGAAGCTCAGGGGAGTCTGCATAGGGAGGCTCTTGTCTCGTGAGTCCCTGGGGGTGGGGAGGGGGGTGGCACCTGTCCAGCCTGTGCAGGAGACGGAGGGAGGAAGCGCGTGGTGCTTTGGCCCCTGGGGAGAGAGGGTGGACGCTGGGGAGGCCTTGTGTCCTGGTTGGACCGAAGAACACCAGGGCGTGTCAGGGAACAGGACTCCAGCACAGGGCACGGGGCCTGGCCATGTCCTGGTTTGGTTGTTGGGGAGTTCGTCTCCCCTGCTCCCCCCAATGGCGTGGCTGCAGGAGAGCAGGCGGGTGCCCACCACCTGTCCAGATGGGGGGGTGGGTGGGGGCGTGGAGGCGGCTGTGATGAGAGTCTGGGGGGGAGTGGGGGGCGGCTGTGATGAGAGTCTGACGGGGGGGCTGTGATGAGAGTCTGACGGGGGGGGCTGTGATGAGAGTCTGACGGAGGGGGCTGTGATGAGAGTCTGACGGGGGGTGGAGGGCGGCTGTGATGAGAGTCTGACGGGGGGGCAGCTGTGATGAGAGTCTGACGGGGGGGGCTGTGATGAGAGTCTGGGGGGGGCTGTGATGAGAGTCTGACGGGGGGGGCTGTGATGAGAGTCTGACGGGGGGGCGGCTGTGATGAGAGTCTGACGGGGGGGCTGTGATGAGAGTCTGGGGGGGGCTGTGATGAGAGTCTGACGGGGGGGCGGCTGTGATGAGAGTCTGACGGGGGGGCTGTGATGAGAGTCTGACGGGGGGGCGGCTGTGATGAGAGTCGGGGGGGGGGGCTGTGATGAGAGTCTGACGGGGGGGCGGCTGTGATGAGAGTCTGACGGGGGGGCTGTGATGAGAGTCTGGGGGGGGCTGTGATGAGAGTCTGACGGGGGGGGCTGTGATGAGAGTCTGACGGGGGGGCGGCTGTGATGAGAGTCTGACGGGGGGGCTGTGATGAGAGTCTGGGGGGGGCTGTGATGAGAGTCTGACGGGGGGGCGGCTGTGATGAGAGTCTGACGGGGGGGGCTGTGATGAGAGTCTGACGGGGGGGCGGCTGTGATGAGAGTCGGGGGGGGGCTGTGATGAGAGTCTGACGGGGGGGCGGCTGTGATGAGAGTCTGACGGGGGGGCAGCTGTGATGAGAGTCTGACGGGGGGAGGGGGGGCTGTGATGAGAGTCTCCCTGGCAATGAAGCGTCTCTTCAGTGCTGCGTGCCCACGCGCGGGCGCCCTAGAATTCCCTCCGCGTGGGTCCCAGAGATTCTGCGGCTTGTTTACCAGGGCCGGCAGCAATCCTAGAAACAATCGCTCTTGCCAGCGAGAGCAGAGAATCGAGCCCTTGTTGGCCGCCTCCAGGCTCTGCCTGTGGCCGTGGGCCGATCGGCCGCCCTGGGGCCCCTGCACACAAACACCCCATTGAGGAAGCAGTGCAGGCCGCCCCCAGCGTCCCCAGACCCGGCTCGTACAGAGAGGCACCGTCTGTGTCCACCCTGTTAAATGGCCTGGGACCGGACGCCCAAGGCCTTGCTGGGGTGGAAGTTGGGAAGCGAGGTCAGGCGCTGGGGCCCCCTGCTGGCGGTAGGAGGAAAGAGCCAGGTCTTCCAGGGTGTGTTTCCCAGGCCTTGGGGTCCCCGGGCAGAGCCAGCTGGTGGGCGTGAGGGGGTCTCCTCCGTGTCTGAGACCACCGTGAGTGTGAGAGACGCCTACAGGAAGGGCGGACTGTGGGAGGAGGCAGCTCGAGCCCCACACACCCCCATGACCCACGCTGCTTCAGAAGCGCCTTGGGGCCCACAAGGCCCTTTATCCCGGGGGGCCGCTGTCCGGATGCCCTTCACCGGGGGTGTAGGACCCGCCCATCTGCCTGAGTGACATCCCCGCTCGGAGCCGTGTGCACGCGGGTCGCAAGGCCCCTGCTGACCGGAGGAGGAACGCCGCGGTGTGTTCTGGGCCGGCGCTCGGCCGGGCAGGCGTCCCCCTGAGGGCCCACCGCTGGGTCCTTGGTGGCCGCTCGGCCCAGCTCGCCGAGTCTTGCACAGCTCCCGGGCGGAAGAGGCTTCGGTTTCGTTTGAGCAGCAGTTGGTCGGACCAGCCGAGGCTTCCTCCTTGCGAGAGCTTCCTCGTCGAGCCTATAGCAAGTGGGAAAACAAGACGCACCCCGAGACTGAACGAGAGGCCCCGGCCAGAGTGCGGCGGGCTCAGCCCCGGCCAGAGTGCGGCGGGCTCAGCCCCGGCCAGAGTGCGGTGGCGGCTCAGGGCCGACATCTGCTCCCGGCTGCTTCCCTCCAGCCCCTGTGCTCACGGGGTGCCCACGCGGTGCCCACACCCCACACCGACATCACAGCCATCACACGGGTGAAGCCCCTGTTGCGTGGAAGGCGGCGTGCACAGAGGCTGTTGCGTCAGGATGTGGGCGTCCTGACCCAGGGGTCTGCCTCCCGTGCCCACCACGCCAGTCGCCTGGCCGCCCTGGCCACCGCTCAGCTTTGCCACCCCAGCCTCTCTGCCGGGGCCTCTCGGTTCCCACCGTCACTGCTGGCACCCACGGGCTGGGCTGCCTCCCGGAGCTGCTGCACAACCCCCGCTCCGCGTCCATCTTCGCCTGCCGCTGTCCGCTTTCTAAACGATGGCCCAAAGCAGACCCCTGCAACGCAGCTCAGAGCTGGCCCTCCCTCGGTTCAGGCGCCTCCTCCCAACGCGGAATCCAGAGTCCACAAGACCCTGTGGCCCCGGCCCCCACCCACTCCTCCCTGCTGGATGCAGGCCGCACTGCCGTGGCTCGCCTGGCACCCAGGAGTTCCTCCCCAACCAACGCCGGCCAGCGGCCTCCTTATCGGCAAGGCCTCCCTGCCCGCCCGTCTCCCGCCACTCACTGCTCCTTGGCCTCGTGATCTCTCCATAGCGATGCCCTCTCCCCCGCACCAGCACGGTCCCAGGTCTGTTCCCTGCCTGTGTCCACGGCCCCAGGAGCCAGGGCCTTGTTGGTTTCGCTGCAGTTCTTCATCCTGGCACACGGCGGGCATCAGCTGAGAGCTAGCGGGGAAACGAAGGAGCTTCTCGCGTCCCTGCCGGTGGTGCGCGGTGGCGTCACGGACAAGCGTTGCCAAAGGGAGAGGCCGGCCAGCAGCTCCGCTCCCCGTCAGAGTTTTCCGACGGCTTCAACCGCTCGAGGGGCACGTCTCACGCCCGGTCCTCTGGGATTCCTCGTTCTGGAAGCCCCGCCCTCCTTAGCTCCACTGGCGCGAGGCTGTATTGGACACTTTGCCCACGGCAGGTGCAGGGAGGTGCAAGGCTCTGTCCGAGGGGACCCGGCGGCCTGGGTCGGCAAGCTCGCGGTGCACCGGGCAGGGTGTCACCCACCGCAGAGCCAGGGTCTGTGGCAGAAGTGGGACATCGTGAGGACCGTGGCTTCTGTGTTTCCTGCTGGCTCCCTGGGCTGCAGACACACACGGCACAGACACCCTCCCCGGCCTCGCCCATCTCCGTCCCAGTCGGAGGGTCTGCCCGGCAGCTGGATGGACGTCTTCCGAGGCGGCCATGCTTCCCTGGAGGGAGGCACGTGTTTCAAGGCAGAGGAGCGCGACTTTGCTATGCAGCTAAAAGCACTTCAGTTTGCTCTAGCGAAAGAATCGCATAAAAATAAAGTGAGGGCGTGGAAATCGGGCAGGAGAGCGGTGGTGAGGTGGGGCCACCGCACACAGCCCAAGGCCTGCCCAGGAGGAGCTGTGGCCCGTCTGCGCACCCGCCGTTCACAGCAACAGCACTGCCTTACCCGCTGCCCGCTGGCCGTGCAGTTTACCGAGTGGAACAAGACGGACACTTGGCCTGCATAGGGCTCATTTTTAGCAAGAAAAATGGCTGGCATGGAAATGGTAGTTTCTCCCCCCAGGAAAAGCCCTGGAGCACTCTCTCTGTCGTTTGGATTAATTTCACAGGAGCCAGCGTCTGTTGGGTTGTACAGGCGATCGCACGCTCAAATACGGAAGCTGGAGCCCCCGCGCTGCCTCGGGACTGTTTCCAGCCCAGAAGCCCACATCACCGCGCGCGTCCCCTGGCGTCTGGGGGTGGAGGGACGAGGAGGAAGACACGGAAGACGGAGAAATCCGAAGATCAGAGAGGAAGTGGGGGAAAGTGTGTTGGCAGGGAAGCCTGGTCGCTACCCGGCTGGACATGCGCTTCCACCACGCCAGCCACAGGCGCCGCGATGCAGCGTCTCCACGGAACGGGCACAGGTGCCCTGGTGCACGGAGAAGTCCCTGGGGAACTCAGAGCTGAGGGGTGCGAGCGAGGAGGCGGTGAGCCCCACGTGCAGCTCCGGCGTGCCGGCCTTTCCCAGGAGCTGGTGAACTTCGCCACGCCCCTCCTGTCCCGGTCAGCGTTTGGCAGTCAGAACTCATGTGCCTGAGGGAGGTTCGTGGGCAGGAAGGGCTCTGAGGCTGGCGACGGCCGAGCTGTGGGAGGGAGGACGTCGTGGGAGCCGGGACACGGGGGCGGGGAGCTCGCTGGTCGTGCGCGTCTGCGCGCTGTCTCCGCGTAACGGCCCCCTGATTGCATCCCTGGAGCTCCTGCAGCAGCCCCACCGGCCGGTGCCACAGTTGGGTAAAGCTGGTGCTGAACACGTGAATGAAGGACACGGGGGACCACGCCCCTAGGGCCCGGTCTCCGGGGGCCGCCCAGACCGTTCCCATATGCATGAATTTCAAAGGATTTTTTGCACCCAAATAAAATGAACCTCTCCTTCCATCTTCCACAAACGTGGACACAGCCATGTGCTGTCCATCAGAGGTGAGTCTTCCCCAGCCGTGGTGGTGGCTGCCCCATGGCTCCCTTCTCTGTGGGTGCCCTTCCCACACAGCTGTCACCAGATGAGGACAAGAAAAACCAGGGGGAGCCGGAACCCTCAGCCACCCTGCTCCTCCTCGTGGCTCGTGGGGAGTGTGTGGGCATCCACGCGGGGAGCGGAGGCCTTGCTGACAACCACCCTCCACTGGCGGCTCTGCTGCATAGCAGAGATAAAGCTGTGTTCTCAGCATAAGAAGCTCCATCCACCAGGGCTTGTCCTAATTAGAAGCGAGTCTAGGATTGCCGGTCCCGAGAAAGTGACCCCTTAGGGAGCAAACCCTTGGTGGCCACATGCCAGTTCTCTTCTTTGTTGTTCTTGTTTTAGATTTATTTATTTTGAAAGAGTTACAGAGACAGAGCAGGAGAGAGAGAGGTCTTCTGTCAGCTGGTTCACTCCCCAGATGGCTGTAACGGCCATTGCTAAGCCAGGCTGGAGCTAGGAGGTTCTTCTGGGTCTCCCACGTGGGTGCAGGGACCCAAGCACTTGGGCCATCTTCTATACTGCTTTCTCAGGCTCTTAGCATGGAGCTGGATCAGAAGAGGAGCAGCCAGGACGTGAACCAGTGCCCATATGGATGCTGGCGCCACAGCCAGAGACGTAGCCTAAGATGCCACAGCCCCAGCCCTCACATGACAGTTCTAACAGTGCACCAAGCCCTGGCCCGGCCAGCTGTCCCTGGTATGGCTGCAGCCACAGGCGCAGGCTGCGGTGGGCACAGCTCGCTGTTCACCTTACCTTTCTCAGCTCCACCTCCTGCAAAAAGGAAAACAGATCCCAGAGAAGCTTCTAGAAAGGCAGATGGGGGTAACGCGGCCAGTGCTTCCTGGGAAACTCTGTGTGCACAGGACATGTAGTGAGAGGTCTCGGACCCAGGTGCACGCACTTGAGATCTGGGATGACCTGGCCCGATTAGGGGAGGGCGGGAACCCTAGGAGGCGGCGTCAGAGCCCATTCCAGCCCCTGCCCCGCTGTAGGATGGGCCCTCCCAGCTGGGGCCCCCGTGTCGCCTGGCGCCTGCCCTCCTCACCTCCACATGCCTGGCCCTGCCCGGTGGTCTCAGGGCAGTTCTGCCAGCCAGAGAGATACCACAGAGGGCGAGGGGCCTGGGGCTGGGCCTCCCTGCCCCCGCCCCCCCCCCCCCCACACACACACACACCTCCTCTGCCCACACCCAGAGCCTCTGCAGGGCTGCCTCTCCCCAGCCAGGGCTGCTCTGGTCCCCTGCAGGTCTCGAGAGCCCCTGGCTGCCCTCTGTTGGCCGCCGCAGGGCACTGCGTGTCCCTGTGAGTCGCTGAAACCCCAGCCACACCTCTTCTCTTAATTGCCCATTTGTGTGTGGCATCTGATTTTTTTTCTGGGGCCTTCAACCATGACGGCTACTCCTGGCTTCATTTTTGGTCACCTGCCCACTCCATGGCATCACCGTAGGGGGGGAGCTTCTGCGCTAAGAACCAGAGAGGTGTGTGGGGACAGTGGGCATGGTGCCTCCCTGGGGCGGCAGGGTGTTTGTGGCTCACCACAGCGCCAAGAGCAGCTCACTAGAATCAAGTGCTCCTATTGGCCCCAGGATCCAGGGGACTCTAAATCCCGACAAGGGCTCGGGGAGATGCACGCCGTTGTCCCAGCTTTCACAGCTGACAAAGCAAAGCTGGAGGGGTCAGGGGGCCTCTCAGACCCCTGGAGGGCAGATGGTGAAGCCAGGGCCCTGCTGGGCCAGGCTGGCTCGGGGCTGGGCCTCGTGGGAGCGGAGCCTCCAGTTGTGCAGGTCCAAGTGCCCGTGAGTGATGCAGCCACGGTCAGAGCTGCCCATGCCACTGTAGGTCCCTCACCTGAGTCGCGAGCCCTCCGTCCTGGGTAGCAGACCAATGACGGTGAAAGACAGCAAACCTCCCTGGGCGGGGCTCGTGCCCCCGGGGGCCTGGACCCAGAAACTGCTTCCATTCTCGCTCGTTTCCCCTAAATGCTAAACGTCCTGTTAAAATCGGCATGCCTCACGGTTGCACGTATAAGTTTTAATCATCTTAAGATGTGTTCTGAAGTCAGGTCTCGGAGCTGGCGTCCAGCCCACGTCTCATACCCGAGCGCCCGGGCTTGATGCCGACTCCAGCCCCTGACTCCGGCTCCCTGCTGGGGCGGATGCTGGGCTCCTGCCACCAACGAGGGAGATGACGACTGTGCTCCTGGACCCTGGCTTCCCCCAGCCCACCCCCAGACATTGCAGGTGTCTGAGGAGTGAACCAGCAGACGGGCGCTCTGTCTCTCCCTCCCCCCACCTCTCTCTGTCTCTGTCTCTGCCTCCCTGTACGTGTGTGTCTCTTCTTCCCCCTCCCTCCCCTCCCTGTGCAACAAAGAAAATTTAATAAGAAAATACCAGTAACATCTTAAGGGGAAGTGTCTCTAAAAGCCGACTGTTCATAAATACTTACCATCATCGATCCGACTTTGCTTCAGACTTGCACCAAAAGAGATGTGGCATAAAATCGTCAATCATTTGTGCTCCCAGAATTTTACAGTAGTCACATTGTTCTCATGGTTTACCGTGCAGACCACATCTGAAATAGTCGATTTTAGTAGACAAGGCCTCACGTAACTCAGAGGTCCGGGAGTGGACGTGTGGACGTGGCAGGGTTTGCAGCCACCGGTCTCCCCGCCCACAGGAAGCCGAAGCCCCTCGGTTTTCCCTCTTCCTCCCGGGGTTGTTTCACAGGGAACTGCCTGCTTGCGTTCTTTCCCTACTTCAGACCGCGACAGCCCAGATGCACCTGCCGCGCCTGCCCGTCTCCACACCTGTGTCCTGCAGCTGCCCCTGTGCAGTTCATTTTGCTTCCTGTTCTGTTGTGCGGGCGACCAGACAGACAAAAGCCAGGAGCCCCTCGTCCGGGCCCGCCCCGGGGCAGAGCTGCTGCTGTCTGCTGATGGCTCCGTGAGCGTCCCCCACGCCACTGTCCACGCCCGGGCCTGTGACACCTGAAAAGTAGTGTCTGAGGGTTACAGCCCATTGCACTAAATGGAAATCAGCTGCTGGCTGGGAAGGAGTGGGCTGACCAGGAGCCCCCGGTGAGGATTCTGCTTGAGTGTGAGGCCGGAGGGACAGGGAGTCACCTGCTCCGGCCAGCCGGGGCCAAAGGTTAGCCACACTGCAGTCCCCAGGGACCCAGCAGGTGCCACCTGAGAACGGGGCGACCTCTCACGGCCGCGTGCTGCGTCTGTTGCAGATCATCGACAAGAGCAAGCGGGACCCCTCGGAAGAGATCGAGATCCTCCTGAGGTACGGCCAGCACCCGAACATCATCACCCTCAAGGACGTAAGTGCAGCCCGCCACGCCGCGCCACGCCACACCGCCTTTGTCCGCGCCCCGCAGCAAGCAGGCCTCGCGCCCCAGGCTGCTGCCCGGCTCTGCCCCGCGTCATTCACACGCCTTGCTGGCTTCCCCCAGGTCACGGGTGCAGGCGTGCGGGAGGAGGGAGGGACGCCGCGTGGATTAATCCATGCGTGGTGTTTTCCCTGTCACCCCGAATCCCAGCGGGGACGCAGCTCCCCCGGCCCTCTGCTGGGTGCCTGCCAGTCCCCTTGTGGGCCGGGGGAGGGGGTGGAGCTCTGTCAAGGCCCAGGGGTGTGGGTGTGGGTGGAGAGGATGAGACCGGCGGGTTTCTCCGCTTCCCCCTCACCCGCAAACCCCAGAAGGAGCCGTGAACACAGAGCCCAAGCCCGGGGCGCCCTCCCTGCCTGGAGTCCCTGGGGTGAGGGCTCTGGGACTCACTTACCACGGGAGCATGTGAGCAGGTGGGGTCCCCGCCACCCACAAGCCGAGCACTCGGCCATTTCCTGGCTGACCTCTGCGTTTAGACTCACAGACAAAAATCATCCAATGTGAAACCCTCTGTGCTTCAAACCACGTGCGCTTGGGATCCGCAGCTCCAAGTCGACGAGTTCCCGATGCTCGTATTCTTGAGGACAGAACTTCTGAGTTCACGACTGGTGCAAAAAGACACCAAACTGGGACGGGCCGTGGGGCAGCGCTTCAGCCGCACCTGGCGCCCACGTCCCGTGTGGGAGGCGCTGGGTTTCAGGTCCAGCTCCAGTCTCCGTGCCAGCTTCCGGCTGACGCGATGGCTCCCATGGTTGGGCCCCTGGGAGACCTGGGTGGAGCTCCCAGCTCCTGGCTTTGGCCTGGCCCAGCCCTGGCTGCTGTAGGCATTTGAGGAGTGAACCAGTACACAGGATGTTCTCTGCGCCTCTCTCTCTCTCTCTCTCTCTCTCTCTCTTTCTCCTCTCTCATATACATACATATATATATATATGTATATGTGTACACAACACATATACATATGTACTTTTCAAAGAAATAATTTTTCTAATATTTCAAGAAAACTCAAAAATAACTACGTCTTTTAAGTTCAGAGTCCAACAAGTCATGTTAGTAATTCTCTCCGAAAGCCCTCAGACGAAGCAACGCTTCACGAGACTGGTGTTTCGTCCCTGGCTCCTTTTTGCACAAGTCTGTCCCAGCACGCGGACTGCCCGGGGGTTGCAGTGTAGACAGCGATCAGCGTGCGCATGGTCTACACTCACAGCTCAGCATGAAAATCACCGCAGTGTGCGGTCCTGTTTTCTAGTGAGTTCGAGCCAGTGTGGACACAGCTGCATTTTTCTAAGAGCCCTGCTCTCATGCTTAGCTCAGCTCTGGACGCGCTGTGTCCTGGCAGCTGGGACAACTGGCGCTGAGGTGCTGCCCAGAGCAGCCGCACAGGTGTCCCTGAGGCCCACCAGACGCGGGCGGCCGGGCCGTTCTCCGGGTCTGGGGAGCCAAGGCGTGCTTCTCAACAGAACACATTCCAGCAACTCAGCACATCGCCCCTCCCCCAGGACTCTGCACATCACCCCCAGGACTCTGCACATCACCCCCAGGACTCTGTACAACACCCCCAGGACTCTGCACATCACCCCCTGCCCCCAGGACTCTGCACATCACCCCAGGACTCTGTACAACACCCCCAGGACTCAGCACATCGCCCCTGCCCTCAGGACTCTGCACATCACCCCCTGCCCCCAGGACTCTGCACATCACCCCAGGACTCTGCACATCACCCCCTGTCCCCAGGACTCTGCACATCACCCCAGGACTGTGCACACACCACTCCCACCCAGGACTCTGGTGTCGCCATCTGCAGAGCGCTGCCCCAGGCTGCCCCAGGCTCTGCGTGCTCTGTGCTGTCTGGGCATTCGCGTTTCTCAGTCTCCCGTCTGCTTGGTGGCCTCGTGAGATGGTGTACTTCCTCCTAACCTGCCGTGGGCCCGGCCTGCCGGTCCCCCTCAGCAGCCGACTGTGGCCGTCCCAGGAGGCCCCTCGGGCACGGCTGGGGCCTGGCCTGCCGGTCCCCCTCGGCAGCCGACTGTGACCACCCCAGGAGGTCCCTCGGGCACGGCTGGGGCCTGGCCTGCCGGTCCCCCTCGGCAGCCGACTGTGACCACCCCAGGAGGCCCCTCGGGCACGGCTGAGGCCTGGCCTGCTGGTCCCCCTCGGCAGCTGACTGTGACCACCCCAGGAGGCCCCTCGGGCACGGCTGGGGCCTGGCCTGCCGGTCCCCCTCGGCAGCCGACTGTGGCCACCCCAGGAGGCCCCTCGGGCACGGCTGGGGCCTGGCCTGCCGGTCCCCCTCGGCAGCCGACTGTGACCACCCCAGGAGGCCGCTCGGGCACGGCTGGGGCCTGGCCTGCCGGTCCCCCTCGGCAGCCAACTGTGACCACCCCAGGAGGCCCCTCGGGCACGGCTGGGGCCTGGCCTGCCGGTCCCCCTCGGCAGCCGACTGTGACCACCCCAGGAGGCCCCTCGGGCACTGCTGGGGCCCAGACGCTCCTTTTCAGCACAGGTCTTGCCTTGCTCCCTGGTCGCAGACCCCGGTCTGTCCCCCCGACTCCTCCCTTCTCCAGCGTCCAGAGCTGGGCTCTCTCAGTTTCCATCTGGCCCAGGCAGTGCCGCGGTGGTGATGCGGCAGCCTGAGGTCCGCGTGCCCTTCCCGGCCCCCAGGTCTACGACGACGGCAAGTTCGTGTACCTGGTGACGGAGCTGATGCGCGGCGGGGAGCTGCTGGACCGCATCCTGCGGCAGAGGTGCTTCTCGGAGCGCGAGGCCAGCAGCGTGCTGTGCACCATCACCAAGACCGTGGACTACCTGCACTCGCAGGGGGTGAGGCCCGGCAGCGGGTGGGCGGGGCAGGCTCTCCTTCCTCACCTGCACACCTGCGTCTGGAAACCGTCTCCCTGAGGCTCTAGGGACCCATCTTGGATTCTAGTAGGCCCTGTAAGTCGGACTCACAAAAGACGCAGGGGCAGGAGAAAACCAGCAGATCCGGAACCCGCAGCCCCCACGCCCTCAGCTGAGGGGCTCGGAGGGGGCAGCCAGGCCTCGTCACACCTTCACAGGGGCACAGGAGGTTGTTAGAGACGTGGCAGAAGGACAAGAGCTGGGGTTCTCTCTTGGGCAGCAGGCAGGGACGGTGCCCATGTGGGAGCCACGGGGCAGCGAGGCCCTCGCTGAGGTCGGCTCTATGGGTTCCTCTGTGCCGTCAGTTGCGATGAAGTCAAATTCGCCAACCAATGTGGGAGTGGCAGTGGCTGCCAAGGTCCACGCAGCCCTCGTGTGCCCCAGGGGGTCAGGCTCAGAATCCCAGACCCGGGGGGCCTGCCTTGCACAGGTGAGATCCGGGAGCTCGTCCTGCCCGAGGCCGCGCCCCTCCCAGAGGCGGCCCCCCTGCCTGGCACCTTTCCTCCTCTTCGCTGCTTCTCTCAGGGAGCAGGCGGCACTGTGTGTGCCAGGTCAGACGCTCTTAGAACGCAGGCAGCGCCAGGCAGGAGACTCCCTCCAGGACTGCCCCGTAGCGCCCCCATGTGGCACCCTGTGGGCTTGGAGCATGCGGCGTGTCCGGCTTTTCCCACGAGGGTCAGACCCTAGAGGGAGCCCTGCGGTTGGCTGCTTGCAAACTTGCTTGGACTCAGTGCGGGTCTCGTCGCCTGCGGGGCCCGAGTGCCCCAGCGGTGCCCCACCCCCTGCCTGGGCTCTTGCCGGACGATGGAGATGTCCGGGCTTCATGCCCCACGAGGCTCTCCGTGTGGCCTCATCACGGCCCTTTGTGCCCTCAGAACACCTCACTCTGTGCCCCAAATGAACACCTGGCTTTAACCCGCCCCTGCCCCCGTGACAGCTGTCAGTGCCCCCACTGGGTGTCCGAGCAGCACAGGTGTGACTGCAGAGCGACTGTGCCGGGACAGTTCCCGTCCGTTTTCCCCCGCGTGTCTGTGCACCACGATGCCGGGTGCTCGGATACTTTGTCTGTGCCCGCCGTGGGCGCAGCCTCAGCCTGACGGTGCGTGCCGCAGCGAAGTCCTCCCTGCCCCTCCCTGGGACTCACTGTGACCTTTCCTTTGTGTAGCTGCCCCCATACGCCTGCCCCTCCCCACCACGGACAGGTACACCTGTCGTCATTCACCCGGATACTCGAGGGTCCACTGCAGAGGCAGGGACCTGGGGGGGGGGGGGGGCGCACAGCGCGGCGTCCTGCCGGGCACCTCCTCAGAGGAAGCGCTTCCCAGGGGAACCCTCGTCGGCTTCCTCTTCTTCAGAGCTGAGCAGGAAAGCAGGGTTCACCGAAAGGCGGGGGTGGTGCACACTGGGACCTGAGCGTGGGCCACCCCGTGAGGGAGGGCTGGCCCCGCCCAGGCTGGGGTCCTCGTTGTTATAAGGGGTGGTGCTCTGGCAGGGCCTGATTGCGTGTGCAAAGGAGGCAGGGCTGGAGTGGGGGCTGCAGGGTGGTCTCCGGGCAGGTGCCCTGGCGTGGTGAGGAGTGGGCCTGTGAGTCCACAGCCGGGTCAGATGGGCAGGGAAGGTGGCAGGTGCACATGGCATGGGTGCCGGCCACCCTCAGCTCCTCGCCCCTCACTGACTCCCTGCCCACCCCAGTCGTCTCCCGCTGGGAGAGTTCCATCCCTTTCTCGTCATGGGCGGTCAGGGGAGGAAGGTCCGTCTTCTGTAACTTCTTCACGCTGTGTCAGCCCATGAACCGGCCTAGCCAGAGAAAGGAAACCCCTTGGTGACAGATGTGGAGGTGTCAGCTACAGGCCTGCCCTGTGTTGGCAGCGGCTGGAGTCCCCGCTTCACCCTCACTTTTTATGGAACTGTTGGATTCTGGAAAAGATAATTTTGACAGTCAGGATGCGTCTACTTGGGCCAAAAAGACAGAACAAGGGTAGGAACCGCGTCAGAGAAGGGAGAGCCATTTTTCCCTCTTCCCAGACGGTGGAGGCGGAGGGACTTCCCAGGTGCTCGAGCCCGGGTGCTTTGATGTCCTCTCTCTGGGCCCTCCGCTGTCAGTGGCCACGCAGCTGACGTCATTAGTCCCTGCCTTCCGGAGCAGGACTTGGCCATCAGCTCCCATGACGGCACCGCTCCGTGAGGAGCTCGGGGCAGAGGGGGTGGCTCCCAGGGCCGTTAGAAGGCTGATGTTCTTACCTGCAGCGCCCAGGGAGTCGTGGGGACCCCGTCAGCAGAGCCCTCGTCTTCTGAACGCGTCCCTCCCGCTGTCTCCCGCGCGCCCCTCCCTCCAGGTGGTGCACCGAGACCTGAAGCCCAGCAACATCCTGTACGTGGACGAATCCGGGAACCCCGAGTCCATCCGCATCTGTGACTTCGGCTTCGCCAAGCAGCTGCGGGCGGAGAACGGGCTGCTGATGACGCCCTGCTACACCGCCAACTTCGTGGCCCCGGAGGTGAGGGCTCGGAGCACCGCAGGTGGGCGGTCGGGGCTCCCTGCAGGGAGGCAGGCGCCGGGCTCACCGCCACGAGCACCTCCATCATTTCCTGTCCCCGTCTTCATGTGGCTGGGACAGTTTGGATGAGGCTGTTATGGGTGGGGCTGAGCACGGGGCTCCATCTCCCTTCCTCTTACAGCCGGAGTATGGAGCTGGGGCACCGCCCACACCCAGAACTCGCTCTGTGATGGCACAGGGAGACACTCAAGTCCGTGGGTTTGCTTTGCATCCTGGTTCTTGCTCCAGGAGGCTCTCCCTGCAGCTGCAGGCTTTGAGGGCTCCAAGGGGCTTTGCAGCTGGGAGCCCAGCACCTCCACGGGGCCCCTCCCCCCGAGGACCCCCTGGGCGCTCCCCCGTCAGCGCCCCGGGGACTGACTGAGGCGTGGGTGTGCATGTGACCGGCTTGTTAGAAAAGCTTCAAGAACACAGGTGGTGCGTGGAGGAGAACGGCAGAGGCGGGTGCTGCTCGTGGGCCAGGCGGGGGCGGGCATGAAAATAGACATAGGCTCTGCCCAGGGCCTCCCGGCAGGACGGGCTCAGAGCTGCTCCGGCAGACCGAGTCCCAGGGGAGGGGCGGCCTCTGTGAGTGGTGGCTGCGGGCGATGAGGTTCCTGTGCTGGGTGTGGGGGGTGCACGGCCGGCACAGTGGATGGGGGTGGGGCACCGCCGTAGGTTGTCCAGGGCCGTCCTGACACTTGAGCTGCATCTGGTTCCAAGCCTCTGTCGCTGCTGTATTCAGTCAGTGCTGATACGGATGGTGCTGTCAGCATGGAAAATCACGTCTCCCTCGGCTCCTGGTTCTCAGCTGGAAGAAGGGGACAGCAGACAGCCCACGGACGTGCGCTTCCCACGCGGGCGTCGCCGGGCGCAGGTAGTCATCATGCAGGCGCTTCGGATCCTGGAACCCACAGCAGCCTCCACACAGGACAGAGACTGTCTAGAGCAGCGACAAGCGCAGGAGAGGGTCCCTGGGCCGCAGGGTGGCCACTGAGGGAGGGCGAGGCTGGAGGCGCAGCCCAGCCACGCGGGGGGGTGGAGCCGTGTGTGGTTCTGCGCTCACGTGAGCCCTCTGACTGCGGATCTAGGACCTGCTTCGGGGCAGACAGTGGGAGCAGAGGTCCTGCGTCTGTCTCGCCCGAGTTCAGCTCCGTAGGCCTCGTGCCAAGGGGGTGTCCTGGGGGTAAGCAGCGGCCATGCCACTCTCCAGAGCAGTGAGCCTGTCGGGGATGGAAAGCCTGGTGCGGTTACACTGCCTCTCTCTCACCGGTGACTCCTGCTCCGACTGTCCTTGGCCCTGGGAGGCGGGCGGGCGCTCACTGCCAGCCACGTCGCAGGCTCAGGAAGCAGGAGCCCAGTGCTGAGTGACTTCTCAGTCTCCTAGCCAATGAGCTGCAGGCAGGGAGCATTCAGCTCACATGGCGCACACAAGAGCATCTCACAAAGGCTGTGGAGGGCCCGGCTGTGCCGTAGCGGGTAAAGCCGCCGCCTGCAGTGCCAGCATCCCATAAGGGCACTGGTTCGAGACCTGGCTGCACCACTTCCAATGCAGCTCTCTGCTATGGCCTGGGAAAGCAGTAGAAGATGGCCCAAGTCCTTGGGCCCCTGCACCTGCGTGGGAGACCAGGAAGAAGCTCCTGGCTTCAGATCAGCCCAGCTCCAGCCATTGTGGCCATTTGGGGAGTGAACCAGTGGATGGAAGACCCTCTCTCTCTCTCTCTCTCTCTTTCTCTCTCTCTCTCTCTCTGCCTCTCTGAAACTGCCTTTCAAAAAAATAAACAAATATGGCCAGCGCTGCAGCTTACTTGGCTAATCCTCTGCCTGCGGCGCTGGCACCACGGGTCCTAGTCCTGGTCGGGGCACCGGATTCTGTCCCGGTTGCCCCTCTTCCAGTCCAGCTCTCTGCTGTGGCCCGGGAGTGCAGTGGAGGATGGCCCAAGTCCTTGGGCCCTGCACCCGCATGGGAGACCAGGAGGACGCACCTGGCGCCTGGCTTTGGATCGGCGCAGCGCACCGGCCATAGCGGCCATTTGAGGGGTGAACCAATGGAAAAGGAAGACCTTTCTCTCTCTCTCTCTCTCTCTCACTGTCTAACTCTGCCTGTCAAAAAAATTTTTTTAATTTAAAAAATAAACAAATCTTGAAGGAAAAACAATTTGTGGAAAATGGAACTCAAAGTAAATTTATTTGGGGATGAGAAACCTTGGAGGCCTTGCAGCATTGTTCATGATACACATTTCCCGCGAGCTTCCCGGAGCCCGGGAGCCCCCTGTTGCTGCACAGCTCCTGGTGGCCGGACACAGGGTGGAAACGCAGGCTCCTGCTCTCGTCCAGAAGGAGCCGGACCCAGCTCTCCTGATTCAGCACAGAATCTGTGGTTCCCATGAGCACTTGTGCTGCCTCCACTGTTACTCACCATCAGTGCATCAGGATCTCCCAGTGCTGAACTTCGTCATCCTGGGGCACACTAAGACTCCCCGGTCTGGGCTAGCACGGTGATGCAGGGGTTAGCCTCCACCTGCAGCCGCGGGATCCCCTCTCAGAGGGCTGGCTCCAGTCCCAGCTGCTCCACTTCTGACCCAGCTCCCTGCTGCTGCACCTGAGAAGGTAGGAGTCGGCCCCTGCCACCCAGGTGGGAGGCCTGCATGGAGTTCCATGCTCCTGGCTTTGGACGGGCCCCGCCCGGCCATTGTAGCCACCTGGGGAGTGAACCAGAAGATCCATCTTGGTCTGCCTCTCTGCCTGTCAAATAAATACAATCTAAAAAATAAATAAACAAGAAAGCTCTCCTGCCTTAGCAATGCCTCAAACAACTGAACAGAACGACTGTGAGGCTCCACGATTCTGCTTCCGGACCTGGACACAGAAGAACCGAAGACGAGGACCCAGCGTGGTCTCAGCAGCTTGGATCACAGGAGCCCCGGAGTGGGAGCGGCCCAAGCATCCGTCCGTCCAGGCAGGATGGCAGCGCGTCGACGCGAGGTGGACGTCCACACAGGGAGCCCTGACGGTCTTGGGACGGGGGGCTCTGGCACCAGCTCCACGGATGAGCAGAGCACGTTCCGCTGCGTGACGGAAGCCAGGCGCACGGGACGGTGCCTGGGTGATTGTCTCACGTGAGGTCCCCGGCGGGGTCAAGTTGACAGTGGCAGAATGCTGGACTCTGGTGCTGGGGGGCTGTGAAGGGGAGCAGGGGGCAGAACGGGGGGCCGGCTTCAGATCGGGAAGACGGTGAGGTGCTATGGGCGGACACAGTGGCGGCCACACAGCGCCGTGCATGTTCTTGGTGAGTTCTACGTTCTGCATATTTCACTGTGATAAAACGCTTCTGCCCTGCTGGTACCTCCTGGTCAGTCTATTGGTCATAGAGCCAGCAAGCTCTGGGAGGGACTGACCATACCCGGTCGTAACACCCAGCAGTGCTGTCCATTGTGCTGCACACCTACCTACTTCTGGGCCCCTTGGGAAAACCTGCTGCGACCTTGAACTTGCGCAGTGAGGTGCTGACCTGTCGCCTGTGCTCCCCCCTAGGTCCTGAAGCGGCAAGGCTATGATGCGGCGTGTGACGTCTGGAGTCTTGGGATCCTGCTCTACACCATGCTGGCGGGGTATGCACAGCCCGGGGGGCTTCGTGGCCAGTGGGGCTCTCAGACCCAGGCGTGGCTCCTCCTGACACCCGCCCAGGCCTGGGGTGCGCTCCCTCAGCCCAACTCAGGACCAAGGACGGGAAGCTCCGCCACGCGTTCTCCCCAAACCCGGCTCACAGACTGCAGCCCAAGTCTTTCACCAACATTCTCTCCACGACTCGGCACCACTCCCTTAGACGGTGGCGACATGGCTGCCCCCTGAACTTCAGGGTCACGTGGCATCTCGGGAGGCGGTCATCCCACAAGCAAGGGAGCAAGGGCCGGTCTGTTAGGATGAGACCTGTGCTGTGACAGCCAGAGGCCACTCTGCCAGCTCCCTCCCTCCTCCCTGGGCCTTCCCCCCCCCCCCCCACCCCCGAGCCCTTCATGGTTCCTTCAAGCAAGGAGGGGCCAGGATCCTAAGAGTCCCCGGTTCCTAACATTGTTAAGTTTATTATATACTTGAGCAGGGGCAAAAATAAATGAATAAGAGAAGTGGGCCCTCAGCCCCCCAGCCCTCCCAGCCCCCCCAGCCCTGTTCTCTGTAGCAGGTGGACAAGAGGCTGACCCCAGGGCAGGTGAGGACACGGTGAAGGGGCAGGACTGGGCGTGGGGGCCTGCGTGGCCCAGGCAGGGTGTGCAGCGCCCCCTGCAACCTCACTGGGGTGACGGGGCTTCCTGCAGCGTGCCCTCAGCCCATCTGCTCTCAGAATCCCGTGACTCTGTCTCTCGGAAAGGGTGCGTCCCCAGGCGCTGGTTTATGCTGGGGCCGATGGGATGAGCACGGACCACAAACCAGGCGAACGCCAGGCCCTGTCCCTTGCGTTTCATCTGTATCCACACACACAACCACCATGATCACCGCGAGTGTGTATTCTACCCATTTTGCAAAACTTAACTGTGAGAAAACCCAGAGTGGCAGATCCACCGTGGGTCCCGCAGACTGCCAACGGCAGACTTGCCTCTAACCACATCGCCACCGTGAGAGCCCGTCCCTCCCTGCCACCAGGCCAGCCTTGGGCTCCATGGTGCTTTCCCCTCTTGCTCGCTGGCCAGGCACGGGGAGGGGCGCAGCCTTCGGCGGGAAGCGCAGCCTGCTGTGAACCTGGCTCTCGGCACAGCAGGGAGACAAGAGCCATCCTGCTCACGGGCGCAGGTGCTGCACCGTGGACGTCACCGTGGGTGATGAGTGGACGCGCACTGCCATGAGTCCTCTCCTCACACAGGTTCACCCCCTTTGCAAACGGACCGGAGGACACCCCCGAGGAGATCCTGGCTCGCATCGGCAGCGGGAAGTACGCCCTCTCCGGGGGGAACTGGGACTCCGTGTCTGAAGCGGCCAAGGTGAGCGTGTGCAGGACGAGGGACGCCCTCCTGTGCAGAGTAGCACGGGCAGGCCCACACAGAGGCAGAGGTGCTCCGTGTGTGCACCTGTACTCCTAACGTCGCGGGCCATAAACGGCTCCCGTAAGCCTTCCAACGGAAAAGTTCTTTGCAAAGATGTCTTACAGCACGTTCTGCTGCCTTAGCGTATCGCTGGGGTTTGCCCGGAGAGGTGGAACCCCTGGAGATGGAGGCAGAGACGCATTGAGACAGAGACAGCCCGGGGGAGCGGAACTTTCCTTTAAGCCAAGTGGCTCCCGTGACGGTGGGGGCCGGAGCGTCTAAAGCGTGTAGGGAGGTCCCCAGCCCGAGACGCAGGCAAGGGCTGCCGCTGCTGTCAGGGAAGCCCGGTCTTTCTCTGGTTAGACCTCCGCGGGCCGCCGGAGGCCGGCACACACAGAGGAGCCCACAGATTCCACTGTCAGTCACATCTACAGAACACCTCCCAGCCACAGCTACGTGGATATTTGGCCACGGCCCACACATGCCACACACAAGGTCTGCCCCACCCCTTCGGTGACGCTGCCCCGTGACTGCCCCGGGGATCCACAGCTGGGGGGGGGGGGGGGCGTGTTGTAGTCACTTTCTCACTCGTGCAGGTGGTGGGAAGACCACGGGAAGCACGGGCCCCGGGGAACCACTGCGCCCCCTGCTGGGTCTTCCCGGGCCCTTACTCAGCATCAGCTCTGGCATCTTGGTCTGCAGTGTCTGCCGTGCCGGCCTCGGGGACGGCTGGCACGACCGTGGAACACGAGGATCTCGGTTTGACCCAGTTTGTGTGCTGGTAGTCATTACTCTGCGATCAGACAGGGAAACCAGCTGACGGGGGGTGAGCCCGCGGACACAGAGGCGTGTGCCGGCTGCAGGGCGTGGCTCCCGTGGGGGTGGCCTCTGAAAGCTCCTAGGGCAGTGTGGCCGTGAAACGGCTTCTGTCTGTGGGGTCCTGACAATTTCAGCGTCTCCGCTGGGGAAGGACATCGGTTCTCTCTGAAACAGCGTCTCAGGAAGTTACTTACGCCAGCTGCATTTTCACACGCAATTTCCCGCTAGCCAGGTCGGCCCGCGGCCTTGGCGATACTTAGGTCTGAGAGCTGTGTGCCTGCTCACCTGCTGCAGGCTGGCGGCGGCCCCAGCGTGCCCGCACTCTCAGAGCGGCGCTTGGGCTTTGTGGCGGGCAGGTGGGCAGCGCTCTGCCCAGCCCAGCGCCCCCTGACGGCCTCCCCCGCCTCCCCTGCAGGACGTCGTGTCCAAGATGCTCCACGTGGACCCTCAGCAGCGCCTGACGGCCGTGCAAGTGCTGAAGCACCCCTGGATTGTCAACAGGGAGTACCTGTCCCAGAGCCAGCTCAGCAGACAAGACGTGCACCTGGTGAAGGTACCATGGGGCAGTGGGAGAGCCTCCCGGGGGCGCGGGGAATGCAGGAGAGAGCCCGGGATCTCAAGACAAGGAACCGGTCCCCGGCACAGCTACCCCTGACGTTTGGCTTTTGTATTTCATCCCCCGCTGAGATCTTGAGTGAGCTACAGCCTCCGTGGAGGCTGAGGGAGGCGGGTGCTGTGGCCACCCCACCCCAAGCTCCAAAGCCTTCCATTCCGGGCCAGGGGCCGGCAGCAGCCCTGGTATGCAAGGTTCTCACGTACGGGGTAGCAGCCCTGTCTTCTGGGTAGGGTCCCCTTCTGAGAAGTGCAGGCTGTCCCCCGCGCTGTCCAGTTAGGGGAGGTCCATTCCGGATCCCTCCAAGGAGCTGGAGCCGCTCCGGGGTCAGCCCTGCCCTCCAGATCAGTCCAAGCTGCCTGGGATGTGGACAGGCCCAGGCGCTGGCCGAGTCTGGCCCCTGGCCCCCTTCCAGGATGGGGGACTGCACCCTGGGGGCCACACACAGGCCTCAAACAGGAACCACGGGCTCAGGGACCCTATGGGGTTGGCATGGCCACGTGGTTTAGGGGGTCTGTTACGGGGCCCACGGTGTGGCAGGCACCACCCAGCCTCGTGCTCTCCCTACTCCGCTGTCCTGGAGGGAGGCCTCACTTCCCCGGGCTGCCTGAGGGGAAGCCCCGTGGCTCCGGCTCCTCGCTCACCATGTTCAGCCCCCGCCCTCCCCTTGGTCTTGCAGGGCGCGATGGCCGCCACCTACTCTGCACTGCACAGAGCTCCGCTGGCCCCGCGCCTGGAGCCAGTGCTGTCGTCCAGCCTGGCCCAGCGCCGGGGCATGAAGAGACTCACGTCCACGCGGTTGTAGCAGCCAGCCTGACGCCTGGCCGCCGCCCAGTGCACCTGCTGAGCGTCGGGTCCCGCGCACGGGCGCCTGGGGCGACCGCAAGTCCAGCCTGGGGCAGAACCGGCCTCCGCTGCCCCTGCGCTTTCTTCCAGCCCTGGAGGGACCCAGGCGGGGACTCCGGGGAGCCTCGCTGTGCCAGCCTTGCCACCTGCTCTCCTCCCTTAGTCCTGAGCGAAACCAAATGAACGCAGTCTCCTGGCGTCACCGCTGGGCCCGGGGCTTCCCTCGGAGTGCCCAGGTCTCCTCCTCGAGCACTTCTGCGTTCCCCGGGGAGCAGCTTGCCAGTGGGAAGCGGGAGTGTGGCGGGACCCCGACACGGGCGTCCCAGCCTCTGTGGGAGAAGTGAGGCCAGCCCCGGGCGTCTCGGCTCCAGACCCTGGCTGGGGCCGGGTGGTCTCCGTCGCCTCTGGCTCTGACTTGGGCGAGAGGAGAGCCGGGCCAGGGATCAGGACAGAGCTTGCGCCTGCGGGTGCTGGCTGCCCCGCGGAGGTGGGGCCACTGTGCCGGAGGCTCCAGAGCTTGGACCCCTCTTCCCACCCGCCCACAGCCACGGTTGGCTGCACTCACCACTGCTCACCTTCAGGAAAACCGTGGCTGCCGCGACTCCTGCTCCACGGCCGGCCACATCCATGTGCCATGCCGAAGCCAAGCCTGTGTCCGTGTCCACCGCGTGGGCGTTTTCCTGTGGACGGGGTCCTGGCAGTGCTGTGCTGTGCCCGTTCCCGGAGGCTGGGGCCTCCTCCCAGAAGCCCAGCCTGGTTGGGCAGGGGGCGCTCTCCCCAGCTCCCCCGGGGACCTGCTCACCCTCCCGCTGAGCTGGGGGGGGGGGGGGGGGCCTCCTGTCCGTGGCAGCCGGGATTGCACTGAGAAGCCGCATATTTATTTCCTGGGTTCTTATCCCTCCAGCTCCACCCACTCCAGTACCTCACTCAAAAAAAAAAAAAAAAAAATCCTAGCTTGGCCTCGCTGTCTCCAGACCTTAACCACGACTGTGTCTCCGAAGCTTTAATGATTCCACGAGGGGCTGCTCTCCCCTCAGACAACCAAAACCTTAGCGACTGGGAAGCTGACCCCACCCGGGCCCGCCTGGCCACTCTGGGCCTGGGGTCTCGGGTGTTTTGTTCTCGTATTAAAAGCCTGGGGGAAAGTGGATCGTCCTGAGCTCACGAGCCCCTCACCCGCCTGCTGCAGGAGTCTTTGGCCCGGGCCCATCTGTGTGTGTGCGTGCACACGTGTGTGCACATGTGTGTGTGTGTTTCGGCTTCAGGCCGGCTCGCTCTTAGGAAGGGAGAGAGAAGCAGTGGAGTGAGTGGCCGGGCCCGGCTCCCTCCATGTGTGCTTGCGCCTCTGCTGCCCCCACCCCCGCCCGAACGGCCTTACTTTCCGGACACCAAGCTCACAGAGGAAACCGAGTCCTCGCATCCAGAATCCTGTCCCCTCGTGGGTCCGGTGGGCATCAGAGGACGACTCTGGCGCAGCCAGGCTGGGCGCAGACTGTCAGATACCTCTCGCCCCTGCCGCCACCCAGACCTGGTGCCACCCAGAACAGGACACCTGGCGCCACCCAGAACAGGACACCTGGCGTCGGCAGAGTCAGCTTCGGAAAAGAAGCCACAGTTCGGTCAAGTTCACGCCCTGCACGAAGCAGCCTGTGGCGTGTGAGTGGCGGCGGCGTGTGGTTTTCAGCCCGCGGGCCCTGTGCACCTGCACACACGGGCAGGTGCCATGCACGCACGCATGGCACCAAGCATGATCGAGAGACCACTGGGTCTGCGGGTTCCCTAACAGCCCTGCACGGTCCCTGCGTGGGCTGCCCACTGCTGGAGAGAAAGCCTGGCCCGGCCCCACCGTGGGAGAGCCTGCACTGCAGGGCTCCACCCCACCCCCCGAGGTGGGGCAGGTTTGTGCGTGACCGCGGAATGTGCGTGTGCAAGTGGTGGCCGGGCCTCACGTTAGCCAGTGCTGTGAGCCCAGAGCGGCACACCTGACCTGCTTCCCTGAGCGTCTTGTTACCCTCGCCTCCCCCCACGGCGCAAGTGTCGGGCCGGGCTGGGAGCGTGGGGACCACAGCGGCTCTGGAACCCGCGTCTCCGCCCGCTGCCCCTGCCCAGCGCTCGCCGCCAGCTCCACCGTCGCGGTGAAGACTGTCCTGTGTCCCACTCCCTACTTCATGTGTCAGGTGGGCGGCACTGTACAGGTATTTATTATCCTTTCCAGACTTTCTGAATAGATTTTTTTGAATAAACTTGGGTTTTATGAAGTGTGGTGGGTGTTTTTTTTAGCATAACAAGAACCTTTGGGTTTTCTATGTTGTAACCTATAATGATGCACAGAGAAACCCTCACCCCTGTGTCCCTCCCCTGTCCTGGGTCTCCTGCCAGCCCCTGCCGCTGCCATGGGGTCCCTCACAGGGCGTGGACAGCATCGCAATCACAACGAACTGAGCCACGGGTCTGTGTGTGACTGTGCATCCGTGTGTGTGTGTGTGTGATTGCTTCCATGTGTAGACATGAGTATGCATCGTGGATGTGTGATTGTGTCATGCATGTGGGGGTGTATATACATCGTGGGCATCTGTGTGGCTGTATGCATTCATGTGTATGTGTGTGTATGTGTGTGTGATTGCATGCATGTGTAGACGTGAGTGCATTGTGTATGTGTGATTGTATGCATCTTGTGTGTGTGTGTAGAAGTAGTATGCATCGTGGATGTGTGATTGTGTCATGCATGTGGGGGTGTATATGCATCGTGGGCATCTGTGTGGCTGTATGCATTCATGTGTATGTGTATAGGCATCATGTGTATGTGTGTGATTGCATGCATGTGGGGTGTATGGGTTTCTGCATCACTTGTATATACAGGGGTGTGTGTGATGCACATGATGTCTTACATGTGGAGGTCTGAGTTCGTGTGTGCAGGTGTCACGCAGCAGTGTGAGTGGGGTGGAGGGCAGGTGTGTGTTCGCACACAGTCCCATGAGGAGCGTGGCTGCTTGTTGGTTCGGGGACATGGGCAGGAGACAGTTGTGTGCAGCAATTCATGCACCAAGCACTTGCGTGCACAGGTCTGCTCCCCGAGCAGAGAGGGGCTCCCCCAGCAGAGAGGGGCCTCTCCCGACATCTGCGAGGCTCGTGTGAGAATTCTCATGGGTGAATCTCAGGGCGAACAGCAAATGCCCAGGAAGTCCTGCCTCCTGCTACACCCAGCCAGCGCCCAGAGGGTGCCAGAGGCTGGTGGAAAAGCAAGTTGGAAAACACAGCTTCAGCATCCTGTGTGCATCACTCCCTGTTGACCTAAATTGGTAAAATCCGTCCTCTTACGGTTCTGCAGGTCGGAGTCCTGGAAAGACTCACTAGGTAGAAGCAGGTGTGCACGGGGCTGGCTGCCCCAGAGGTTTGGGGACAGGAAGCGTTCTCTCCCCGTTTCTGGCCTCTGGCAGGAGTGGACAGTGTGCGGCCCCTGTCCGCGAGACCGTGTGGTCCAGCCCTGCCAAGCCCACCACAGGCAGGACTCAGCATCCGACACATCTATTACAGCTGATTTTCAAGTTGGGCCAAGCTGAAGCCAGGAGCCAGGAGCTCCATCCAGGTCTCCCACAGGGGAGGCAGAACTCCAGTATTGGAGCCAAGACCCACTGCTTCCCGGGCACATCAGCAGGACTGGACCAGCAGTGGAGGAGCTGTGGCTTGAACCAGCGCCCTGTTAGCCCACAGGTTGAAATCCGCACGGCCAGGCGGCCGTGCCAGGAGGTTCAGAGGTGGTCAGGCCACGAAGGTGGCGCCCTCATCAGGAAAGGAGGGGACTGCAGCTCTCTCTGCTGTGTGCGGGGAAGTGCGTGCCCTGGGACCAGGAAGAGGCAGCTTCCGGCCACCAGCACTTCGGGAGACGCATGCGGGCGGCCCTGGCGTTGCTCCTGCAGCCGGAACCGGCTCTGGCACCCAGCAGATCCTCGCGCTGCGCTGTGTGGACCGCACAGGGACACAAGGAGGCACCAGCCCCGAAAGCCGAAAGCGCGCCCATCTCGACGTGTGCTCGCCTTTGTCAGCACGGCTGCATCTTGCCCGTCGCTGAGAAACTGCGGGGTAGAACCTCAGCTGAGCTCAGGCCCCAACACAGGAAACACCCCCTGAGCTTTATTGCTGGCTCCCACGCCTGTCCTGGGAGCCGGGGAAAACTGCCGGCTAAACTCACCTCCCCACCCCCTACCCTCACCCCCCCACCCCACCCCACCCCCCACCTCCCCCCACCCCCGGCTCTGGCCCTGTCCCAGGAGCGTGGGTTACAGGAATTCTTTTGTTCCACTCTTTTAAGATTTATTTCAATTATTTGAGAGAGAGAGAGAACGTCTCTCCATTGGTTCATTCCCCAAATGGCTGCTATGGCCAGGGCTGGGCCAGGCTGAAGCCAGGAGCCAGGAGCTCCATCTGCGTCTCCCTCGCGGGGACAGGGGCCCAAGCCATCATCTGCTGCTTTCCCAGGCCATAGCAGGGAGCTGGATCGGACATGGAGCAGCCGGGACCCGTGCTCACATGGGATGCCGGCGCTGCAGGAAACATCTTACCCCCCCCCCCCCCGTGCCATGACACCAGCCCCTCGGCTCAGACGCCTCGATACAACTTTCCCTGAGAGCACTGTCCTCGCTCACCCAGTCTGCCACAGCCCCGAGAGCTGGAATCCTCCCTGCCTGGCTTGGTTACGTGGGAGATGGAGTGCTCCACTGGGGTGCTGGAGCTCCAGGCCTGGACCCCACTACGGGCGTGGCCTCAGCGAAGTCTAACGGGGCTCGGCCTGCTCAGGCGGGGGCGGTGGCCTCGCTGAACCGGGCGTGGTAGTCGCGCGGGTCCATCCCGGTCTCCTTTCTGACTCCCGCATCTTCAAGCGCCGGCCCTGTGACTTCCGGGGCCTGCAATCTTACAGGCAGCCAGCAGAGGGCAGGAAACCAACGCTCTGGGCAGTGGGGCCGGCGTGGTCAGCCCCTGCAGGTGTGGGGTGACCGGCACCGCCCTGGACTGAGGCCTGGGGTGGGACTGCCGCAGCTCCTGGCCAGCATGGGCAGGAGTCTGCGGTCCCTGTCAGTGTTGGGACAACCGACGAGCATTAAAATGCACACACCCTAAACCTGCTCGGGAGACCTGGAGCTCAGCTGAGTTCTGGCTGGCTCTGCATCACCCCAGTGAATTATCAGAGACTCTGCCCCGTGCGGGAGAAATGTTTCGATGTCTCCTTTAAAAAGCTCCCTTTTAGGGAGGGCAAACAAGCTACTTCACAGACATTTTGTCATTAGAGAAAATCTTTCCTATGCCGGGCCAATGGGAAAAGCTTGGTTGACAAAAAACCCCCGGGGGTGTGGCCCAGTGAGCAAGCCACTGCCACTCGGGACACCCACATCCCACAGCACAGCACCTGGCTTGAGTCCAGGCTACTCTGTGCTTCCAATCCAGCTCCTTGCTAGCGCTCCTGGGAGGCCGTGGAAGATGGCCCAGGTGCTTGGGTTCCTGCCACCCACGCGGAGACCCGGATGGAGCTCCTGGCTCCTGGCTTCCCACTGGCCCAGCCCTGTCCATTGTGGGCATTTGAGGAGCAAGTCGGCGATGGGAGACCTTTGTTTCTGTCTGTCTCTCCTCTCTCTCTGTCACTCTGCCTTCTTAAAAAGCTAAAGGCTCTCCCCTGGTGCAAGTGGCTGTGGGGCAATGGCTGGAGCTCCTCTAAGAAGTTCTCAGGAACGTGTCTGCAAGTTTCCTTCATTAAGGTTTATTCATTCATTTATTTATTTGAAAGAGAGAGAGCGCGCGCGCTTCCATCTGCTGGTTCATCCCCATATGGCCATAACAGCCAGATCTGGGTCAGGCTGGAAGCCAAGAATCAGGAGCTTCTGGGTCTCCGGTGTGGGTGCAGGGGCCCCAGCGCTTGGGCCATCTTCCACTGCCTCCCTAGGAGCATGAGTGGGGAGCTGGATTGGAAGTGGAGCAGCTGGGACTGGAACTGGTGCTCTCGCGGGATGCAGGTGACCCAAGCAGCAGCGGAACCTGCTGTGCACAGCTGCCCACCCTGCCCATGCCATCTGCATTTCTACAGCGTGCTGTGTGACCAGCTAGCAGGGACCAGCAAGCGCCCTGCAGTGCCCTGTGTAGCCGGAACCCATGATAGGCCACCAGGAGGCTGTCCCTAGCCGGGCCCTGGGCCAGGCCACCTGGATCCAGCGCCAGCCGCTAACATCGGCCTTCCCAACCCCCGATCGATCACCTTCACCCCACCCTCAGCCCCCACTGAGCTCCCTGGAGGCCTGTGCTGCTTCCCACAGCCAGTGAGCGATCCCAGAGCCTTTGGTCCAAAGCCACGTGCCCACCCACCGCACCCCGCCACGTGGCATCAGCTGTCTGCCGTGTCACTGTCAGCCCGGGCTTTCCCTGCCCCTCTGCGTCCCTTCCCTCCCCCCCCACCCCCTGGGCAGCTGCAAGGACCTTTGATTGCAATTCCAGCTGCAGTACTGCCCCTTCCACACTGCAGCCTGAATTCTGTCAGCAACGACTGTGCCCTGACCACTTACGGGTTAAAAAAAAAAAAAAAAAAAGGAAGACTCAGCGGGGGCTCTTGGCCGATCAGCTAAGGTTAGGTTGCTGGCGACCCGCGGTCATCAGAGCACCTGGGTTCGATTCCTGGCTCTGGCTCCAGACTCAGCTTCTTGCAAACCCTGGGAGGCGGCAGCGATGACTCAGGTAATCGGGTTCCTGCCACCCATGTGAGGGATCTGGGTTGAGTTCCTGGCTCTGGGCTCAGCCAGGCCCAGGCCAGCTTTTGTGCAGGCACTGGCTTTACCCGCTACGCTAAAGCGCCAGCCCCTAGACTATTTTTAAGCATAAGATTAATCCAGCTCCACGGCCACACCAGCCGCGTCCCGAAGGCTCGGCAATCGCGTGCGGTGGAGGCTGCCACAGTGGGCGGGACATCTCTGTCCACTGACGGGAGCTGCTGGCCAGCATTCTAGCTGCAGCCAAGGGGCGTACTCGGGTCATTTGAAACAGAAAGGAGATTTCTAGAGAGCAGTGAGCAGCTCAGACCTGTCAGAGAGTGGAAAATGCAGCCCGAAGGCCAGGGGCAGAAACCCCGCCCACAGGGCCCCGGTCAGCCGCCAGCGGCAGGAGGGACTGCAGCCAGCCCACCGCCTTCCCCTGGTGGGGAGCCGTGGTCTTTATTTTTCTGCGGGTCTCTACCAGGAGGGTCCACGCCCTAGCAGCCCCACAGGTAGGGCGTGGCTGGCCTCTCCCACGGATATTTCACCCGGGGCCTGGCAGGAAGGGGCCCCCTCCCTGCCCCCACTGGCAGAGCAGTGCCCCAACTTCCCTCTCGCTGCCAGGACTGCCGCCGGGGGACAAACTCTGTTCCCGGTTTGGGGCCCCTCCTGGCTTGCAACAGCCACTTACCACTGTCCTCCCCACAGACACGAAGGCCACGGGAGGGGGCTACCACCATCTCCAGACTCTGCCCGGTGAGGGCCAGCGCCTCACACAGGAGTCCAAAGACACAACTGCCCAGCCCAGGACACTCTGTGAGCCTCTGGGTCAGGAAAAATGTGTGTGGTTATAAGGTGGGGGAGCGGCTGGAGGGGCGACACCTGTCACTGCAGCAGAAGCAAAGTGTGCACGAGCGTCTCGGGGCGCACGGTGTGCAGAGTGTCAGCATCTCGGGGCGCACGGTGTGCAGAGTGTCAGCGTCTCGGGGCGCACGGTGTGCAGAGTGTCAGCGTCTCGGGGCGCACGGTGTGCAGAGTGTGTGTCAGCGTCTCGGGGCGCACGGTGTGCAGAGTGTGTGTCAGCGTCTCGGGGCGCACGGTGTGCAGAGTGTGCGTCAGCGTCTCGGGGTGCAGTATGCAGAGTGTGCGTCAGCGTCTCGGGGTGCAGTATGCAGAGTGTGCGTCAGCGTCTCGGGGCGCACGGTGTGCAGAGTGTCAGCGTCTCGGGGCGCACGGTGTGCAGAGTGTGTGTCAGCGTCTCGGGGCGCACGGTGTGCAGAGTGTGTGTCAGCGTCTCGGGGCGCACGGTGTGCAGAGTGTGTGTCAGCGTCTCGGGGCGCACGGTGTGCAGAGTGTCAGCGTCTCGGGGCGCACGGTGTGCAGAGTGTGTGTCAGCGTCTCGGGGCGCACGGTGTGCAGAGTGTGTGTCAGCGTCTCGGGGTGCAGTATGCAGAGTGTGCGTCAGCGTCTCGGGGTGCAGTGTGCAGAGTGTGCGTCAGCGTCTCGGGGCGCACGGTGTGCAGAGTGTCAGCATCTCGGGGCGCACGGTGTGCAGAGTGTGTGTCAGCGTCTCGGGGCGCACGGTGTGCAGAGTGTGTGTCAGCGTCTCGGGGCGCACGGTGTGCAGAGTGTGTGTCAGCGTCTCGGGGCGCACGGTGTGCAGAGTGTGCGTCAGCGTCTCGGGGCGCACGGTGTGCAGAGTGCACAGTGTGCAGAGTGTGCGTCAGCGTCTCGGGGTGCACGGTGTGCAGAGTGTGCGTCAGCGTCTCGGGGTGCAGTGTGCAGAGTGTCAGCATCTCGGGGTGCACGGTGTGCAGAGTGTGTATCAGTGTCTCGGGGCGCACGGTGTGCAGAGTGTGTATCAGTGTCTCGGGGCGCACGGTGTGCAGAGTGTGTGTCAGCGTCTCGGGGCGCACGGTGTGCAGAGTGTGTGTCAGCGTCTCGGGGCGCACGGTGTGCAGAGTGTGTGTCAGCGTCTCGGGGCGCACGGTGTGCAGAGTGTGCGTCAGCGTCTCGGGGCGCACGGTGTGCAGAGTGCACAGTGTGCAGAGTGTGCGTCAGCGTCTCGGGGTGCACGGTGTGCAGAGTGTGCGTCAGCGTCTCGGGGTGCAGTGTGCAGAGTGTCAGCATCTCGGGGTGCACGGTGTGCAGAGTGTGTATCAGTGTCTCGGGGCGCACGGTGTGCAGAGTGTGTGTCAGCGTCTCGGGGTGCACGGTGTGCAGAGTGTCAGCGTCTCGGGGCGCACGGTGTGCAGAGTGTGTGTCAGCGTCTTGGGGTGCACGGTGTGCACGGTGTGCAGAGTGTCAGCGTCTCGGGGTGCACAGTGTGCAGAGTGTGCGTCAGCGTCTCGGGGTGCACAGTGTGCAGAGTGTGTGTCAGCGTCTCGGGGTGCACGGTGTGCAGAGTGTGCGTCAGTGTTTCAGGGTACACCGTGTGCAGAGTGTGCGTCAGTGTTTCAGGGTACACCGTGTGCAGAGTGTGTGTCAGCGTCTCAGGGCGCACGGTGTGCAGAGTGTGCGTCAGCGTCTCGGGGTGCACGGTGTGCAGAGTGTGAGTGTGTCAGCATCTCAGGGTACACCGTGTGCAGAGTGTGCGTCAGCGTCTCGGGGTGCAGTGTGCAGAGTGTGCGTCAGCGTCTCGGGGCGCACGGTGTGCAGAGTGTCAGCATCTCGGGGCGCACGGTGTGCAGAGTGTGTGTCAGCGTCTCGGGGCGCACGGTGTGCAGAGTGTGTGTCAGCGTCTCGGGGCGCACGGTGTGCAGAGTGTGTGTCAGCGTCTCGGGGCGCACGGTGTGCAGAGTGTGTGTCAGCGTCTCGGGGCGCACGGTGTGCAGAGTGTGTGTCAGCGTCTCGGGGCGCACGGTGTGCAGAGTGTGCGTCAGCATCTCAGGGTGCACCGTGTGCAGAGTGTGCGTCAGCATCTCAGGGTACACAGTGTGCAGAGTGTGTCAGCGTCCCACACCAGCCTGGTCGCTGTTCCTCAGACATCTGGGGTCCCTGTCCCCTCTGCTGCTCCTGCTCCCCACAGCACACCCTCCCCAGGCCTTGGGCTCCGCTCCAGACTCAGCCCTCACCTTCTGAGAGCCTGTGTCAGTAAGGCTGTCCCCCAGGGCAGCCCCTGCCCCGCCAGCAGTCTGTGTCCCCAGGAGGAACGGGAGCACAGCAGTGGCCTCACGGGGGCGCCCCCTGAACCCCACCTCGCCTGCACTCGCGAGGCTCGGGCCAGGGAGAGGTGGGAGGGCAGCGCCCACAGAAGGGATAGGAGCCACCCCAAGACCTGAGCTGGAGCTGATGGATGAGAGGAGCTCCACCTTCCTCCCGCTCCTATGTCCCCCAACACACACACACATACATGTACACAAACACAGACATACATACACGTGCGCACACAGAGACACACATACACACACATGCACACACATACATGTACACAAACACAGACATACATACACGTGCGCACACAGAGACACACATACACACACATGCACACATACACACACATGTACACAAACACAGACATACATACACGTGCGCACACAGAGACACACTTACACACACACGTACACATACATACATGTACACAAACACAGACATACATACACGTGCGCACACAGAGACACACATATACACACATGCACACACACATACATGTACACAAACACAGACATGTATACACGCGCGCACAGAGACACACATATACACATGCACACATACACACACGTACATGTACACAAACACAGACATACATACACGCGCGCACACAGAGACACACATATACACACATGCACACATACACACACACACAGAGTCACTGGAAAACTTAACATTCCCACCCCCCCTGCCCTGGGCCTGGTGGTGTGGTGTCAGAAGGTGGAGAAATGCCGACTTGGTGCCTGCAGGGAGGGAACAAGACAGGGGGAGGAATGGACCAACTCCTCCCCTCCCTGAGAGCTGTGCAGGTTAGCTGGGAGCAGAGCAGGTGCCGGGCGACAGGCTGCCGTCCACCCCTGGGAGATGGCCGTTGGCCAGCGTCCCCGGGAGATGCTCCAAGGACGTCGGGCTCATGTGCACAGGATTGTGCAAAGCTGGACCCTCTTGTCAGAGCCCGGCTCGGCCGGGACAACAGAGGAGAGCAAACCAAACACTGCCCCCCCCGCCCCCGCTCGCCCCGGGTTCCTGGCAGTGACCATGCTGGCGAGTCTTTGAGGTCAAGTAAACAAACTCAACCTGTCCAGCTCTAACCGGCTCTGGGTGAAAGATTGCTGGAGACTCAGCGGGCTCTTTCTTGGCGTGTGTGTGGCGTGTATGGTGTGTGTGTGGTGTTGTTAGTCTGAAAACATCCACCGCCCCAAGAACGACTCCAAGAGGCCCTCTCATGCAATCAGCATAGGGTTTATTGATCAGTCCAGCATGCTGGGGCCCCTATCAAACAG
The DNA here is from genome assembly GCF_033115175.1 of Lepus europaeus. Lineage (NCBI taxonomy): Eukaryota > Metazoa > Chordata > Mammalia > Lagomorpha > Leporidae > Lepus > Lepus europaeus. Next base: position 166,691,689 of record NC_084829.1, on the reverse strand, counting down.
GCGGCCCCGAAGAGAAAATGGTCGGGGTTTTTATACATTAAGGCATCTGATTCATGTCAGTTACAGTTTGACAAGATTGATCACTTAGTACAGAGCTAACAACCAGTCTATGTCAAGACAATTGTACATCTAATACCGGGCACATAGAGCAAGACAACGAGTGCTAAGGGGAGGACCAAAAGGCTTCCTATCACCTCGGGAAGAGCGGGTCATGAGGACAGTCTGGGAATGTGGCGGGGGCATACATCACAAAACTTACACGGAGAGAGTTACAGATCTGTGTTCTATCAGCTTCATTTTTCAGGGACATTGAGCCAATTAAACCCTAACCCGACTCCTTAGTAACACCAAGCAGGCACAAGCAGTCTGTGTAAAAGTCCTTATCCTATCTTCATTAATCTAAGTGAAACAGGGCAGGGAAAAGGACAGGGTGGGGCCACACTAAGGTCACTTTCTTTGTTCTTTGTTCAGAGAAAGCACAACAAAAGGAGCGAAAGGAAAACTAGTGAAGCAGTTTCTAGTATTAAAGGGACAGATTTTAGATTTTTTTATTCCTTCAGTGTGTGTGGCGTGTGTAGCGTGTATGGTGAGTGTGGCATGTGTGGCGTGTACGGCGAGTGTGGCGTGCATGGCGGGAGCGGGCTTGCCCTGTGGCCACTCCCCCCACACCCTCCTCACTTCAGAGCCAGAAACAAGGACAGGAGTAGCAAGGTGGCCTGAAGCCGCGGCTGGGGCGCCTGCCTCCATGCTCGGGGAACCCTGCCCAGCCAGTCTGAGGAGCCGGGGTGTGCGGAAATGGCAGCCTGCAGGAGAGGAGAAAAAGGAGGAGCAATAAACGGATCCCACACGCCACCCGCCCCTAAGCAACGCTATTTTGGGAGCTGTGAAATGAATGAAGGAGACAGCTGGGCTGGTCCAGGAGCGCGTGCCCAGCCCAGGCCAACGACACGCGTCCAGAGGTAGAAAGAAGCCCGCTGGCTCTAGAAGCCAGAACCAACAGTGTGGGTACTCCCTCTCTCAGCGCCTCGCTCAGGGTGGAAAGGGGTCCCCGGTTCTGTCGGTGGAAACCAGCCCCCGGACTTTAGAGCAGGGCTCTGCCGGTTCCCTGTGGCTTCTTCCCGCGGTGCGCCACGTCAGGACATGCGTGTCTTCTGGAGTAGCACTGTCAGGAGTGGCAGGGACACGCGTGGAGGTGAAGGAGGCAGGCATACGGGCTAAAATCGATTGGGTTTGTGAGCTGGGAGACCACGGCTTCGCCACGCCCCTGGGTGACCTCATGCCCCTACCTGGCCACACCTGAGTGCCCGCTGGCCAATCAGGCTAATTAACCCCGCCCCTTTGAGAGTGGATTGAGAGCCTGGGACAGGGTGTGTCCGGCTCTTTCCTCCCTCCCTCGCCCTGGCTTCTTTCCAGGAGGGGGCTGTAGCCCTGTGCCTCCAGGGCGCGTGGCCTCCCTCCCTAGGCTTCCAGACCTAGATGCTCCTCACGTGGCTGGTTCCTGGTACTCGGCATGAACCCAGATTTACCCCACTCTCTCTTAATAAAGCTCTCACTCTTCTCTGCATCTTTTTGCACTAAATAAAAGCTTAAAATGTACCATGCTGCCTCGTTTATTTATGCTGGTATTTAGAATTCTCCTCTAAATATTAGGCAAGAACCCACTTGGGCTTATTAATATTGGGGATTTATTAATAAACATATGGTGATAACGAATGGCACCCCAAATTCTGATATCAGTGGGAAGCCGGACCCTGAGCACCCCCCCTGCCCCCCCGTAGCCCAGGTCCCTCGCCTGTCCATCAGAGGGAGGTCACTGACTCCAGGGGGTGGCACGGTCCCACGAGGCTCTCATCACTGACTCGGGAGCCCTCTGCTTCTCCAATAGATAAGAACCTTGCTGGCCAGTGTTGTCCAGAGGGGGTTGTGTAGGGCAGAACAGCTCCCCCTCCCAGATCAACTGGAGCCCACCTGGCCATCATGAATTCCCTAGAAAGCACATCACTGACCCATCAAAGGCAGGGCACAGGTACCACTGGCCAACCAGGCCCCTGGACACGAGCTGACCACGCACCTCAGCCCCAGTGTCAGTCCACGAGCCCCTCACTCCTCACGGCTCGGGGAGCCAGGAATTCAGCACCGGCTGCCTGGCTGCCTGCTCCTGCTGTGTTCTTCCTCCGCCCCGACGCCAGCAGTCAACCTCTGTGTGCTGGGTGAGCAGACCCGGCTTGGGGGGTCCACAGCAACGCCTCCCACCAGTTTGGGGTGTCTCTCGGCAACACGAGCAAACTGACTCCACTGAGAGAACCCCCGCACTGCTCGCCCAGTGAACTGTGGGGATGTCTTGCGAGGGTTGATTCCACCTAGAAATAAAGGGACCCTTGGCCAGATACTCAACCTTCAACCATCAAAGAGGGCAGAGGGCAGTGACTTGCGGGGGAAGGCAGAGCTGAGCCTGAAACTGGCATTGAGAAGCTCGTCCGTGGACCACCCAGAGGGTGTGAGAAAGCATTGCTACCCACAGGCTGGGCGCAGGCCAAGAAAGAGCGCTTTCCCCATTCCTGGAGCTCAAAGTTTATCTACATAAAAATGTAGCCTGATGGCTTTAGTTTATGGAGATTAACTATAAAAAGTCCCCCTTTGTTTCTCAATGTGTACGATAACCATTGAATTTGATGTTAATAGTGCTGAGCCCAGCTGAAATGGGAGGTGAGTTTCCCAGAACTTGAAGTTGTGAAACTGGTATGTTTTCCATTCAAAGGAGATCAATTCTTTTGTCAACATGAATGGAGCTGTTAGAGGAAAATTCATTCTTTGGTTTTGGTTCCCAATTCAGTTTTGAATCTGTCTTAGTCTATTTTCAAACATACGTGAATATGTTTTTAAAAATGTAGATTTTAGGGGCCGGCACTATGGAGCAGCAGGTTAACGCCCTGGCCCGAAGTGCCAGCTGCTCCACTTCCGTTTCAGCTCTCTGCTGTGGCCTGGGAAAGCAGTGGAGGATGGTCCAAGTCCTTGGGCCCCTGCACCCATGTGGGAGACCCGGAAGAAGCTCCTGGCTCCTGGCTTCGGATCGGCACAGCTCCGGCCCTTGCTGCCAATTGGAGAGTGAACCAGCAAACAGAAGACCTCTCTCTGCCTCATGTTAGGAAACTGGCGCAGTTTTATCTATGGCGTGTTACATCCCACGTTCTAGCCCCCGCCACCATTGCTGGAAGCCAGGTGGCCACATGGCCCAACCTCTGTTGTCAAGCCCCACCCCCATCCTATGGGATTCGCTGCTCCCGATTCCCTGCCCACCCTCAGGCAAAGTTCTAAAAGGGCCTGTTCCTGAACACGTGCTCCATCTCCTCTCCTCTGTCTCTCTCTCTCTCTCTCTTATACTCTCTTTCTCTCTTTTTCCTTCACCGCCCCACCCCTCCGGTCTGCTGGGTGTTCCCCAATAAACCCTTTTCCTGACGCCGGTGTTTTGTGACGGCTAACATTGGTGCATTGGCTGGGAACACCTCTAATCTTTGTGTAACTCTGACTTTCTAATAAATAAATAAATAAATCTTTTTTTAAAATGTAGATTTTAAGAAATCAAATACATATCAAATATTGCAATGAAATTTTGTCATCTGAATTCAGATGAGGTGCATGTATACAATACACCCCAAAATTTGAAGATTTAGTACAAAAAAGAGGACAATAAAACATTTCAATAAATCTTATATTGATTACATGTTGGAATAATATTTTGGAAACACTGGGTTAAGTAGAATGTAATATCGAACTTATTTTCATCTTTTTTATGTTCTTTGTTACAGTCCGGGAGGGGAGGGCGGTGCTGGAGCGAGTCTCCTGGGTTCTTTCTCTCAGCTTAGTACAGAAATAAAAAGCCGGAAACAATTTGCAAAGAGGCAGAAACTTTTATTTGATTGGCAGGCGACAGAGAAAGCGTCCGGTCTGAGAGGAGAGGAAGGGTCCCGGGTTTCTAAGGCGTTGCTGTCTGTTCATTACGTCATCCTATTGGGGCTGCCCCTTGGACAGGGGTTTCACATACGCATGTGGATTGGCTTGGGGCTCAAGGAGATGGGGGGCCCCCTGGAACCAGTCCAGCTCTCCCCAGGGACCCCGCCCCTTCCCCTGCCAGCTCTGCGTGAAAGTGCCCCCACCCTGAGGTGTGATTTAAAGCCCCAAGGTCATGTTAGAAAAATGGCCTCTATGGCGCAATCTAGACTCCAGCCCCCACCGCCATTGCAGTGCCTGGTGGCCACATGGCCCAACCACCGGTGTCAGCTCCACCCCCATTCGATGCCCGCACTCAGGCAGAGTTTTAAAAGGGCCTGTTTTTTCTTTTCTCTCTCAGCTCTCTCCTCACTCGGCTCCTCCCTCCTCTCTTGCTCTCGGCTCTCCCCCTCTCATCTCTCTCTCTCTCTCCTTTTTCCTTCTTCGCCCCTTCCCTCTGGTCTGCTGGGTTTTCCCCAACAAAGCCTTTCCTTTTTTTTTTTTTTTTTTTTTTTGACAGGCAGAGTGGATAGTGAGAGAGAGAGAGACAGAGAGAAAGGTCTTCCTTTGCCGTTGGTTCACCCTCCAATGGCCGCTGCGGCTGGTGCATTGTGCTGATCCGAAGCCAGGAGCCAGGCGCTTCTCCTGGTCTCCCATGCAGGTGCAGGGCCCAAGCACTTGGGCCATCCTCCACTGCCTTCCCGGGCCACAGCAGAGAGCTGGCCTGGAAGAGAGGCAACCGGGACAGAATCCGGCGCCCCGACCGGGACTAGAACCCGGTGTGCCGGCGCCGCTAGGCGGAGAATTAGCCCAGTGAGCCACGGCGCCGGCCAAGCCTTTCCCTTATTCTGGTGTTTGGTGTGTGTTGTACCTATCTTAGAGGTCACACATGCAGTGAGAAGCTATTAGTGGGGGAGCGCCTCTGTCTCCCTGCAGGCAGCTTTGGGGAGCACACCGACTCCCCTTTCCTCATCCCGCAGGGACCTGAGCTGACGGCCTATGAGCCCACCTCCCTCCTCCACAGTACTCGGGACCCTGCCGCCCACACGGGAGGCCAGGATGGAGTTTCTGGCCCCTGGCACCTGCCTGAAGCAGCCCTAGCCATGGCAGCCACTGAAGGAGTGGACCATCTCTCTGTGTAATAAAGTGACGTCTCGCCCGTGTCTGGTGGCCTGGCCATGGGTCCCAGCCCTCCCAGGGGTGGGCAGAGTGGGGGACTCTCCCCACCCTGTGCCAGGGGCTACTTGGGCCGATAATCCTGTGCTGATACAGTTCCCCGAGGGATTTCACCAATCCCACGCCCAGCAGGGTCCCAGAAGGGGGAGGGGGAGGAGAAATGGTGGCGCCCACATCCCTAAAACTCCAGTCTGAACGCAGGCCGGCCCTCAGGTCTTCGTGGAGACCTGGCCTCTGCTACTCGCTTATGGCTGCTCCGTCTCTAGCCTGAGACAAGGACTTGCGACCCAGCCGACGGCAGGACAGTTAACACAGCACTGTTTCCCCCGGAATCACAAAGCAACAGCGATCCTACGTCCACAGCCATCTCCCTAGAAGAAACGGGTCCTCTGGGGTGACGCGGGGAGCCGGGTCCAGCAGGGCGCCCTTGTCAGCCTGCAGGGAGCTGACCCCTCCGGGTGCTCTGTGACAGGTGGGCCGGCTTCCTCCGGGGCGGCGTGGAAAACCGCGGAAGCTCACGACCAGGGCCGGGCAGCACTCGCGTGGAGGTTCTAGGAGCCGTCCATTCGCCTGCTGTCCGTGTCTGCTCCTCGCACCTGCCCCCTGCTAAACAAGGCTACGGGAGGTCACGGGGACACCCTAGGCCCCACAGGCCGCACCAGACCAGGGGCTGGGGCGAGGTCAGGCCCCGCGGGGCCCGGCTGCAGAGCGAGCTGGGCGCGACCACCGCCGGGCGCCCGCGGCCCGCGCCCCGGCCGGCCCGGCAGAAAGTGTCACCTCCACGCCCGGGCGCGCACGAGCGCGGGTGCCTAGCAACCGCCCGCCCACCCCCGCCGGCCTCCCTTTTACGACAGCAGGCCTCGTTCGCAGCGACCCGCCGAGGGGCGGGACGGAGGTGTGCGGCGCGCGCCGGCCAATCCGCGCCGCCGCCTTCGGCCCTGCGCTCTCCCATTGGCCGAGAGCTGGGCGGTGCGACGCGGCCGTAAGGCGTGGCCGAGTGTCGTGAGGGAGGCCCGCGGGCCCGCGCGCCGTTGGCCGCGGCCGGGTCCTGGGTGTCATTGGGCGCAGGCGGCGGCCGCGGCGGGAGCGGACGGCGAGCGGCCCGGTGTCCGGCACGGCCATGGCCGGCGCTCTGGTGCGGAAAGCGGCGGACTATGTCCGGAGCAAGGACTTCCGGGACTACCTCATGAGGTGACCGGCCCGGGGGTGGCGGGGTCGCCGTCGCCCGCTCCCAGGACGGCCGGGGGAGGGGAGGCCCGGGGGGGGGGGGGGGGCGCGTCAGAGCCACGCGCGGACCCGTGCGGCCCGGGTGACCGTGGGGGCGCCGGGGAGCGTGCCCGAGCCGGGGTGACCGTGGGCACGCGTGTCCGAGCCGGGGTGACCCTGGGGGCGGGTGTCCGAGCCGGGGTGACCGTGGGGGCGCCGGGGCGCGTGTCTGAGCCGGGGTGACCGTGGGGGCGCCGGGGCGCGTGCCCGAGCCGGGGTGACCGTGGGGACACCTCTCCTGGCCGCGATGACCGTGGGGTCGCCTCTCCTGGCCCGGGTGACCGTGGGGTCGCCTCTCCTGACCCGTGGGGACGCTCCTGGCCCGGGTGACCGTGGGGACGCTCCTGGCCGCGGTGACCGTGGGGTCGTCTCTCCTGGCCGCGGTGACCGTGGGGTCGCCTCTCCTGGCCGCGGTGACCGTGGGGACGCTCCTGGCCGCGGTGACCGTGGGGTCGCCTCTCCTGGCCCGGGTGACCGTGGGGTCGCCTCTCCTGGCCCGGGTGACTATGGGGACTCTCCTGGCCGTGGTCACACCGAGGACTCCTGCACCGGCGAGTGACGCTGGGACCCTCCCCCCGCGGAGTGACAGTGCCGGCGGGGGGTGGTGGTTTCCGGGTGGGGGGTCGCGGTCGCACCGGGCACAGGTGCACTCCTGGGCAGGTGTGTCGGAGGGTGGCGCTGGACGGGCCGGCAGGGGGCGCCCTCGGGCGCGTCACTGCCCCGCAGAGGGGAGCCCACGGCCACGCGGAGCCCACGCGGAGGCTGAGTTGTTCTCGCGGGTGGGTGTTCTGTGCGCTGACGGAGTGAGCCGCCGTCCCGCGGCCCGGCCTCGCGCCGGTTCTGGGGCTGGCTGGGTGTGCAGCCCCTTAGGGAGCGCGCTGTCATCTTACACTGCTGATCAGAGAGCCAGAGAGGGCTCAGGCCAGTGGAGCTCCCCTCCGTGGGCCGCGCCCCTCGTCCCCGCGGCAGGAGCTCCATCGTGAGTGGCAGGGGCCGCCGTGGCCCCGAGCTGGCTCCTGCAGCCACCCCCCGGGGTGCAGTTCCAGCTGTCCGCTGCCCTCAGGGGTAGTTGTAGGTGTTCAAGGGGCAGTGATAAAAGCCGAGGCGGAGTCACAAGGTGTGGCGTGCAGGCACCCTGAATCTAGCGATAAAACAGGACTCAAAAAAGTCCTGAATTTCATTGCAACTTTTTTTTCTTCTAACAGAGAAGTAGGATAAGAAAAAGAACTGTCTGCCTGTGGTACGCTTGGCGGAAGTCTCAGGCCTGCCTTCACAAAGGGATGTCCAAGCTTGCCTGGCACTGGGCCCCAGCAGGGCCACCTGCCTGTGGAAGACCTGGGGCGTGCTCCTGGTCCTGGGGTTGGGTTGTCACGGCTTTGCTATTACGTTAGCTTCTAGCATCCCTCTTACTTACAGTGCGTCTTCCTGGTACTTACACCCTACGCAGGAAGTAGCTCTCTAGCGTAATGAAAGCGGGATCACACCACAGCCTTGTAACATTGTGCTGCTGGCTACCAAAGTCCGTCGTGGGGAGAATTCGCTACGGACATTTTTAAGGAAAGAATTAACTCTCCTTTTCTAAATTTATATTTTCTTCTTCATGGGTTTCCAAGAGTCAGGCTTCCCGCTAGAATACGTGCACGTACCACCTAACTTTTTTCTAGCACTAACGCCACGTAGCTTTAGTTTATGTATTTCTCAAGTATTCCTTTTGAAGGACACTTTAACTCAATGATGCCTGAGAAAGTGGGTGCGAATCCTGCCACACCCGGCACACCAACCCCCGGGGCTGTGGTCGCCTCAGAATGGGTTTCATGGTAGTGCCCTATCTCCTTGAGTTGTCAAGAAAATGAAGTTGGATAAAGGCTGCGCACAATTTGGGAACTGTACATCACTGTACATGTTTGTTGTACCCTCCAGTTTGCAGGCAGTGGTACTTTTTAAAAGTGTGCTGTTATGGAGGGAGTTGAAATCAGAGTTCTATGATTTTCTTACCCAGCGCTGTTCCTGGTGCGAGGCGCTAGCCTGTTGTGTCCCTGCTGCTCCTGGTGACCGTGGATGTCACCCCCGGGCTACGGTCCTCGTCCATTTTGTGCGGCTGTAACACCGCTCTCCAGCGGGGTGTTTTAGAAAGAAGAGGTATTTAGAGTTTTGGAGGCTGAGTGGCTCCACTGGTTTGGCCCTCCCTGTGTCCCTGTGTCGCAGCATGGCAGATGGCAGCGCAGGGCAGGAGTGGCGTGGCGAGAGAGCCAGCAGGAGACCAGGAGACGGACAGCCCGCCCTGGAGGGGCCTGGCCGTCCATGACTCCTCCCAGGCCCCACCCTTACAGGTCGCACCGATTCCCAGTACTGCTACGCTAGGGACAAGCTTCTCGGAAGAGACCTCTGGGGGGCAGCCCAGACGGACCCAGAGCAGCCGCCAAGCAGTGCTGGGGCCGGTCTGACCGCAGCTTCCCCAGAAGGAAGCCTCCCTCCCGGAGCTGGTCAGAGGGAGCGGTTCCGGCTCCTGCCCAGCACCCTGCTTCCTTCGGCGAAGGAGAACATTCCACGGGGCTGCTTCTGCTCGGAGATGGGACCCGAGGACACACTTAGCATCCGCCACCAGCCAGAGAGGTTTCATAGCTACCAAAGAGGTGTTCTACATCAGAGCTATTCTGGAATTGTAAAAACTATTGTAACAATGGAGCTGAGTTGTCTAGCTAAAATTTCTTCTTTTTTAAAGATTTATTTATTTACTTCAATGTCGGAGTTACAGAGAGAGGGAGAGACAGAGATCTTCCATCTGCTGGTTCACTCCCCAGATGGCAGGAATGGCCAGGGCTGAGCTAGGCTGAAGTCTGGAGCTTCATCCAGGTCTCCCACAGGGGTGCAGGGGCCTAAACACTTAGGCCCTTAGCAGGCAGCTGGACAGGAAGTGGAGCAGCCGGGACCCACATGGGATGCTGGCATTGCAGGTGGCGGTTTTACCCACTACGCCACAATGCCTGCCCCTAAAGTTCCTTTTTTTAAAGATTTACTTATTTATTTGAAGGAGTTACAGAGAGAGGGAAAGACACACAATTTTCCATTTGCTGGTTACCTTCCCACATGACTGCAACAGCCATGCCTGGGCCAGGCCGAAGCCAGGAGCCTGGAACTCCATCTGTTCCTCCACCCGCTGTCCCACAGCACTGGCCCTCAGCTAAAAGTGTATTCCACACAGATCATGAACTTCTTTACCTTCTCTTTTTTCTTTTTCTCTTTTTTTTTTCATTGAAGGGAGGGAACATGTGGAACAACCTGCAGTGAGGATTGGAGCTGGGGATTGAACTCAGGCACTCTGATCTGGCTCAGGCGTCCCAGCCGCCAGGCTAAATGCCCGTTCCCCAGAGTATATTTCAAATGTTGACTTTTTTATTGAGAGATCTGTTACCCGGGAGACCTCAGAACCACAGGCAAGCTGTGGACTTGGGTGGTGCTGGTATGGAACCACAGCTGTGAAGACGTTGCTGGGGTAACCCGGGGGTGGGGGTTGGCCCAGTGGGTCGGGCGCTGGCTGGGACGCCGTACTGGAGCAGCTGGGTTGAGCCCTGGTTCCGGCAGATGATGGCTCAAGTAATTGAGTTCCTGTCACCAACACTGGAGATCGAGATTGAGTGTCCTGCTCCTGGCTTGGCCATGGGGCAGCCCCAGCGACTGTAGACATTTGGGGGAGTAAATCCGTGAGTGGGAGCTTTCTCTTTCTGCCTCTCAAAGAATATTTTTTAATTTAAAAAATTTAAAAAGTATAATCACATAAATTCCTAGGAAGTATGATTTTGTTAAATGTAATGATGGTATTGCCAAGGTGATGATTTTGAGTGATGTGTTTGAGGCCTGACCCTCTTGTTCTCTGTCTGTCTGTCTGTCTCTCTCTTTTTAAGATTTATTTATTCGAAAGAGTTACACAGAGAGAAGGAGAGGCAGAGAGAGAGAGAGGTCTTCTCACTCTCTAATTGACTGCAATGGTAGGAGCTGGGCCAGACTGAAGCCAGGAGCCAGACATTTCTTCTGGGTCTCCCATGTGGGTGCAGGGACCTAAGCACTTGGGCCATCCTGCACTGCTATCCCAGGCCACAGCAGAGCTGGATCAGAAGTGGAGCAGCCGGGAGTCAAACCGGCACCACGTGGGATGCTGGCACTGCAGGGGCAACTTCACCTGCTGCGCCACAGCAAGTTCTCTCTTTGTGAGCCTGGACAAATTCCTTAGCTTCTGTGCTTTGGTAGTTGATTAATGACATAGCATGATGCCCAAAAAGGCAAAGCAACAGATTGAAGGGGAGAGACAGGGAGCTTCCCTCTACAGGTTCACTCCCCAAAGGGCCTCAGCAGCCAGGGCTGGGTCAAAACCAGGAGCCAGTACTGTGCTGGTGCCCCATGTGCACAGCAGGGGCCTCAGCACTTGGACCGTCTTCCACTACCTTCCGGGCACATAAACGGAAGCAGGATCAATCGTGGCGCCGAACTGACTCAAACCGCCACGCCAGCATGGGACGCCAGAGCCACAGGGCAGCCTAACCTGCTGGGCCGTGCCTGATTTATCGTCAGAAGCATTGCACGTTCAATATCCTGATTCCTGATGCTTTCTTTTTTAATTTTTTTCTTAAAAATTTATTCTATTTGAAAGAGTTACACAGAGAGAGGAAGAGACAGAGAGAGAGAGATCTTCTATCTACTGGTTTACTCCCCAAATGGCCACAATAGCCAGGGCTGGACCAGGCCAAAGCCAGGAGTCAGGAGCTTGTTCCAGATCTCCCTCATGGATGCAGGGGCCCAAGCACTGGGCCATCTTCTGCTGCCTTCCCAGGCGCATTAGCAGGGAGCTGGGTTGGAAGTGGAGCATCCAGGTCTCAAACCGGCGCCCATATGGGATGCTGGCTTCACTGGCGGCAGCTTTACCTACTATACCACGATGCTGACCCTGTTTTTTAAGGTTTATATTTATTTGTTTGAAAGGTAGAGACAGAGAGATCTTCCATCTCTTGTTCAGTCCCCAGATGGCTACAATGGCCTGGACTGGGTCAGGTTGAAGCCAGGACCTGAAACCCAATATGGCTCTCCTGTGTGGGTGTCGGGTGTCCCAGCACTTGAGCCATCACCTGCTGCCTCCCAGGGTGCACGTGAACAAGAGGCTGGACACACATCCAGGCATCTGATCTGTGATGCGGTGGCCCAAGTGGCATCTCAGCTGCTACAGCAAATGCCCACCCTCTTCTAGGTTTCTGATTAAGAAGAATAAATCAGAATGAGCAAATACGGTTTGAGGCAGGACATATATTTTAATGATGGAGTCAGTCGGAATCTTCAGATTTATTCTGGGGATTTACTCCCTGTATTTTAAAGTTTGTGAGGTGAATGCATTCACACACGTGTACACACATGTGTACACACACACGTATTTGGGTATCTGAGTGTGTGCACAGCATGTTTTCTTGGGTAGAACCTGAATCACGCAGTGGTTTAAAAATCACTAGTCGCATATGCTTTCAAATCCGGGGTCATTGTGATGTTTATAGTGAATATTCATAAAGCATTCTAATTTTAACCTTTGGGTTCCAAGGAGCGCTTTAAGAATTTATACTTACTAACCAGTGAGAGGTTACAGTAAAATGAGAGGGACTCTGTCCCAGCGCTGTGGAATGTTGGCGTCGGAACAGACCTTGGGGATCAGGTAGTCCAGCGCTTCGGCTGCCCATGAGCAGACTGGTGTCTGGACCAAGCAGGAAACTTGAGAACCTCTGGACACCAAACTTGTGAAACCAAACAGAAAAGTTAATTCAGAGGCGGTTCAGAAAGGATGTGAGGTTTTGGAGACTCTGCGCACCTTTTGTCTCGGATACGTGTCCACATGTCCGTGCTCTGTTTCCACACCTGCCTGTGGCCCCTGCGGTGTTGGGGCCAGAGTGGCCGCGAGAGTCTCCTGCACACACTGTGCCTGCTTACGGACAGCTGCCTACTGTCAGTCTAGCGCTGACCAGCCTAATACAGCGGAACGGCATACGTTCTAATGACTGAAACCCCTTCATCTCAACTCCAACTGGGAAGTCAGATAAAACTCAGACTAACAAAATGCAGGTGACCATTTCAGCAAACTATAGAATTATAAATCTAGAATTTCTCAGTCTTGCCTCACCTAATTTTATTTCTTTTAATTTTTTTGAAGATTTATTTATTTATTTGAAAGAGCTACAGAGAGAGAAGGAGAGGCAGAGAGAGAGAGAGGTCTTCTCTCAACTGGTTCACTCCCCAGTTGGCTGCAACGGCTGGAGCTGTGCCAATCTGAAGCCAGAAACTAGGAGCTTCCTCCGGGTCTCCCACGCGGGTGCAGGGGCCCAAGGACTTGGGCCATCTTCCACTGCTTTCCCAGGCCATAGCAGAGAGCTGGATCAGAAGTGGAACAGCCAGGACTCAAACTGGTGCCCATATGGGGTGCTGGCACTGCAGGTGGTGGCTTAACCCGCTATGCCACAGTGCCGGCCCCTCACCTCATTTTAAATAGTGTTATAAATAGACTGCTGGGCTGTCAGTTGGGTACTTTAAGTACTTTAAAGTAAGTCATAAATTACTTAAATGCTCTCACTGCTTCCACAGAACCCTAGCAATTACTGTCACTCATCTTAGGAAGAGAAGCTGAGGTCGGCAGCACCCAGCAGACATTGTGAAAAGAAAAATGGGCTTAGGAGAAGCCTTGAGCCAGCCGATCTCTGCTCTGGCCTTAGAGAAAAGCCGGTTTGTTCAGGGCGGTGCTCCTCCTCCATCACCTGCTTCCTCAGACACAGGGCGCACTGGACCAGAGGGGGAGTGCTTGTGTTTCCCAGTGCTCACCGTGAACAGGAGGGGTAAACACATGCATGCCATTTGTGCCGCCATAAACACTAAAAGTGTTCTAAAAGAAGCCAGGGATGCGCTTTAAAGGGAGGGAAAATGGGAAAACATAAAATCTCATTTAAAACCACAAAGACATGGGGTAGGCATTGTGGTGCAGCAGTTAAGCTTCTCTCTCTCTCTCCCCTCCTCCCTCTCTATTGCTCTGCTTTCAAATAAATAAAAATAAGTAAAACCACACAGACAGAAAAAGAATGAAAGAAATAGGGGCCGGCACCGTGGCTTAACAGGCTAATCCTCTGCCTTGCGGCGCCAGCACACCGGGTTCTAGTCCCGGTTGGGGCACCGAATTCTATCCCGGTTGCCCCTCTTCCAGGCCAGCTCTCTGCCGTGGGCAGGGAAGGCAGTGGAGGATGGCCCAAGTCCTTGGGCCCTGCACCCACATGGGAGACCAAGAGAAGCACCTGGCTCCTGGCTTCGGATCAGCGCGGTGCGCCGGCCGCAGCGGCCATTGGAGGGTGAACCAACGGCAAAAAGGAAGACCTTTCTCTCTGTCTCTCTCTCTCTCTCACTATCCACTCTACCTGTCAAAAAAAAGAAAGAAAGAAATAGGAACAAGGAACAAGGGCAGTGAATAGAAAATGGTAGCACGCGTGATAGCTCTAAATCCAACTATAGAAATCATTTTGAATGTCGCTGGACTAAATGCACCAATCAAAAGACAGAGATTGTCAAAGTGCATGAGAAAGCCAGACCCAATATATGTTGTCTGTAAGACATCTAGATTAACAGTAAATGGGTGGGGCTAGATGCTTGGCCTAGTGGTTAAGACATGTCTGGGACAGCTGCGTTCCATACCAGTGCCTGGTTCAAGTCCCAGCTCTGCTTTTGATTTCTGCTCCTGTTAGTGCTCACTGTATGAGACAGCAGGCGGTGGCTCAAAAAGCTGGGTCCCTGCCACTCATGGGGGAGACCTGAAATGAGCTTCCAGCTCCTAGCCACGGCCTGACCCGGACCTGGTGCTGGGAACGCTGGAGAGTGAACCAGTCAGTAGATGGGAGCTCTTCCCCTCTCTCTGCTTCTCAGATCAGTAAGATAAATGTTAGAAGGTTTCTTAAGGGCCAGGCCAGCATTGTGGCGCTGGAGGTTAAGCCACCTTGTGCAGTGGTGGCATCCTGTATTGGAGTGTCGGTTCGCATCCTGGCTGTTCCGCTTCAAATCCAGTTTCCTGCTCATGTGCCTATAAGGCAGTGAACAATGACCTAAATATGTGGACCCCTCCTACCCATGTGGGAGACCTGGGTGGAATTCCAGACTTTGACTTCAGCCTGGCTTTAGCAGCCATCTGGGGAAGTAGGACCAGCAGATGGAAGATCTTTTCGTTCTGTTTCCCCTGTCCCTGTCATCTGCCTTTCAGTAAATAAATCTTTTTGAAAAGTTGATTAAACAGGTGGAACAAGATACACCGTGCTAACACTAATCAAGAAAGCAAAGGTGGCTTTAGTAATTTCAGACAGAGCAAACTCAGAACAGGGAAAGTTAACAGGGTTAAAAGGGGCGTTCCATAAGGACAGGTTAATTCCCCAGGACGATGTGTGTGATAGTTAGTTTTGGGTCAGTTGGACTGGGTTTCTGGGTTTGTCTACCAGGGCGTTTCCAGAAAATGTCAGCATTGGAAACAGACAAGAGGACCTGCCCTTACCAGAGTGGGTGGGGTCATCTTGTCTGTTGAGGGCCTAACCACAGAGGTGGAGGGAGGGCCACCTCTTCCAGAGCGGGAACATTCATCTTTTCTGCCCTCTCTCAGCTCAGAATTCCAAGTTCATGGTGTTTGGACTCTGGGGTTTATAATGGCAGACCTTTGGCCTCAGGCTGGATCGCAGCACTGGCCTCTCTTTCCCCAGCGTGTCACGGGGCTCCTTGGCCCCCATCATCCCATGGACTTCTTGTGTTTGTGTACAAACCCCAGGGCAGGCACTGGGCACGGCAGGGAAGACACCGCTTGTGTGCTCGGCGCCTGGGTGGCTGTGCCTGGGTTCCAGTGCTGGCTCTGCTCCAATTCCAGCCCCTGCCAATGTGCACCTGGGAGGCAGCAGGTGATGGTTCGAGGCTGGGGGCCCTGTCACCCCTGTGGGAGATGTGGATTGAGTCCTGGCCTCCTGACGTTGGCAGTGTAAACCAGTGGATGGAAGATAGGTCAATCGATATCTGTCTCCCTCTCTCTTTCCACTTTATATAAAAGTAAATAAATACATAAAGAGACTCAGCAGGAAGCAAAGCTGTTGGAACACAGTTGAGCTCAACATCATCCTCAGTCAGTGAATAAAATATTTCTCTCTAGTCTGTTCCCCCAACAAGGGGAGGCGATACATTCTTCTCAAGTGACACGTTCACCAAGGCATGCTGTATGCTTGGCCATAGCACACACATGTCTGCTTCTAAACCACGTGGAATTAAACTTGAAGCCAGCAACAGAGAGAGAGCTAGAAACCTCCAACTACTTGGGACTGAAACTTGTAAGGCCTGGTGTTGTGGCGCAGCAAGTTGAGAGCTCTGGTCAAGTCCCGGCTGCTCCGCTTCCCATCCAGCTCCCTGCTGATGTGCCTGGGAGAGTGGAGGAGTGCGTGGGCTGCTGCCCTCCATGTGGGGGGCTTCGCTGAAGCTCCTGGCTGGTGGCTCTGCCTGGCCCAGTCCCAGCTGTCGTGGCCATTTGCGGAGTGAACCAGTGGATGGAAGATCTCTTTCTCCGTTTTCCTTCTCTCTGTAACTCTGCTTTTCAAATAAATAAATCCTTAAACATTCAACACAAATTTGTTTCTAAACAATACTGTATCAAAGAAGAAATCTTAAAAGAAATATCAAAATAGATTGAGTTAAATGAAAATGAAAGCATAGCTTATCAAAATTGGTTCAGGTACAGTGAAAGTAGTACCGAATGCTCGCTTTAAGGAAGACTTGAGGTCAATCACCCAGCTCCCGCTTTAGGAAACTGAAAAAGGAGGAGCAAACGAAACCTGAAGGAAGCAGAAGAAAAGAAACCTAAAACCCCTCTACTGGCCTGTTTCTCTAGAGCCACTCCCGTGATCAGTCCCTGTGTGGGTGTCTGTCTGAGTGTGGCTCTCTGCTGCCGGTTCTGTTTCTCTGGGGACGTAAATCTAAAACCTGAAACTCCCAGGGACAGTAGAGGAGAAAGGTCCAAATCCTGCCGGATTTGACAGTTGCTTGTTTCAGATCAAATCCAGAAACAGGGTCCATGAAAGACAGAATTGAGCAGCTGAATTTAATTAAAAGTAAAAATTCAGCTTCATTAAAGATGCTAGAATATGAATGAAGAGACCAGCCACGGACGGGAGAAAATACTCAGAAAAGACATACTCGTAAAGGACTGCTGCCCAAAATATACAATGCGCTAAACCACGTGCAGACAAAATCCAACACCACAGCTATAACAGCTCCACCTGGAATTGCCAGACTTGAATGCCAACAAGATGTGCCTCACGGGGTGGCCAGATGAGCCGTGGTCGTCAGACAGTGAGCTGTCACTCATTGTGGAAGTGCATGGAGGAACCATCAGCGCATATTCCTAAGTGACCACCCATGTGACCTTTGGGAAACGCAGAGTTAGGACAGCCGTGGTGCTGGAGGGCAGGGGAGGGGCAGGTGAGGCCAGGAGCAGGTGAAGCGCAGAGGGCCTGCACGACGCGTGTGTGTCCCTACGTCCTCCAAACCCTGGAGTGCCCAGCACTGAGAGTGGACTCTGGGTTCTAGAAGGTACCCCAGAAAGTTCCTAAGAATGGAATTAAAACATTTATTTTGGTGCCATATTTTTTGAAATCCTTGCTTAGTTTTCGTAATATACATTTTTGTGAATGTTTTGTAGACCCTCATATACTTGATTTCAATTTTTGTATACCAAGATAAATTTATTTTTTAAAATGTATATTTTTATTTTCATCCACTTGGAAGAGTGACAGAGATCCTCCATCAGTTGCTTAATCCCCCAAATGCCCACAGAAGCCAGGGCAGCGCCTGATTGAACTCAGGATCCCTGGACTCCATCTGGATCTCCCCCATGAGTGACAGGGCACGAGCACTGAGCCGTCCTCCCTGCCTCCCAGGACGCATCAGCAGGAGGCCGGATCAGAAGCGGAGCAGCCAGCACTCCAGTGTGGGTGCCTGGCATCAGAAGTGACGGCGCACGTAACCCACGGGGCCACACTCCCATGCCCAAACGTGTTCTTTAAGTGCATTTTCCATGAACTTTTTGAAGTCCCTTTGTATTGTCTAACAGGGCCAGGTCCCTGTCCCTCTGTCACAGACACCGTGGCCAGTGTGTACCTGCTGTGAAGTATAGTTTATTTACACGGGCTCTGTCTGTGGTTTTAGGTATTTCATAGTGTAAGGAGAACCTGTCTCATACACACGTGTAGTTTCCACGTGATAAACTACAATCTGTGACTTTTAAAACGATCAGCAGATATTTGGAATTGGGTGCATTTCTAAAGGATTCTATTTTATTTCTTTAACTCAGTTGCCAAGTTTTGGAAGTTTGCCTTAAGAGAAAAGTTAATCTATATCCTGGCAAAGAAATTACCATTTCAGAAATAAAAATAACTCATTCATTTTGATGTGTTTTGAATGATATCAAGTTTAATATTCAGGAAACAGTATTGGAATGTTTTGCAATTCATTCACTTAACAAATAGCTTTTGAATGCCTTCCAGCTGGCCGGCACTTTGGATGATTCTGGTGTTAATGTGTCAGTGAGCAGTACAGAGCTCCTTGGACTGGGATTCTGTGCAGGATGCTTCTCTCCATCATGTCGTACTCAGGGAACTATTCCCTGTAGGGCTGAGCCGGCCGCCGGCAGAGCCTCAAGCCACAGCTGGCCACTGAGCACTTGACCTGTGGCTTGTCCACGCCGAGGTGTGCTCCAAGAATAGAACACCCACTGGATCTCCAGGAGTCGGTGCTTTTAAAAATATAATCAATTTTATTGATTGTACTTTCAAATTAAATATTTTTGATATATTAGAATAAGTCACTAATGAAACTAATTTCCGTCTATTTCCGCTTTCTTTAATATGACTTTTAGACATTTTAAGGTCACACATGTGACTTGTGTTGTGTTGCTCTCCGACAACTCTGCCGTAAAGGGGAAGCCTTTCCCATAAAAATTAAGACTGAACTGCGCTAGGCCCAGTTGTTGGAGACATCCCAGGACTTGTCGGAAGCGACAGGAAGAATGTGTGTGTTGTGGCCGCTGTAGTCCTGTCCCTGAAACCTGCATGCCGGTGTGCGGCAGCAGTGACCTCCTGGGACCCAACCCTTTGCAAGCATCTGACCTTTTATTTATTTGTTTTTCATGTCTCCCCTGTCTGCAACTCCGTGACTCCTCACAAAACAGCACGGTAAGAAAATCCTTTCTCTGCAGACTTTCGCATGAACGAGGTGTGGTCTCCAGCTGTCGTGTCCTTTGCTTGGAAAACCCTCCCTGACGTCCTGGCCTCAGCTGAGGGGCAGGTGCTCCCCTGTGGGCCTCATGGGCTTCTGGGAGGACCACTGTCTGGGCTGCTTCCCTACTCCCGCCTTTAGAAAGGAGCCCCTAAGGGCCGGCACTGTGGCGCGGCAGGTCACGCCACCTCTGGCGATGCCAGCACGCCGTCTGAGTCCTGGCTGCTCTGCTTCCTGCACATGTGCCTGGGAAGGTGCGGGTGACAGCCCGAGTTCCTGCTGCCCCGTGGGAGGTCAGGGAGGCTTCTGGCTTCAGCCGGGCCCAGACCTGGCTGTTAACAGCACTTGGGGAGGGAACCAGTGGGCGGAGGACGTCTTTGTTTCTCACCCTCACTCTCTCTCTTTCTGTTACTCTGCCTTTCAAATAAATAAACCTTATAAAATGTAAGAAAGAAGGGGAGGGAAGGAGGGAGGGACGAGCCCCTCGTGGCTTTGTTGGGAATAAAGTCCTAGAGCTGGAGCCTGGCAGCTGGTGTGAGGAGAAGGTGGGGGCGAGGGTGAGGCCGTCCGTTCCTGCAGGGTGAGCTCGGTTCTGGGCTTGGGTTCCAGAGGAGCTAGGTTGTGGCGCTGCTCGTTCCTGCCGGGGTTCCTTTAGCCACGGTTAGTCAGAGTGGAGTAAAGCGTTCTCCACTTAGTGCCGTCACTTAGCAGAAGCCCCAGGGCTGCTGAGGTTCATGTCCGTGCTGTCCTGCGTTGCCAGTCAGTCCCAGCTGTGAGAGAAGGCACGTTTGTCCTGGTGGCCGGTGACCCCCTCTTAGAATAACTCTCCAGGCTCGGTTCCAGCCCCCAGAGGCTCCACGTGACAGAGTAGGCATCAGTTCCACCGTGCATTGCACAGCAGTGGAAAAGGAGATGAGAACAGACAAGGGGGGAAGGCCAGAGAGGATGAGCACTGTGGAGGGAGAGTCGGGAAGTGGGGCGACAGCCAGGGCGGGAGGGAAAGGTGGAGGCCGGGCGGGGGCGGGGACGCTCCCTCCAGAGGCCTCACCCAGACACCAGCAGTGGAGCTGCAGTGAGTATTTTCCAGGACTCCAGTCTAAACTCAAGAGGGCCAGGCAGCCAGCTCGGAACCTCAGATTCTTCATCAACTCTGCCTGATTTACAGGTTAACACCCTGAAGGGCCATGCCGGCCATACTTGACGTTTTGTGGTGTTAACCTGGGCCTGCAAGTGACCACTGCAGCACACTCCTGCGCCATGCCAGATGCCATTCTTATTGGTTTTTCTTGTATTTCCCTTGGTTTTCACTTCGCGGGGAGTTTTGGGTTTGAATATCCCCTAGTCAGTAACAGAGAAGCAAGGTCTAGGGTGTGTTCTACAGTCTGAATTTATCTTCAGCCATGTAGGTGGAAGTCAGATGGGGACCGTTTTCACTATTTAGTGTCCTGATAACTGAAAGAGGACTTTAGTGACAATGTGTAGTTTCTTTCACATTTTAAAATATTATTTTGCCGGCGCTGTGGCTCAACAGGCTAATCCGCCTTGCGGCACCGGCACACCGGGTTCTAGTCCCGGTCGGGGCGCCGAATTCTATCCCGGCTGCCCTTCTTCCAGGCCAGCTCTCTGCTGTGGCCCGGGAGTGCAGTGGAGGATGGCCCAAGTGCTTGGGCCCTGCACCCCATGGGAGACCAGGAGAAACACCTGGCTCCTGGCTTCGGATCAGCACGATGCGCCGGCCGCAGCGCGCTAGCCGCGATGGCCATTGGAGGGTGAACCAACGGCAAAAAGGAAGACCTTTCTCTGTCTCTCTCTCTCTCACTATCCACTCTGCCTGACAAAAAAAAAAAAAAATTTTTTTTTTTAATTTCTATGTTAATAAAAAAAATGTAATGGACAAAAGCCATTGGCCTTATTTCAGCCTCAGAAGTTGAACTGGGTGTAACTGCTTTAAAATGGAGTTTAATTCTGGTAACCTTGGGTGACTCTTGTTATAAGTGGAAAAGTGCTGGCTTGTTTCTTTAGGTTTTTGCTATCCAAAAGTATTTTTCCAATCTTATTTTCTTAGTGCCTGGTATCCTGGTTCTGTGATCTTAGTGTAGCTCTCTTGGTTGAAAAGCAATTTCTTCCCCTACTAAGTTTGTTTCTTCAGAAAAAGTACCAATTTAGGGTCTGTATTTTAAGAGTTATTAATAACTAATGAAAAGCTGAAAAGGGAAGCTTTGATAGATTTAAACATTATACTATGGAGAATACTTTTTTTTTTTTTTTTTTTTGACAGAGTTATAGACAGTGAGAAAGAGACAGAGAGAAAGGTCTTCCTTCCGTTGGTTCACTCCCCAAATGGCCGCTACAGCTGGAGCTGTGTCGATCCGAATGATCCGAAGCCAGGAGCCAGGTGCTTCTCCTGGGCTCCCATGGGGTGCAGGGCCCAAGCACCTGGGCCATCCTCCACTGCACTCCCGGGCCACAACAGAGAGCTGGACTGGAAGAATGAATGTGAAGAAGCTAATCTCATTTTTAAATTCTCTAGATGGGACAATCAGCGATTACTTAGTCATCATCTGGAAACTAATAAGGACCTTGGGAAGTGGCGCAGTCTTTTCTAGCATAAGAATTGCTGATTAAATGAAAACACACAGCAGTAAGAGTTCCAGTCACCACATGTGAATTAACCCGTGAACCCGTGAGGTCCAGGTGGGAAGCTGCTGTCAGTGTTCACGTGCAGTCTGTCTCACGTTGTAGTATAGGGCAGCGGCAGCCTGTCCTAGCTCTGCCTTGACTTGTTCTCTCCCTTCTCCCCTCCTCTCGTCTTGTGCAGCACTTCTGGGGTCCAGTAGCCAACTGGGGTCTTCCCATTGCCGCCATCAACGACATGAAGAAGTCTCCGGAGATCATCAGCGGGCGCATGACGTTTGGTAAGGGGCAGAGCTGGTAGTTGGGAGCACTCAGACACTGTGTGTCCATAGCAGCAGGGGTGCAGTCACCTAAGGACCGAGACGGCACAGCAGGGGTGACCTGGCTACAGTAGGGAGAAAGAGCGCCTCTGAACATCTGCCGGGGAACCTCGACTTCCCATTGCCTTTCAGAGCGCGTAAACCCCGCTGAAGAGCATGGCATCCTGGTCATTCCATGGCCAGCCTCAGGAGTTGTGTGGGAAAGTGCCAGAATCCTTACTGAAACCCGGAGCTGAGCAGGAGCGCTGTGAAGGGAGCCAAGCGGTTCTCTCAGAAAGTGGAGCGTTCAGAACTCCAGGGGCAGGAAGGTGGCTGGGACTGATTTCAACCTCCTCTTGCGAGCAAGCGTGTTCCTAAAATGTCCGAGGAACAAGTCACACGGGTGGCTGGTAGTACAATGAAGCGCTTTACGAGCTTCCCACTATGGCGGCATTTACGCAGTAACTCTGAGCAGGAGTTTGGGGTACTCGGGTCAGCTCCGTGTGTTGGAAGTGACTGACTCCTTGCTTTCCTTTGTGGCAGCCCTCTGTTGCTACTCTCTGACCTTCATGAGATTTGCCTACAAGGTGCAGCCTCGAAACTGGCTCCTGTTTGCCTGCCACGCAACCAACGAGGTGGCCCAGCTCATTCAGGGCGGACGGCTCATCAGACACGAGTGAGCACCAGCGACAGGGGCTGGGGACAGGAGACCAAGGCTTGTCCAAGAGAGCTGGGGCCTGGGAGTGAGTGAGTGTGTGTGAGTGTGCTACAGCAGAGGGGTGGGGGCCTGGGAGTGAGTGAGTGTGTGTGAGTGTGCTACAGCAGAGGGGTGGGGGCCTGGGAGTGAGTGAGTGTGTGTGAGTGTGCTACAGCAGAGGGGTGGGGGCGTGGGAGTGAGTGAGTGTGTGTGAGTGTGCTACAGCAGAGGGGTGGGGGCGTGGGGGCCGGGGTGTGAGTGTGTGAGTGTGCTACAGCAGAGGGGTGGGGGGCGTGGGTGTGAGTGTGTGAGTGTGCTACAGCAGAGGGGTGGGGGCGTGGGGGCCGGGGTGTGAGCGTGTGAGTGTGCTACAGCAGAGGGGTGGGGGCGTGGGGGCCGGGGTGTGAGTGTGTGAGTGTGCTACAGCAGTGGAGCAGGGGGCATGGGTGTGAGCGTGTGAGTGTGCTACAGCAGAGGGGTGGGGGCGTGGGAGTGAGTGAGTGTGTGTGAGTGTGCTACAGCAGAGGGGTGGGGGCGTGGGAGTGAGTGAGTGTGTGTGAGTGTGCTACAGCAGAGGGGTGGGGGCGTGGGGGCCGGGGTGTGAGTGTGTGAGTGTGCTACAGCAGAGGGGTGGGGGCGTGGGTGTGAGTGTGTGAGTGTGCTACAGCAGAGGGGTGGGGGCGTGGGGGCCGGGGTGTGAGCGTGTGAGTGTGCTACAGCAGAGGGGTGGGGGCGTGGGGGCCGGGGTGTGAGTGTGTGAGTGTGCTACAGCAGAGGGGTGGGGGCGTGGGTGTGAGCGTGTGAGTGTGAGTGTGCTACAGCAGAGGGGTGGGGGCGTGGGGGCCGGGGTGTGAGTGTGTGAGTGTGCTACAGCAGAGGGGTGGGGGCCTGGGAGTGAGTGAGTGTGTGTGAGTGTGCTACAGCAGAGGGGTGGGGGCGTGGGGGCCGGGGTGTGAGTGTGTGAGTGTGCTACAGCAGAGGGGTGGGGGCGTGGGGGCCGGGGTGTGAGTGTGTGAGTGTGCTACAGCAGAGGGGTGGGGGCATGGGGGCCGGGGTGTGAGCGTGTGAGTGTGCTACAGCAGAGCGGTGGGGGGGCCTGGGTGTGAGTGTGCTACAGCAGTGGAGCGGGGGGCATGGGTGTGAGCGTGTGAGTGTGCTACAGCAGAGGGGTGGGGGCCGGGGTGTGAGTGTGTGAGTGTGCTACAGCAGTGGGGCAGGGGGCATGGGTGTGAGTGTGAGTGTGCTACAGCAGAGGGGTGGGGGCCGGGGTGTGAGTGTGCTACAGCAGAGGGGTGGGGGCCGGGGTGTGAGTGTGTGAGTGTGCTACAGCAGAGGGGTGGGGGCCGGGGTGTGAGTGTGTGAGTGTGCTACAGCAGTGGGGCAGGGGGCATGGGTGTGAGCGTGGGAGTGTGCTACAGCAGTGGAGCGGGGGGCATGGGTGTGAGCGTGTGAGTGTGCTACAGCAGTAGAGCAGGGGTACCTGGGTGTGAGTGTGAGTGTGCTACAGCAGAGGGGTGGGGGCCGGTGTGTGAGTGTGCTACAGCAGTGGGGCAGGGGGCATGGGTGTGAGCGTGGGAGTGTGCTACAGCAGTGGGGCAGGGGTGTGAGTGAGTGTGCTACAGCAGTGGGGCAGGGGGCATGGGTGTGAGCGTGGGAGTGTGCTACAGCAGTGGGGCAGGGGTGTGAGTGAGTGTGCTACAGCAGTGGGGCAGGGGGCATGGGTGTGAGTGAGTGTGCTACAGCAGTGGGGCAGGGGGCATGGGTGTGAGCGTGGGAGTGTGCTACAGCAGTAGGGCAGGGGTACCTGGGTGTGAGCGTGTGAGTGTGCTACAGCAGTGGGGCAGGGGGCATGGGTGTGAGTGAGTGTGCTACAGCAGTGGGGCAGGGGGGTGAGTGAGTGTGCTACAGCAGTGGGGCAGGGGTGTGAGCGTGTGAGTGTGCTACAGCAGTGGGGAGGGGGGCATGAGTGTGAGTGTGCTACAGCAGTGGGGCATGGGTGTGAGTGAGTGTGCTACAGCAGTGGGGCAGGGGTACCTGGGTGTGAGCATGGGAGTGTGCTACAGCAGTGGGGCAGGGGGCATGGGTGTGAGTGAGTGTGCTACAGCAGTGGGGCGGGGGGCATGGGTGTGAGCATGTGAGTGTGCTACAGCAGTAGGGCAGGGGTACCTGGGTGTGAGCGTGTGAGTGTGCTACAGCAGTGGGGCAGGGGGCATGGGTGTGAGCGTGTGAGTGTGCTACAGCAGTGGGGCGGGGGGCATGAGTGTGAGTGTGCTACAGCAGTGGGGCGTGGGTGTGAGTGTGAGTGTGCTACAGCAGTGGGGCGTGGGTGTGCTACAACAGAGAGAGCAGTGGGGCGGGCCAGGAGCACTAACATGCAGTCGGGCGGACTGTGTTTATCAGCCTCCACGCTGAGGCCGACGGCCTCTGAAGACCTGTGAGCGTCGTCCGGAGCCTTAGCGGCCGAGGAGAAGCTGCTTCTCACTGCCTTCTCCTCTGCCGCCCTCCAGGATGACTAAGAAGGCGTCTGCGTAGGACGCCGCGCAGCCCCTCCGTGGGGACGGCATCGCCAGCTGCAGCTGCTGAGTCACAGGTTCTGCCCCGCGGTCCTGCGAGGAGCTGTGTGGATGTTATTTTTTCCGACGTCCGTGTATTTTTATAGAACAGCTGAGGGGGCAGAACCCCCTCTGCCGCCTTACGAGTCCTGAATGGTTTCCTTCTCTTCATGCAGAGTAGCTCAAATGTGCAATTAATCTGGCAATTTCCAATGACAGCTTTGTTTGCAATAAAAATATAGTTATCATCTATTTGAAGTCACTTAGTGAAAACTGAAGGGAACAGTCTTTGCAGTGTAGTCAGGTGCTCGGAACTCTCGCCTCTTCACAGTGACCGCAGGACCGCCAGTAGCTGGCCGCACGGCCAGAGCGTATTCCAGCTCCTGGACGTGCCTGTGCCTGTCCACGCAGTGTGTGTTGGGATGCTGCACTGAATGCCAATAAATGATCTGAACATTTGCTAAACGCGTGTGAGTACCTCACTACACAGTGTCTTCATGAAACACAGAACCGCGTGTCTGACCGACACGTGCAGCGCGTGTGAGTACCTCACTACACAGTGTCTTCATGAAACACAGAACCGCGTGTCTGACCGACACGTGCAGCGCGTGTGAGTACCTCACTACACAGTGTCTTCATGAAACACAGAACCGCGTGTCTGACCGACACGTGCAGCGCGTGTGAGTACCTCACTACACAGTGTCTTCATGAAACACAGAACCGCGTGTCTGACCGACACATGCAGGTGAAGCTCCGAGCGGCAGCAGGAAGTGCAGCGCTGCAAGGCCGGTTCTCGGGTCTTCGGTCCCAGCTGCTCGGACAGGTCCCCAGAGTCAGGTGGCTGCAGTGTCCGGGCCACTCTCCCAGGCAGGTCCCTTGGTCACATACAGTCAGGGGTGCGTTCCCGGAGCCCTGTGGGTGCCTGAAGCCACAAATAACACCCAGCCTTGTGTAGACTAAGTTTTTTCCTAAACGCACACACCTCTGATGAAGTTTGTAAGTTAGGCACAGTAGGAGGTTAACACCAATAACGTAATAAAATAGGACAGTCACAGCAAAGCGCTGCTTTAAAAGCTACGTGAAGGTGTGTCGCTCTCAGAATACGTGGTCGTCCTGTCTTTCCTGCCCTTCGTGGACGGCGATCACCATAGGAAGCAGAACGCTGCTTAGCAAGGTTGGACCGTTCCCCTGAGGCCCGCGGCCGCAGTGAGACACCAAGGGGTCTGGGCTTGCGTTCCCCGTCTGTAAAGAGTCGGAGTGGTTGATGTCTTTTTTTTTTTTTTTGCCTTATAAGATGCATTTTTGTTTATTCGAAAGGCACAGTGCCAGGAAGATCTCCCGTCCTCTGGATCACTCCCCAAACGACCGACCACAAAAGCCAGAGCTGAGCCGGGCCAAAGCCAGAAGCCGGGAACTCCATCTGGGCCTCTCACACGGGTGGCAGGGCCCAAGCACTGGGACCATCTTCTGCTCTGCCAGGCACATTAGCAGGGAGCACCAGAACCAGGATTCCCATATGGGATGCCAGCATCGGGGGGCGGTTCACCCACCGCACTACAACCCCAGCCCCAAAGTGGCTGCTTTCTCTACTGATTCACAATTGCACTGTTGTCTGGGGAAAGCTGCCAAGACTGCAAAACTTCAGGACACACTGCCACTAGCACCTCCAGGGAAGGTGTGCACCCTGCTACCTAGGAACTGCTCCCGTGGATCTCGGGCCGTGGGACGGCAAGTGTCTGAACCATTCTCCTGACTCGTGCACTTAAGTTAGCGTCAACCTGAGCACAATTTCCAGTTCTCTGTGGCAATGGGGCGAGAGCCACAGAGCAGCTCTGGGGTGCAGAAGGGAGGTGGGTGTGAGGGAGGACAGAGCCTGAGAGCGCTGCCTCCTGCGGCCTCCGCTGAGTTGGTGCACCGTGAGTCAGCGCACCGCGTTGTCTCTTTTCAGTTGCAGTGCACCCTACAGAGTGTGGCCGTCTGGGTTCCCTGTTTGGAGCCTCTCAGAGCCTGGGGAGCAGACAGACTGTAGAGGTGAACGTGGGTGGGGAGCTGCACACCGGGCAGGGCCAGGGCGCTGCACCGTCTCTGCACTCCTTCCACACTGCATCTGAGGCCACCGTGGGGCAGAGCCAGCCAGGCTGGCACCCTCCACCCCTCCCGGTACCTGCAGGAAGAGCTGTAAGAACATTCAGACTGCGCAGAGACACGGGGTGACCCCTGAACCCCTCCCAGGCCTCCTCTGCCCTTGGTGTTGACCGTGGCCAGAGTGGGCGGTTTGGATCTTTTTCCTCCTTTTGTCGCCTTGAAAAAGGCCCTGTGTTCCCAGCCTTCAGTGCTGGTAGTGCACACGGAGCTTTTCCACACTCCGCGGGGCCCTCACGGGGTGGCCGCGGGGGTCGACCCCGCTGGAGCTCATGAAGCCCCAGGGACCCAGAGCAGGAAAGATCTCTGGTAAAACTCAGGTGGACGGTCGGGGGCAGTGAGGAGGAAGAATGGGGCGGGGAGAGGCCAGGAGGTAAGTCTTGTGAGCCCAAGTCTGCTTCCGTGGGAAGAGACCTGGGAGGGAGCCAGGCAACTAGTGCAAACGCAGAGCCCAGTGAGAGCCCGGGGCAGGCAGCAGCGGGAGGCCAGACGCTGCCTCCCCCACCTCAGCCGCAGGGTCCCACACAGCCCTGAGCGCTTCACAAAGCAGGCCTACAGGGGGCCAGTGAGGCAGTGGGAAAGCCTGGGCCTTTGTCCCTGCTGGGACCCAATTCCTGATTTCATACAGCCTTGGCAGTGATCGCAAAGAACTGTGTTACAGGCTGGTTGAACCTGTCCGGTGTCGTATTGAAACTGAGCAGTTATTGAAATTCCACCCCTGCGGCATTTGGAGGCAGAGGACTTCCTGGGCAACTTCTGGCCTCTCTTTCACCCTGGGAATCTCCAGGCCTTTGTCTCCTGGAGACACAGGGCACGTGTCTATGGTGATCGCGACTCGGGCGCGTTCACGTGGAACCGTAAGGACCCGACGGCACTCTGCTCTCGTCTCTGCCGTCTGGGAGCAGTCGCACCCCACGTGTTTTCAGTGTGGTGGTGGGGAGCCCCGCTGGCCGTGAGGTCAGCCTTGAGGTCACTACGGCTGCACTAAATGTGGAGACACACGGACTGGCTTTACGTGACGCTTCACGACCCGCGTGAGATGTGTTCACGGTTTTAAGTTACCGTGTACGACGTTCTGTAGACCTAATTCCCCAGGACTTCAAACACTTTCTCCGAGGAACGTGGTAGAAAGGGTTCAGAGCCCTGAATGAGTCTTGGCCAGCTTCCAGGAGGAGGTTGGGAGCAGGCGTCAGTGCTAAAGTGCATGTTGGTTTTGTCATCACAAATCATGGGGCGGGCGACGGTCAGCAGGTGCTTCCTGCACAACAGCTTTCTGCCCTTGATCGAGTCCTGGCACGGGACGGGTGGCCCTGCGGGCTGCCCACGTGGCTGCCCTAGCCGACGTGAGGACTTGGCTGACATGAAGGGCCATTTGTTGCATGGTTCCCTGTGACCACAGTTGGCCCAGCCCGCGTGCCCCGGTGTTTTCCGCCCTCCACCCCCACTCCGCAAGGTTATGCTGCGATTCCATCCTTGGGCACTTAGGTGAGGCACAGACAGGAATGAGAAAACAAACAAGTTGGTGTAAGGCCTGAGGACACACTTACCCTCAGAAACGGTCACTTCTGTCTACTGGAGAAGTGACCACGTGGCCGCCTCTCCAAAAGCAGAGGCGGAGTCTCCTCTGGCCACAGCCCCGATAGCAGTGTCCTTGGGGAGTGACAGAGCGGAGCCTGCCCTGGTCTGGGGCCGGGAGCCACCCACGGCTGCATCACGGCCACCCTCGGGCTACTGGGGACCGACCAGAGCCAGTGTTGGTGTTGCTGGGCCTCACCCGGCTGCACAAGAGTTGGGTGAGGATCAGCTGCTCCCTGAGAGCTTTGTTGAGAAAGCTGGTGGCAGGCCAATTCTGTCTCCCCTCGAGACAGGTCATTCGCCAGCAGCCGCGGCACCTCACTCCTGTATCCTGATGAGCTGCAGCTCTTAGTCTGCCTTTTTTTTTTTTTTTTTCAAGATTTATTTTACTTATTTGAAAGGCAGGACACACAGAGAGAGGCCTTCCATCCGCTGGTTCACTCCCCAAATGGCCACAACAGCCGAGGGCTGGGCCAGGTTGAAGCCAGGAGCTGGGAACTTGACCTGGGCAGGGCCCAGGGACTCGAGTTGCGTCCTGCGCCTTCCCAGGCACCTTAGCAGGAAGCTGGACCCGAAGCGAAACAGCGGGGACCCAAACCAGCACTGCAGCGTGGGATGCCGGTGTCACCAGGGCGGTTTCCCCCACTGCCACAGCACCGGCCCCTGTGGCTCTAACTCCTTCAGCTGCTCCGAGGGGCAGGTGTGACACCATCTCAGCCTCTGCTGTCCGCTCCGCTGGGGTGGCTTCAGGTGAGCGTTCTGTTTGTTACCAGACGCTGCGTGGGAAGCAGCCTCGCGCCGTCACCTGAGCCTGCTCCCCCACACGGAGGTGACACGGCAGAGCGGGTCCCAATTCTCCCCTTTCTAGCTGACTTAAGGAACAGGTGCCGTGGCTGTTTTATTCGCCTGCCTCTGTGAGCATAGCCACGTGTGGATTTCCAGAGTGGACGAGGTTCTTCAGCCGTGCTCCTTGCCTGGGCTCCGAGTCGCGCTCTGGGCCTGCGCGAGCCCCTCTGCAGGCGCCCCCGTGACACAATCCTGTTCCCCACCCGGAGCTCCCCACTCTCCAGTAGCAGAAGCCTCCCCACAGCCTGTTCCCTGCCTGGGCGTGGGGCGCGTTTCTCCACGGAGTCTGGGGACGCGGAGTGGCGTCTGTGACTGACACGTGGCCTCTGGAATGTTCCTCTGCCGAGGACGTAGCTTCTTGGCCATCTCGGCAGACACTGCCGAAAAGGGTCTTTGTGTCACCAAAGCGCATTGGTCATTTCCACTTTGAGTCCCGTATCTCTCCGTCATCTCTTCGCTGTGTAGTTGAATCTTTTCGTATGATGACGGTATTTCTCATCACACCAGCATTGCACCTGTTATCTGAGTAAAGAAGTTCACACCACAGCACCATCGTCTCCACGAGCAGTGGAGCTCCTGGGTCAAAGCTGAGAATCTACAGTGTTGTCCGAACGCATCTCCTGAGCCGTGAGCACTGGCTGCTCCAGATACACGGTCCTTACTCTGCTCTATAAGCACTACTCAACACGGACTGTAATACCGTGGCTGGTTTTCTTTGTATTGCGTGGACCCCTGAGTTCCGGCAGGGCTGGAAGGTGGAGGGTGGGCTGCGGGAGGCTGGGCTGCTCGCGCTGGACGCCGAGCAGCTAAGCCCCGCCCCTCCCGCACCTGGTCTGGCCGAGCAGTCCTGCCTTCTCTGAGTTACAGCCTTTCTCTTTAAATACAGACAACCAACCTTCCTAAATACCATACTAGGTGTCTCCACCAAGGGTACGCTGTACGAACTCAAATAATTCCCAGTTAACACTCCCTGGACCTTATGTGAGTCAGTGCTTCATTTCCCTCAGGGGAATTTTAATCAAGATCCCACTTGATAAGCAAAGGTGGCTTCTCTGAGATAATCTTCATTTGTAAGTCAAAATGTAGACTCTATGTATGCACTTTCTAGCCCAACTAAATATCCTTTATTTAATTTTTTAAAGATTTATTTATTTATTTATTTATTTGAAGAGTTACAGAGAGAGAGGGAGTAGAAAGGGAGCTATCCATCCGCTGGTTCACTCCCCAGATGGCTGTAACAGCCTGGACTGGGCCAGCCTGAAGCCGGAGCCAGGAACTCCGTCCGGGTCTCCCCTGAGGGTGGCGGGGGCCCAAGCCCTTGGGCCGTCTTCCGCTGCCTTCCCAGGCGCATTAGCAAGGGGCTGGATTCCAAGTGCAGCAGGGGGACTTGGAGCCTGTGCTTACCTGGGGTGCCGGGGTCACAGGTGCCACACCAGCCCCACTACGTACCCAGGACGCGTCTGGGGAGAGACTTCCCCGCTCGGCTCACCTGGAGCCCTCCAATGGGTGTGCACTCCGAGAGTCTGGAGGGCGCCGTGCTGAGCTGTGAGGATGCGAGTCGTGGGCGCGCGAGCTTTGTGGCCCCGGAGTTTGGCTGCAGGACAGCTGGTGAGAAGAGGTCGGTGTGTTCCCATCAGTGCAGTTCCGGGGTGCTCTCTGGTGTTTCCGAAAGACCCAGTGTCCAGGTTCCAGACTGTGAGGGCCTGGGCCAGGAGAGGGTGCTCTCACCGGTGTACCTGGGCTTCGGCGCGCTGCACTTTGGGTGCAGTCACATCCGGGGTTATCAGAGTACGAGGGGCACGAGGAGCTGTTTCGTTAGGGGCCACTGTGTGTGTTCTGCCCACGGCGTACCTGTCTGACCAGCCTCAAAACCGACAGGCGTACCTTTGGCCGAGGCAGTCCCATCGACCCGGTGACCTTCGCCAGCTGGAGCTGATGAGTGGCCTGTGTCCTCTTGATCTCTCCAGAACACGGAGGGTGAGGGGACCACGGGGAGCCCACTGTGTTCCGGCTGTTTCCTAACACGTCCAGTGAGGGGGGCCTCTCTGCTGGAGACACACTTTGAAGATAGGTTGTTGGGGGCAGGCGCTGTGGCACAGCGGGGAAGCCGCCGCCGGGATCCCTCCTCCCACGTCAGAGTGCTGACTTAAGTCCTGGCTGCTCCGCTTCTGATCCAGCTTCCTGCACAACTAAAATCCTTAATTCAAGTGCTTGGGCCCCTGCACCCACGTGGGAGACCCGGATGGAGCTCCTGGCTCCTGGCTTCAGTAGCCCAGTCCTGGCTGCTGTGGGCATTTGGGAAGTGGACCTGCAGATGGAAGACCCGTCCCACCTCCTCACATTTTTTTAAATGACCTCAGT
The DNA here is from genome assembly GCF_033115175.1 of Lepus europaeus. Classification (NCBI taxonomy): domain Eukaryota; kingdom Metazoa; phylum Chordata; class Mammalia; order Lagomorpha; family Leporidae; genus Lepus; species Lepus europaeus. The sequence continues at coordinate 166,659,857 of NC_084829.1, read as the reverse complement.
GCCGCTGTTACAGCGTTGCCTTCCTGTAAGAACGGGGGGTGCCCCACTGGAGGGGGCAGTTGATCCAGGTCCTCCTGTAGATATTCCCACAGTCCTTGGGCGGAGCTGTACCCTGAAGTTGTGATTGTCTCCCCAGGACGATGGGTCTGGCAAACCAGATCTGCTTATGAGCCATTTCAGAGCACTCACAGCCACGGTGTTTTTTCCATAACCTGTGTCATCTTATCAGCCCCAGGTGAGAGCAGGACATTTAGTAATGGAAGCTTTAGGGGCCGGCGCCGTGGCGCACTGGGTTACTCCTCCGCCTGCAGTGCCGGCATCCCATATGGGCACTAGTTCTGGTCCCAGTTGCTCCTCTTTGGGTCCAGCTCTCTGCTGTGGCCCGGAACGGCAGTGGAGGATGGCCTGAGTTCTTGGGCCCCTGCACCCATGTGGGAGGCTGGGAGGAGGCACCTGGCTCCTGGCTTCGGATCGGCATAGCTCCGGCCGTTGCGGCCATTTCAGGGGTGAGCCAGCGGAGGGAGGGCCTTTCTCTCTGTCTCTCTCTCTGTCTGTAACTCTACCTCTCAAACAAATAAATAAAATCTTTAAACCAAAATGGAAGCTTTAAGGACTCAGCAGGACCAGGTCATCGTCTGGTTCCTCCATCAGCCTGGGCTCAACGCTGGATCTACGCCCCGACACCGACGTTGTTTTCAGTCAGGCACGGAGTCCCATTCAGTGAATACTCATCCCAGGGACCTGCTGGGTCAGTCCCAGGGAGTGGATTTAAACTGCACATCCTCACGGTCCCGTACTGGCTGACTTAGTGTGACAATCTTCAACGCGTCTCTGGGATACTCAATGAAGTCTTATTCTGCTCGAAACTGGATTTGCGGTTTCAGGAAACTAATGTATTTCCTCATCAGATTCTGGGAATCCCTAAGAATCCAGTGCAATGCCTGGAAGTTCTTAGGAACCTAAATTGGTCAAAGTACTTTCCATTCATCTTATTTAAAAAAAAAAAAAAAAGATGTATTTGTTTGCATTTTTGAAAGGCAGAGCGACAGAGAAAGAGAGACAGAAAGAGGTCTTCCCTCCGCTGGTTCACTCCCCACGTGGCTGCAACAGCCAGGTCGGCCCAGGTGGAAGCCAGGGCCAGGAGCTCCGCCCTTGTCTGCCACGGCTGGCAGGGGACCAAATATTTAGGCCGCGTTCTGTGCCTTCCCAGGTGCGTTAGCAGGAAGCTGGATTGGAAGCGGAGCAGCCGGGACTGAAGCCAGCCCTCAGGTGTGGGGAGCCGGCATCGCAGGCAGCAGCTTTGTGGAAAGGACGAGAGCAAACATTACACGGAGGGACAAGACTCGACATGTTGACAGCCAGTGACTCACTGACAAAGAAATCTGATTTTTACAAAGATTGATTTATTTATTTTGAAAGAGAGAGAGGTCTTCCATCCACTGGTCCACTCCCCAGATGGTCACAATGGCCAGCGCTGGGCCAGGCAGGAGCCAGGAGCCAGGAGCTTCCTCCAGGTCTCCCACACGGGAGCAGGGGCCCAAGCACTTGGGCCATGTTCTGCTGCTTCCCCAGGCCACAGCAGGGAGATAGATCGGAAGTGGAGCAGCTGAGACCCAAACTGAGACCCCTAGGGGTGCTGGCGCTGTGGTCAGCGGCTTTACCTGCTATAATACCCCACTGGCCCCAGAAATCTGTTTTGTGGCATACAACATTTTAAGATAGCTAGAATCATGACTGATAACATTATACCAAGACTGTCAGATTTCTAGGAATTTCTCATTTTTAGGGTATATATGAAGATAGCCACACAAACATAACTCGAAAAGATTTGGCATCATTTATTGCTTGACTGTGGTTCCCATATAACTTTTATTTTTTTAATTTTAAACAAGAAGTTTATTTAAACAATAAGACACTTGACTCGAAGGGAAAACTACCTAGGATGCATTTTTTTTTTTTGACAGGCAGAGTGGATAGTGAGATAGAGAGAGACAGAGAGAAAGGTCTTCCTTTTTGCCGTTGGTTCACCCTCCAATGGCCGCTGCAGCCGGCGCATCTCGCTGATCCGAAGCCAGGAGCCAGGTGCTTCTCCTGGTCTCCCATAGGGTGCAGGGTCCAAGCACTTGGGCCATCCTCCACTGCCTTCCCGGGCCATAGCAGAGAGCTGGCCTGGAAGAGGGGCAACCAGGATAGAATTCGGCGCCCCGACCGGGACTAGAACCTGGTGTGCCGGCGCCGAAAGGTGGAGGATTAGCCTATTGAGCCACGGCGCCGGCCTTAACATCTCTTTTTATAATGAGGAAAATAATTTAGAATTTTATTTGCAGAAGTTCATAAAAATTTTATTTGCAGAAGTTCATAAAAAAATCAAACACTGAAAAACTTAATCAAAATAGGGCCACAGGTCACTGAAGTAACGGTGATTCTTTTAACGGAGTGCAGTTAAAAGCCACCCATGCTTGTGGACAGCACTGCCTGCAACGTGGGCATCCCATGTGGGGGCAGGTTCCTGTTCTGGCTGCTCCGCTTCCGGTCCAGCCCCTGGCTAACGTCCCTGGGAATGCGGCCAAGGACGGCCCACGAGCCTGGGCCCTTGCCATCCACACTGGGACCCGGCTGGACTTCCAGGCTCCCGGCTTCAGCCTGAGCCGCACTGGCAATGTGGTATGGGAAGCTGGCATTGCGAGCGGCAGCTCAGCTCTCTGTGCCCGTGGCGGCCCCAGGTTCAGGGCTGTCCAGGGGTCGAGAAGGGGCAGCTGTGTTTGGGAGGACACGCGTGCTGACGCGTCGGGAATTCGGGGCTCAGGGTGAACGCCCACGCCCTGAGCTGGCTGCACGGACACCAGGGCAGCTCCGTGGGAGCGTGTTGAAGGAGACGTGGTGGCGTGCTCTAACCTGGGTGAAACCGACAGCACGCGCGGCACGGTGAGGGCCGCAGCCACGTCTGGGCCGCAACAGAAAGAGACAGATTCCACGTTTCGTGAACCACAACGGGCCCCCCCCCCAAGGCTCGGCCGGGAGGGGTGTCGTGCCCTCTGCCACCCTTACGTGGGGACTCGATGTGGAACCCGGGTTCTTCCCTCTGAGAGCCGGGAGATTACAGCAGAGGAAGGCAGAGTCCAGGGCCTCCCGGCAAGGGGGGGGTCCAGCGCACAGGGAGGGAGGGCGCCCGGCGAGCCACCGGGGGAAAGGCACAGCGGCTTCCCAGGCCTGGCTGTTCCCTGCAGGCGCCCACCTGGTCGTCATGCAGAACCCTCACTTCTGGGTGACAACAATTAGAGGAGGTCTCCTCACCCCTGCAGCCGTGTCACAGCACAGACAGCTCCTGCTCTCCTCACCCCTGCAGCCATGTCACAGCACAGACAGCTCCTGCTCTCCTCACCCCTGCAGCCATGTCACAGCACAGCGAGCACCTGCTCTCCTCACCCCTGCAGCCGTGTCACAGCACAGACAGCTCCTGCTCTCCTCACCCCTGCAGCCGTATCACAATACAGAGCGGTCCTGCTCTCCTCACCCCTGCAGCCGTGTCACAGCACAGACAGCTCCTGCTCTCCTCACCCCTGCAGCCGTGTCACAATACAGAGCGGTCCTGCTCTCCTCACCCCTGCAGCCGTATCACAATACAGAGCGGTCCTGCTCTCCTCACCCCTGCAGCCGTGTCACAGCACAGACAGCTCCTGCTCTCCTCACCCCTGCAGCCGTATCACAATACAGAGCGGTCCTGCTCTCCTCACCCCTGCAGCCGTGTCACAGCACAGACAGCTCCTGCTCTCCTCACCCCTGCAGCCGTGTCACAGCACAGATAGCTCCTGCTCTCCTCACCCCTGAAGCCGTATCACAGCACAGACAGCACCTGCTCTCCTCACCCCTGCAGCCGTGTCACAGCACAGACAGCTCCTTCTCTCCTCACCCCTGCAGCCGTGTCACAGCACAGACAGCTCCTGCTCTCCTCACCCCTGCAGCCGTGTCACAGCACAGACAGCTCCTGCTCTCCTCACCCCTGCAGCCGTGTCACAGCACAGACAGCTCCTGCTCTCCTCACCCCTGCAGCCGTGTCACAGCACAGACAGCTCCTGCTATCCTCACCCCTGCGGCCGTATCACAATACAGAGCGGTCCTGCTCTCCTCACCCCTGCAGCCATGTCACAGCACAGCGAGCACCTGCTCTCCTCACCCCTGCAGCCGTGTCACAGCACAGACAGCTCCTGCTCTCCTCACCCCTGCAGCCGTGTCACAGCACAGACAGCTCCTGCTCTCCTCACCCCTGCGGCCGTATCACAATACAGAGCTGTCCTGCTCTCCTCACCCCTGCAGCCGTGTCACAGCACAGAGAGCACCTGCTCTCCTCACCCCTGCAGCCGTGTCACAGCACAGACAGCTCCTGCTATCCTCACCCCTGCGGCCGTATCACAATACAGAGCGGTCCTGCTCTCCTCACCCCTGCAGCCATGTCACAGCACAGCGAGCACCTGCTCTCCTCACCCCTGCAGCCGTGTCACAGCACAGACAGCTCCTGCTATCCTCACCCCTGCGGCCGTATCACAGCACAGACAGCTCCTGCTCTCCTCACCCCTGCAGCCATGTCACAGCACAGCGAGCACCTGCTCTCCTCACCCCTGCAGCCGTGTCACAGCACAGACAGCTCCTGCTCTCCTCACCCCTGCAGCCGTGTCACAGCACAGACAGCTCCTGCTATCCTCACCCCTGCGGCCGTATCACAATACAGAGCGGTCCTGCTCTCCTCACCCCTGCAGCCGTGTCACAGCACAGACAGCTCCTGCTCTCCTCACCCCTGCAGCCGTGTCACAGCACAGACAGCTCCTGCTCTCCTCACCCCTGCAGCCGTGTCGCAGCACAGACAGCACCTGCTCTCCTCACCCCTGCAGCCGTGTCACAGCACAGAGAGCACCTGCTCTCCTCACCCCTGCAGCCGTGTCATAGCACAGCGAGCACCTGCTCTCCTCACCCCTGCAGCCGTATCACAGCACAGACAGCTCCTGCTCTCCTCACCCCTGCAGCCGTGTCACAGCAGAGAGAGCACCTGCTCTCCTCACCCCTGCAGCCGTGTCACAGCACAGACAGCTCCTGCTCTCCTCACCCCTGCAGCCATGTCACAGCACAGAGAGCTCCTTCTCTCCTCACCCCTGCAGCCGTGTCACAGCACAGAGAGCACCTGCTCTCCTCACCCCTGCAGCCGTGTCACAGCACAGACAGCTCCTGCTCTCCTCACCCCTGCAGCCGTGTCACAGCACAGACAGCACCTGCTCTCCTCACCCCTGCAGCCGTCACAGCACAGACAGCTCCTGCTCTCCTCACCCCTGCAGCCGTGTCACAGCACAGACAGCTCCTGCTCTCCTCACCCTGCAGCCGTATCACAATGCAGAGCGGTCCTGCTCTCCTCACCCCTGCAGCCGTGTCACAGCACAGACAGCACCTGCTCTCCTCACCCCTGCAGCCGTGTCGCAGCACAGCGAGCCCCTCCTTGTCTTGTAATTTCTTCCCCACGGGGTCCGTTGGCACCGTGGCCACACATGCCGTCGTGGGATGTGATCTCTCGCTTTTCGATTCCTGGCGGTGGCCCCTGCATAAACCAAGGATTCAAGGCAGGGACGTAAATCAGTGCCCAGTGGAGCAGGATTTACCGACGCCGAGAACAAGTGCGTGTTCACACCAGTGTGCGTGCCCCCACACACCATGGGGCCCTCGCCAGGAGAGGCCAGAGTCGTGCCCGCGAGGGGAGACAGCGCTGGCTGGGAGACGCCACCCCTCCGTCTCCCCCGGGCCGCCCTCTTGTCCACTGCCGAAGCAGGTTCAGTGCAAACAACTCCCGCCTCCCTTCCCCCGATTTCTGTGTAAAAGAGTGGCCTTAGCTCTGGCCTGGAGGACACAAGCCCACCTCTACCCAGCCCTGCCGCGGTAGTGCCGGGAGCTTGGCCCAGACCTCGGTCCCTTTCCCAGCCCTGCCGCGGGTAGTGCCGGGAGCTTGGCCCTGCCGCAGGTAGTGCCAGGAGCTTGGCCCTGCCGTGGTAGTGCCGGGAGCTTGGCCCAGACCTTGGTCCCTTTCCCAGCCCTGCCGCGGGTAGTGCCAGGAGCTTGGCCCTGCCGCAGGTAGTGCTGGGAGCTTGGCCCTGCCACGGGTAGTGCTGGGAGCTTGGCCCTGCCGCAGGTAGTGCTGGGAGCTTGGCCCTGCCACGGGTAGTGCTGGGAGCTTGGCCCTGCCGCAGGTAGTGCTGGGAGCTTGGCCCTGCCACGGGTAGTGCCGGGAGCTTGGCCCTGCCGCAGTAGTGCCGGGAGCTTGGCCCTGCCGCGGGTAGTGCCGGGAGCTTGGCCCTGCCGCGGTAGTGCCGGGAGCTTGGCCCAGGCCTCAGTCCCTTTCCCGGCTGCTGAGCTGTCATTCAGAGAACCTCGGCCTCGGAGTGGTCTAACTGCTCCCCGGGGGCCTCACACTGCGCCACATCGGTCAGTTATCCGATCAGGCCTCGTCCGATACCCCAATGGTCTAGGAATTACTCAAAATAGACGCAGAGAGCCAAACCTGGGTGTGTGGAGCTGGAAGGGGAGAGAGCTCCCTTGGGCGCCCGGGGCTGTGCGTGGGGCCCAGCAGGTACCTCAGCTTAGTCACTCAGCGCTCGTGCGGGGGAGGGCGCTGGGTCTCCTTTCAGACCCCACTTCCGACGCCAAGCTGTCAAAAGAAAATCTTTTATAAAGATTTAGTTGTTTATTGAAAGGCAGAGTCAGGGAGAGAGAAAGAGAGCAAGCTCTTTTATCTGCTGGTTCACTCCCCAGATGGCCACAGTGGCCAGGGCTGGGCCAGGCCGAGGTCAGGAGCCTGAAACTCCACCCAATCTCCCACGCGGGTGCAGGGGTCCAAGCACTTGGGCCGTCTTCCGCTGCTCTCCCAGGCGCGTTAGCTGGGAGCTCGACTGGAAGTGGAGCAGCCGGGACTTGAACCAGCGCCCACAGGACATCTCGGTGTCACAGGCAGTGGCTGAACCCGCTGCACGACAACGCCAGCCTCAAAAGAAAATCTTCATAAATTAAGCAGTGTGTACCGCGCAGAGAATGAGTGACGTGTTGGGCAGCCGGACTGCACGGGCACCGGCGCTCGGCGCCACAGTGAGGGGAGGCGGCGCTCGCGGACCGAGAGCAGAGGGAGGCGCGGGAGCAGGTTGGCTGCTGGGAGCCGAGGGTTCGCCTGTGATTGGAAGCAGCTCGGCTTCGGCCTTGGCTGAGACCCAGTTATCTGTTACAACATGAACTCCTAAGTTAGCCTTTTACTTTGTTCCTGTACCAAGTTAACGTACAGTTCGCTCTGTAGGTGCTCAAGGTGTGGTGAGCCTCAGGCCAAACTAAATTTAACAGAGAAAGAGCGAGAGCGAGAAGAAGAAGGAGGGGAGGGGAGGGGAGGGGAAGGGAGGGGAGGGGAGGGGAGGGGAAGGGAAAGGGGGAAGGGAAGGGAGGGGAAGGGAGGGGAAGGGAAGGGAAGGGAAGGGAAAGAGAGAGAGAGAGAGAGAGAGAGAGAGAGAGAGAGAGAGAGAGAGAAAGGAAGGAAGGAAGGAGGAAGGAAGGAAGCTGTATCCACAAGCCTAGAACTAAAACCCCGACGTGGAACGGTGTAATTGGTGTCCCGTCCCCCCAGCACAGCGGCCCTTTCTCCGCCCCTTGCAGACCCTGGGCCACCCTGACGTGGGGGGCGTCCGTCTGCAGCCTCTTCGCTCTGTGATAGAACCCAGGCTCTCCCTTCATCCTCAGCCTTGTCTCGTTATCCTGAGGGTGTGACGCTCCAGGTAGTTGGGTTCCAGCCGCCCACGTGGGAGAACTGGATTGAGTTTCCTGCTTCCAGCATTAGCCCCGGCCCAGCCCAAGCCGTCGTGAGCATTTGGGGGGTGAACCAGCAGCAGGGAACTTCCTCTCCACCTCTCAGAAAAACAAACAGAAAAACGTGTTCTAGAACACCCCCAGAGCCCTCAAAACTTACCAGGGTAATTGCTCTAGAACCCTCCCCCTGGGTCTGCCGACGGGACCTACAGCGAGCCAGCTGCTGGGCAGGGTGGTAGAAGGCAGGTGTCTACGGCAAAGCAGAGAGCCAGGGTCAGGCAGCTATCACCCTGCCCCCCGAGGGGTTATAGGTCAATGTCCTTACAGACAGAAGCCGGGACCCAGAGGGGCCTGTGCTGCTATGCCTGAGTCCCTGGTCGGTCTGCAGTGCCCTTGACCCTCTGTCCATGGCTCAGTGATGGCGCGTCCTTTAGGGAATCTGGGTGATGGTGGAAGGGCGGGCCCCGGTTGGTCTGGGGGCTGTGTGCAGCTGGTGTTCACGATTTTGCTCAGGGCCTGGGTTTCCTGTGAAAGAAACCGCTCAAGACAAGGCTGCACGGGGGAGATAAATGACCTCACAAGTCCTGTGTTCAGGGACCCTGCAGGGCCGGCAGCACCACTCCCTCAAGTCAATGAGCTAACTTTATCTATTTTATTTTAAAGATTTTATTTATTTATTTGAGAGGTAGAGTTATAGACAGTGAGAGGGAGAGACAGAGAGAAAGGTCTTCCGTCCGATAGTTCACTCCCCAGATGACCACAACAGACAGATCTGGGCCAATCTGAAGCCAGGAGCCAGGAGCTTCCTCCTGGTCTCCCACACGGGTGCAGGGGCCCAAGCACTTGGGCCATCCTCCACTACTTTCCCAGGCCACAGCAGAGAGCTGGATCATAAGTGGAGCAGCTGGGACTCAAACCAGTGCCCATATGGGATGCCGGCATGGCAGGCAGAGGATTAACCTACTGCGCCACAGCACCGGCCCCTCAATGAGCTCATTCTAGTAAGAGGTCAGTTTGCAATCATGAAAGCACGGCAGAGGAACTTCGTGGTAAGGAGGGGAGGCTGGGAGACCTCAGGAGACTAGGGCCCGAGAGTATCCATCACCTGGATCCCAGACGGGTTCGGCAATATTTGCGTGTGACCCACACGTGTCCTCCCAGACACTTCAAGTCATCTCTGTTATATACCACGCCTACCGCAGTGTGGATGCTCCGCACACCGTGCGCTCTGGTCCGTGACTGGCGGGGATGCAATGGGGCCCTCCCGGAGGGGAACCCAGCCGCACCCAGGCAGACCCTGAGCCCTTCCCTCCACCCAGCAGGCCCTCTGGGAGCCTCCCCCGCAGCGACGCCCTGTGGAGGGCAGCCCCCCCGGAGCCCACCACCTGCTGTTCACTCTCTGTGTGACACCCCTGCCCTGAGAAGGGAGTGGACCTAGTGATGGACTAGACCACTTCTCTAGGGGTCTGATGTTCGCGGAGCTGGGCGCCACCTTGTGGACAGCCAAGGAGCTCCAGGCAGCCGCTAACCTCAGCGCCCACGAGGGACAATGAGGCTCCCGGGCCACCCACCCAGGAGGAACTGCCTGTAGGCAGCCAATGGGGAGCTCGGGGCAGGTCCTCCCAGCTGGGCCCTCGTGGGGGCTGCAGGCCTGGTGGGAGACGGAGCCAGAGCACCCAGGAGGGCCTGGGAGTGTCCCATCTTACAGGGATGTGATGCGACACAGCTGTTGGGGGGTCAGAGAGAGAGAGAGCGAGAGAGAGCGAGAGAGAGCGAGAGCGAGCTCTAAGAACGGATACAGACCCATTTCTAGGGCGTTACTGGTGAGAGAGAGAGAGGGAGAGAGAGTCAGTGTATGTAGGAAGGCGGGTGTGGGGAAGGTGTGCACACGTGTCAGTGTATGTAGGAAGGCGGGTGTGGGAAGGGTGTGCACACATGTCAGTGTATGTAGGAAGGCGGGTGTGGGAAGGGTGTGCACACGTGTCAGTGTATGTAGGAAGGCGGGTGTGGGGGAGGTGTGCACACGTGTCAGTGTATGTAGGAAGGCGGGTGTGGGAAGGGTGTGCACACGTGTCAGTGTATGTAGGAAGGCGGGTGTGGGGGAGGTGTGCACACGTGTCAGTGTATGTAGGAAGGCGGGTGTGGGAAGGGTGTGCACACGTGTCAGTGTATGTAGGAAGGCGGGTGTGGGAAGGGTGTGCACACGTGTCAGTGTATGTAGGAAGGCGGGTGTGGGGGAGGTGTGCACACGTGTCAGTGTATGTAGGAAGGCGGGTGTGGGAAGGGTGTGCACACGTGTCAGTGTATGTAGGAAGGCGGGTGTGGGGGAGGTGTGCACACGTGTCAGTGTATGTAGGAAGGCGGGTGTGGGAAGGGTGTGCACACGTGTCAGTGTATGTAGGAAGGCGGGTGTGGGGAGGTGTGCACACGTGTCAGTGTATGTAGGAAGGCGGGTGTGGGAAGGGTGTGCACACGTGTCAGTGTATGTAGGAAGGCGGGTGTGGGGAGGTGTGCACACGTGTCAGTGTATGTAGGAAGGCGGGTGTGGGAAGGGTGTGCACACGTGTCAGTGTATGTAGGAAGGCGGGTGTGGGGGAGGTGTGCACACGTGTCAGTGTATGTAGGAAGGCGGGTGTGGGGAAGGTGTGCACACGTGTCAGTGTATGTAGGAAGGCGGGTGTGGGAAGGGTGTGCACACATGTCAGTGTATGTAGGAAGGCGGGTGTGGGGAGGTGTGCACACGTGTCAGTGTATGTAGGAAGGCGGGGTGTGGGGAAGGTGTGCACACACATCAGTGTATGTATGAAGGCGGGTGTGGGGAAGGTGTGCACACGTGTCAGTGTATGTAGGAAGGCGGGTGTGGGGAGGTGTGCACACGTGTCAGTGTATGTAGGAAGGCGGGTGTGGGAAGGGTGTGCACACGTGTCAGTGTATGTAGGAAGGCGGGTGTGGGGAGGTGTGCACACGTGTCGCCGGGAGTGTAACCTGGCGTCCAGTGGCACCCCGCCCCCGGGGGAGGTGGGTAGCCCACCACGTGCTGAGCTCTGACTCCTAGACGTGGTCTCTGCGCTCTTCCCCAGGACTAAAGGCTAAAGTCAGCGAGGGCCTGGGGGACCAAAACAGAACCAGACGGCAATGCAGGAGCCGCACTGAATCGTGGGTAAGTCACGTAACTGCACCGGGGGTGGGCACGCAAACAGCTGCCCTGTAGATCCGAAGGCAGTGTGCTGTGGCCACGGTAAAGCACGAGACACGGATCTGTACACGGAGACTGTACGCTCACCGGCGGGGTCCCGCGGAGCGTGGGTAAGGGATGCTCACACGGTGTCTGTTTATGTAGGATCCAGAGAATGAGTAACTGTAGCGTAGGTGACGGAAGCCAAGTGTCTCCCTGTCAGGAAAAGACGATGCGTTAGGAAAACCGCAGGATGGGGCCAGCGCCTGGCACAGCCGGTTAAGCTGCCGCCTGCCACGCCAGTGTCCCGTGCAGGCGCTGGTTCAAGTCCCGGATGCTCTACTTTCCATCCAGCTCCCTGCTAATGTCCCTGGGGAAGCAGCACATGGCCCAGGTCCTTGATCCCCTGCATCCACACAGGAGACGCCGATTGAAGCTCCAGGCTCCTGGCTCCTGGCTCCGGATCGGCCCAGCTCCAGCCTTTGTAGCCATCGGGAGTGAACCAGTGGACGGAAACCCTCTCTCTCTCTTTCCCTTGCCTCTCTCTCTCTCTCTGTAGCTCTTTCAAATAGAACAAATCTTTAAAAAGAGGACAGAATGCATGCAGGTGTGAGCACGAATTAATGTTAACATAAATAACAGGTTATTATTATTCATTAACAATAAAATGTTAATAATGCATGAGTCAAAGGTGTTAATAAACAGAGACCCCTGACTGTCGTACAAGCCGTCTAAACCGCGAGGTCTGTGTGATACGTACGGATAGGTATGGAACCACATGACAGGCAAGGACACGGGTCCCCGACATGGCTGTGTACCCCAGCTCTGTCTGCTCAGGTGGCAGAAGGAAACCATGTCCCAGTAGCCATGGGAACTTCTAGAATCCAGCTGTTGGCTTCTGAATACAAACGGAAGGGAACCGGACTCCTTGGAAATGGCCGACTCCAGGCTTGGTGTGGCAAGTGCAGGATGAGCTTGGAGTGTCCGTGGCACCAGAAGCTAAGGGCACCATCAGGGCAGGACGAGAGGACATGAGAGCCACACCGAAGACGCTCCCCGTGGCCCAGGTGGGACCACGTGAGCCACGAAACACACACGATGGGACTCGGAATCCGTAGGATAAAACAAGCACCCGAGGCCACGGTCACGTGGGTGAGGAAATGGGCGAATGTGTAGGTGCACAGGAGCAGAGGGGACAGCTCTGCCTTGGGCAGGGAGGAACGGCGGAAATCAAACAGTGCCGCTCGGCAGACCGAAGTCATCAAGTGCAGCCAAGGGGCCTCCACGAGGCCACTGCAAAAAGTCTGGGGAAAGGAATTAAAAGGTAAGTTTAATGTGGTACCAAAAATGTCTAACCACGCACATTTTTTCCTCACAGTGATGATACAGGCTGTGGGCAGAAGGATCGTGAGAAACGGTACTGGGCGTCCGAGATCCCCCCGCCAGCTAAGCGCTGGTCAGAGGGAAACAGGGTCCACAGTGGGTGAGCCTGGCTGCCCCCATCCTGTCCTCACGGTCAGAGCTCACCGTGGGCGTACGGGACACATGGGACACGTGGCCCCCACAGCACGCCCTCTCCGACACGGGGCCCTGCCAGGCCGTGGCTGTTCTGTGGCATGCGTCGCCTCACCACCACCAGGAACCCGAGGCCAAGATGAACCCAAACGCAGCGGCGTCCTGCAGAGGGTCTGGCCAGCAGTCTTCAGATCTGCCCGGACTGTGAAACACAGAGGGGCGGTGCCCCGGCCCAGGGGGAGGAGGCCAGGGCGCCGGCCAGCGGGGCGCGGGGGGCAGTGGGTCCTGGACCTGCAGCAGCCCCTCCCGGGACGGCCACAGAGCAGGGGCAGGTGGGGCGGCCGGGCGGCGGTGCTGGGCCGCATGTGATCATCACTGCCCGGTGGGGGCAGGAAGGGTGGGCAGAAGCAAGCACTTGCCTTCTGTGTACAAGTGACTTCGACAGCGACACTGAGGGGCCGACGATGGACACCACAGTGATTGCAGCATTATGGTAGCTAACATTAGGATGTTCTAGGAACCTCCCACACCACACACGCTCCCGTTCACAGGTGCAGGGAGGCTGACCACCTGTCTGGGGTGAGCTGGAGCCTGCGGGAGCCGACGCGCTCGCCCAGCCACTCGGCGAGGCTGTGGGCCACAGCCCGGCCGGTGCTCTGCTGAGTGGCGGCGGTAGGCGGGTCGCCCGAGTTCTGACTGTTGTGTGGCCAACGTGCGTGCTTGTCTGGCTTCACTTGGTTCTCGGCTCAGCTCCTAAGAAGGAGCGCGGGCATTTCCAGTCCCACGGAGTTTTCCCAGCTTGGGTGCAACAGAGCCGGGAGAGCTGCCCCTTCCCGATGGCCGGGGGCTCGGAGCCGCTCTCAGGCCAGGGGCGGCCCCCGGCCTCTTGCCTTCCCTGTTTACCTGGGCTTGGGTGCGAGGGCTGTTGTCAGGGCTTAAAAACAAAACAAAACAAAACAAAAACAAAAACAAAGATTTGTTGACGATGTCGGTTTTAGCAAGTGATCAAGTATAAAATATAAATATAAACATAAATATAAAATCTAGACGTCATTGCCACCCCAGCCCGTGAGAGAAGTGATGTGCAGCTCCCCAGGAGAGCCTGGACACTCCCAGCGTGCCCCGGGGGTGCCAAGAGCCCCCATGCGCCCTGTCCTGGGGACAAAGACGATTGGTGGCAAAATGACGCCCCCTTGTGGCAAAGTTAATGATTCACGCCCTGAGGGCCGAGCTGTGCACCGGGACTCTGGTATGCCTAATTGTTGTAGGGAAAACACAAACATTTTCAACGCACACACACACACACACAGAGCGAGAGCGAGAGCGAGAGAGAATCTTCCACCCACTTGTTCGCTCCCCAAATGCCAGCAACAGCCAGGGCTGGGCCAAGCTGCAGCCAGGAGCCTGGCACTCCGTCCCCGTCCCCCACGTGGCTGGCAGGGTCCCAAGGACTTGGGCCATCCCAGGAGCGTTAGCAGGAAGCTGACCCAGAAGCAGGGCACGGCTGGAACTGGAACCAGGCGCTCCTGTGTGGGCTGCAGGCACCCTAAGCAGCGGCGTAACCCCTGTGCCCCGAGGCCCACCCCTCCTCCCAGTCTTGCCACACAGAGGACCCAAGTGGGAAACTTCTTGTCCCCAGCCTCGGGGGTCTTTCACCTTGAAGGGAGGACAGAGGCGGCATCAGCGTTTGGAGCAGGACGTGCGGCCCTAGGGGCCGCCTCGCGATGTCCGACACACGGGGCGTGCGGACTTCACACGGTCCTTCCCTCAGACTCAACCTCAGGTGTCGTTCCTGGCTGAACGTCACCGGCTGACGCTCCCACTCGGGGACTGGGAAACTTGGAACCTGGGAAGGGCTGCATCTCCCCGCTGGGAGAGCCTCCTGTGCACTTTGTGAAGCCGCCGGGGAGGCAGGCGTGGCGGCCCAGAAGGCCAAGCTGCCGCCCGGGAGGCCAGCAGCCTACGTGGGCACTGGTTTGAGTCCCAGCTTCTGCTCTGCTGTGATCCAGCTCCCTGCTCTGGCCTGGGAAAGCCGCAGAAGATGGCCTGAGTGCTTGGGCCCCTGCGCCCACGTGGGACTCCTGGAAGAAGCTCCTGGCTTTGGCCTGGCCCAGCCCAGACTTGACTGCTGTGGCCATGTGGGGAGTGAACCAGTGGATGGAAGAGCCCTGTCTCTCCCTCTCTGTAACTCTGCCTTTTAATTAAATAAATAAATCTTAAAATAAATTTAAAAAAGGAGGAAGAAGAGGAAGAAGAAGAGGAAGGGGAAGAAGCCCTCTGGGAACCCAGCTCCTCTGGCCCCAGTCACGGGGCACAGGGGGAGGTGTGTGGGGTCCCATCAGGGTGTGGTTCCTGCTTCGGGCACACAGCCTCCCGGCCTCACCCACTGGGACCTGCTCCCCTCTCTGAATTTGCCTTCGCCTCTCTCACTTCTGCTTTCCTGCCGCCAGGGAAGAGGAGGGGCCGGGCTGACCTCCAGTGTGGAGCGCATGACCTTGACCCAGGGCAGGCAGGCAGCCCAGGGCATGGTGGACACCGTTCCCCAAGGGCCTTGCCTCTCCGCTCTTGCGCCCTCCTCCTCCTCCTCCTTGTGCCCGGACTGCTTCTGTCCTGGAGGGCTGTGGCCCTGGAGAGCTGTGAGGCCAGGAGGCAGGAGGAGCTGCCTGGAGTGTTTTCTCTGAGGCTACGGGTGCGGTAAAAGCCCACGGCATTCCTCACAAAGCTCATGGTTTGCCCAGGATTCAGCTCCCGAGACGAGGCCAGATGTTGAAACCACAAAGCCTTTTTTAATAAGCTGTTTGGAAGGCAGGACAGAGAGGTGTAAGAGACCTTGCATCTGTGGGCTCACTCCTCCTATGCCCTTAGTGGCTGGGGCCTGGCCCGGCTGAAGCCGGGAGCCGGGAGCTCCATCCAGGTCTCCCATGTGGGTGGCAGGAACCCAAGGACTGCAGCGCCATCTGCCGCCTCCCAGGCATGGCAGCAGGAAGCTGGAGATGGGACTTAATCCCAGCACTGATACGGGACACAGCGGGGCCAAGTGTTGGCTTCACCTGATGTACCACGGTGCCTGCCCCTGAACCCCAAGGTCTCAGGCTAATGACTGATAGTTGAGGGACCCAGGGTGGAGCGCTGATCTAACTAGGGGCCCAGCGGGGCCAGGTCACGGGGGGGGGGGGGGGGCGCTGCCCTCGGAAGGTGGCTCTTGCAGGAGGGTTGGCTGTTTCAGCAGGGCCGGCCTGGCTCCATGTGTTCCTGCACGCAGACTCCACCAGACCTCAGACCTGTGGGGCCGGGAATCGTGGACGAGAGCCTGCAGACTGAGAGCGGTGTGACCACCTTTCAGGTATCTTAGAGCAGTAAGAAGCCACTACAGAGTGTGTAGTAATTCACTGGGGTGAGAAGCCAGGCAGGGAGGGAGCGCAGACAGGACGTGTGATGAAGCAAACTGCTCGATGACAAAACCCAGCGCTCAGCCAGCACGGGGCGGTGCTGGGCCCTGGTCTACAGGTCTGCAGGCACAATCAGTTCTGGTGACTTGGGGCAGACACAGTCTCCGTGAAGCTGCAAACGCTCCCTCACCACCCCTCGCTCCTGGGGGAATCGCCAGGTGAGCTTCTTGCAAGCCACCACTCTCGGCGTCGCCTTGTTTCTGTGAGCTTGTCTTACTGACTGACCTTCAGCTCTGACCACAGCTCCCTAACTCACGTGAGCCACGCCTGAGCCCACGCGTTCTCCCCATAAGGCACGCGGCAGCCTTCTTGTGTTTGGACCAGATAGCCTCCCAGGACTTTCTCGGGGGCCATGTTAACCAGTAAAGCCGCCAACACGAAGCACGAGCTAAGGAAGCCAGGAGGCAGACGCCTGCTCCCGGGACGAGTCACAGCGAAGAGGCAGAGCGCGGCCGCGGTCAGCCCAGCGGGGAACGTGCGCTCAGGTAACTGCAGTGTTTCTCTCCTCTGCCGTGACCCTGCGAGTGCTCTGAGCGTTAACTGGGGAGGGAATGAGTTTTAGTGAATTGCGAACGTAAAGCCTGTGTGGGAAGAGACTGCAAAACCTTAGTGGAAATGGAATGTAAAAAATAAGAAATATAAAATTTATTTTTCAATATCAGACACCTTTGTGGGGCTGGTGCTGTGGCGTCTTGGGTAAAGCCGCCACCTGCAGCGCTGGCATCCTATATGGGCGCTGGTTCGAGTCCCGGCTGCTCCACTTCCCATCCAGCTCTCTGCTGTGGCCTGGGAAAGCAGTAGAGGATGGCCCAAGTCCTTGGGCCCCTGCACCTGCGTGGAAGACCCGGAAGAAGCTCCTGGCTCCTGGCTTTGGATCGGTGCAGCTCCAGCTATTACGGCCAATTGGGGAATGAACCTACGGATGAAGACCTCTCTCTCTGCCTCTCCTCTGTGTAACTATTTCAAATAAATAAATAAATAAATAAATCTTAAAAAAAAAAAAGACACCTTTGTGAGTGATGACACCTGCCATTCACCTGGGGATATAACCAGGCCAGTGCAGTATTTTTTTGTTTTAAAATCAGGAAGCAGGGGCCAGCATTGCGGTGCAATGGGCTAAGCCATGGCCTGCGACACTGGCAACCACTATCGGAGGGCCGGTTCGTGTCCCGGGTTCTCCGCTTTGACCCAGCTCCCCGCTGATGTGCGGGGGGAAGCAGAGGGAGATGGGGCCCTGCCCCCCGTGTGGGAGACTCGGAGTTCTGAGCTTCTGGCTCTGACCTGGCCATCGCGGCCATGTGCGGATGGGAGGATCCTGTCGGAGTCTCCCTCCCTGTGGCTCTGCATCCAGAGAAGCAGTTCCCGGGGTGAGGACAGGCGTGAGCGGGTGCTGTCCCGGTGGGTGGAGGGCCCTGGGGAGGCTTCCCTGGGCTCCCTTCCTCAAAGCTCTCTGGGGAGTCACCAGGAGCACCCCCAGACAGGCGGCCAGAGCTTCGATCTCCCGTCTGCTTTTGCCGGGCCTGGCCCACTCCCCACGCCCGGGATCGCCCGGCCGGTTCTTGGAGGAAATGCTTCCGGATCCCTAGCCAGATGCCGGCTGGAAGCTCCGCCCTTGGCTGCGCAGTTTGGACAGTCTGCTCCATTTTCTTTCTTTCTGTTAAACTGCATTTTATTATTTGAAAGGCAGAGACAGACTCTTCCATCTACTGGTCGCTCCCCGAACGGCCACAACGACCCGGGCTCGGTCAGGCCGACGCCAGGAGCTGCTTCTGGGTCTCCCACCTGGGCGCGGGGGCCCAAGCACTAGCGTCGTCCTCTGCCGCTTTACCAGGCGCATCAGCAGGGAGCGGGGCCGGAAGCGGAGCAGCCGGGATTCGAACCGGCGCCCAACGCAGCCCGCTTTCTGATCCGTCCCATGCCCCACTGCGCACGGTCCCTATCACGTGAGCGCGCGCAGCCGATGCGCATGCGCACATTACCCCGGGAAGGGGTGGGGCCGCAGGGCGCGCGCCCGTGCGCCGGAAGTAGGCGAAACGGGCTTCCGGTTGGCGCAGGGGCTCGGGTTCCGGGTTTCCCGGTGGTCGCGAGGGGCCGGCGCTGCAGGGCCATGGAGAAGCTGCGGCGGGTGCTGAGCGGCCAGGACGACGAGGAGCAGGGCCTGACCGCGCAGGTAGCCGCGGGGCGGGCGGGGCGTGGTCCGGGAGAATCAGGGCGCCCGCCGGGGTCCCCGCCGCCCGCGGAGAACTGGGGCTCTGCGGGGTCCCCGCCGTCCGCGGAGAACTGGCGCTCTCCGGGTCCCCGCCGTCCGCGGAGAACTGGGGCTCTGCGGGGTCCCCGCCGTCCGCGGAGAACTGGGGCTCTCCGGGTCCCCGCCGCCCGCGGAGAACTGGCGCTCTGCGGGGTCCCCGCCGTCCGCGGAGAACTGGCGCTCTCCGGGTCCCCGCCGTCCGCGGAGAACTGGGGCTCTGCGGGGTCCCCGCCGTCCGCGGAGAACTGGGGCTCTGCGGGGTCCCCGCCGTCCGCAGAGAACTGGGGCTCTCCGGGGTCCCCGCCGTCCGCGGAGAACTGGGGCTCTGCGGGGTCCCCGCCGTCCGCGGAGAACTGGGGCTCTCCGGGGTCCCCGCCGTCCGCGGAGAACTGGCGCTCTGCGGGGTCCCCGCCACAAGGCCACCCCGCCTGGCCTTTGGCCGGGAGCCGGCTGCGGGGTTCGCGCGGCTGTCGGCCCGGGCCCCGCTCCTGTGGCCCCGGGGTGCCTTCTGCGAGCGGGGAGACACAGGTCCTTGTGGGCGACGTAGCCCCGTTCGGAGTTAAGGCCGTGACAGCCCCCGGGAGCTGCTGTAACCCTGCGTGTGCTTCGCCCGGAGTCCGTGTGCTTCGCCCCGAGTCCGGCTGCCGGGTCAGCCTCCCTGCCTGCTTGCCTGTCCCGGAGCGGACGCCTGCGCGCCGGCTCGGGGGTGCGGGGTCTTCCCTGTCCCCTTTCCTGCCCTGCTGTGGAGCAGAGGCGGGGCCGGGACCAGCGCCTGCGGCCGGCGGGCTGCCCACACTGGAGTCCGAGAGCCGCAGCAGTGACCGTCAGCCGGTCGGAGGGGCGGCCCGCGCCCGCTTCCCAGAGATCGCCCCCCCGCAGCTGCAGCCCGCGTCCAGGCCCCCCCTGCCACTTCCCAGTGCGCACCGGCAGGAAGCCGAGCCCAGGCGCGCCCTGTGGGGGCAGCAGCCCGGGTGGCATCAGACCGCGTGCCGCTTAAAGTTAGTAAAACGTACACTTGCGCCCCGAGGCCGCCCCTGCACCGGGGGCTTGCGGGCACGGGTGGTTCTTGGTGATTGTATCGGCAGTGCAGATACCGGCGTCTGCTTGGAGGACGTTCTATCGGACAGCGCTCTAAGCGCGGGGCGTGGAAGGGAGTGGACACTCGCCTTGAGCAGACTGGAGAAGTGACTGGCCGAGGGTGGAGTGACCGTGCTGAGCTCATCTTTCAGCCGATTCGCAGGTCGCGGCATAGGTGTGCCCGGTTCAAGATGCGGGGTTACAGCGATACCAGATATCGCCCTACGTGGAGCTTACATTGCAATGGGGGAAACAGAAAACACAGTCCTAGGTGTGGGGCAGTGCTAAGCACCATGGGAAGATTTTCGGTGGGTTGAGGAGGTTGGGATTGCCGTATCCTGGAGGTGGTCAGATGCGACCCTGTTGGGGTGAGGCGGGCGGCGTCCTGCGTGTGGAGGTGCGGGTGCGGTTCCTGAGACGCAGCGCCCCGAGAACAGTGTGGTCGCCCGTTCCAGGCCAGTGGGGAGGCCCAGAGCAGGAGTGGGCAGAGAAATTTGCCGGCCGTGGTCAGTGGTCCCGAGCTTGAAGTGGTCATCAGCATAGCGCGTCTCTGTCCACGTTCGGCAGCAGGAGTTAAGGACAGAGGGTGAAGTGGAGGATGTCTGGGGAGTGACTGCGGGACGGTGCGGGCAGGGTGGGAAGGGGCTCTGTGGTTGTGAGGTCGGGCAGAGTGGGAAGGGGGCTCTGTGGTTGTGAGGTCGGGCAGAGTGGGAAGGGGGCTCTGTGGTTGTGAGGTCGGGCAGAGTGGGAAGGGGGGTCTGTGGGTTGTGAGGTTGGGCAGAGTGGGAAGAGGGGTATGTGGGTTGTGAGGTTGGGCAGAGTGGGAAGGGGGGCTCTGTGGTTGTGAGGTCGGGCAGAGTGGGAAGGGGGGTCTGTGGGTTGTGAGGTTGGGCAGAGTGGGAAGGGGGGGTCTGTGGTTGTGAGGTCGGGCAGGGTGGGAAGGGGGGTCTGTGGGTTGTGAGGTCGGGCAGAGTGGGAAGGGGGGGTCTGGGTTGTGAGGTCGGGCAGGGTGGGAAGGGGGGGTCTGTGGGTTGTGAGGTCGGGCAGAGTGGGAAGGGGGGTGTCTGGGTTGTCAGGTCGGGCAGAGTGGGAAGGGGGGGCCTGTGGGTTGTGAGGTCGGGCAGAGTTGGGGGGTCTGTGGGTTGTGAGGTCAGGCAGAGTGGGGGCATCTGGGTTGTGAGGTCGGGCAGAGTGGGAAGGGGGCTCTGTGGTTGTGAGGTCGGGCAGGGTGGGAAGGGGGGTCTGTGGGTTGTGAGGTCGGGCAGAGTGGGAAGGGGGGGCCTGTGGGTTGTGAGGTTGGGCAGGGGGGGGTCTGTGGGTTGTGAGGTCAGGCAGAGTGGGAAGGGGGGGGTCTGTGGGTTGTGAGGTCAGGCAGAGTGGGGGCGTCTGGGTTGTGAGGTCAGGGCAGGGTGGGAAGGGGGGGTCTGTGGGTTGTGAGGTCGGGCAGAGTGGGAAGGGGGGGTCTGGGTTGTGAGGTCGGGCAGGGTGGGAAGGGGGGGTCTGTGGGTTGTGAGGTCGGGCAGAGTGGGAAGGGGGGGCCTGTGGGTTGTGAGGTCAGGCAGAGTTGGGGGGTCTGGGTTGTGAGGTCGGGCAGGGTGGGAAGGGGGGGTCTGTGGGTTGTGAGGTCGGGCAGGGTGGGAAGGGGGGGTCTGTGGGTTGTGAGGTCGGGCAGAGTGGGAAGGGGGGATCTGTGGGTTGTGAGGTCGGGCAGAGTGGGAAGGGGGGGTCTGTGGGTTGTGAGGTCGGGCAGAGTGGGAAGGGGGGGTCCTGTGGGTTGTGAGGTCGGGCAGAGTGGGGGCTCTGTGGTTGTGAGGTCGGGGCAGAGTGGGAAGGGGGTGTCTGTGGGTTGTGAGCTTGGGGCAGAGTGGGAGGGTGGAGGGTCTGTGGGTTGTGAGGTCGGGCAGAGTGGGAAGGGGGGGTCTGTGGGTTGTGAGGTCGGGCAGAGTGGGAAGGGGGGGTCTGTGGGTTGTGAGGTCGGGCAGGGTGGTAAGGGGGGGCCTGTGGGTTGTGAGGTCGGGCAGAGTGGGAAGGGGGTGTCTGTGGGTTGTGAGGTCGGGCAGAGTGGGAAGGGGGGGCCTGTGGGTTGTGAGGTCGGGCAGAGTGGGAAGGGGGTGTCTGTGGGTTGTGAGCTTGGGGCAGAGTGGGAAGGGGGGGCCTGTGGGTTGTGAGGTCGGGCAGAGTGGGAAGGGGGTGTCTGTGGGTTGTGAGCTTGGGGCAGAGTGGGAAGGGGGGGCCTGTGGGTTGTGAGGTCGGGCAGAGTGGGAAGGGGGGGGTCTGTGGGTTGTGAGGTCGGGCAGAGTGGGGGGGTCTGTGGGTTGTGAGGTCAGGCAGAGTGGGGGGTCTGTGGGTTGTGAGGTCGGGCAGAGTAGGGGGTCTGTGGGTTGTGAGGTCAGGCAGAGTGGGGGGGTCTGTGGGTTGTGAGGTCGGGCAGAGTGGGGGGGTCTGTGGGTTGTGAGGTCGGGCAGAGTAGGGGGTCTGTGGGTTGTGAGGTCGGGCAGAGTGGGGGGGTCTGTGGGTTGTGAGATCAGGCAGAGTGGGGGGGTCTGTGGGTTGTGAGGTTGGGCAGAGTAGGGGGTCTGTGGGTTGTGAGGTCAGGCAGAGTGGGGGGGTCTGTGGGTTGTGAGGTCGGGCAGAGTGGGGGCTCTGTGGGTTGTGAGGTCGGGCAGAGTAGGGGGTCTGTGGGTTGTGAGGTCGGGCAGAGTAGGGGGTCTGTGGGTTGTGAGGTCAGGCAGAGGGGGGGGTCTGTGGGTTGTGAGGTCAGGCAGAGTGGGGGGGTCTGTGGGTTGTGAGGTCGGGCAGAGTGGGGGGTCTGTGGGTTGTGAGGTCGGGCAGAGTGGGGGCTCTGTGGGTTGTGAGCGTGGTGTGGGGATGACGGGAGGTGTTGGAGGGCAGAAAGCAGGAGATACGAGTTGGAGATCACAGTGCATTGTTGCTAACATACGGGTGTGGAGGAGAGGAAAAGGAACTGAGAGTGTCCATTCCAGTGTGAAGGCACCAAGCATGAAGACACACGTGGTGGGGGTGACGGGGACCCCGTGCACGGATGCTGGCAGGACGAGGTGGAGCGAGGCACCGTGTTGTGGCAGGAAGGGCCGGGAGGGCATCTTGCCCACCACCTGTCCCGTGGTCCAGGTTGTTTGGGAGAGAGGGTGCAGGGTGCCTTGCAAGTCAGAGCCAGCAGGGAGATGAGAGGCGTGGTTGGAGGAGAGGGAGGGAGGGGCTGGGTGGGAGAGGGGCTCAGCAAAGGTGTCCAGGCTGAGCGGGGTGAGGGGTCCGCGGCAGGGTGTCATCAGGATGTGATGGGAGCACCTGGGCTGCCCAAGGTGTTGTTGACACGGGGGGGGGGGGGTCAGGGCGGGTGGCATCCTGTGGCCTGGGCTGCTGCATCCTGCCAAGGTGGTTGACGGCCTGGGAGAGACAGACCGGGCCGAGCCGTGGGCCTGGGCTCTCCCCATTCAGCCGCCTCCGCTGCCCTTCGTCCGGGGCTCTGGGCGTTGCCTTTCTCTCCTCTGCAGCGCCCTGCTCTCCTCTTTTTGGGGTTGAATTTGTCAGCTCAGTGTCTTCATTCAGGGTTCAGTTGTTCATTCGATGTCCCTGGGCCAGGCTAACTTTATAAAGAGGCTCACATAGCCCACCTTTGAGGAGGCTGAACGTCGGGACAGCAGGGTGCTGGTTCTCGTGAGGGCTGCCCTTGGGCTGCACCACCTTGTGGCTGGTGGGAGCCTGCATGGAAGAGGCTGTGAACATCCGGAGCCAGGAAGCAGAGAGCTAGGTGGGGCTGGGCTTGCTCCGTGTGTGGCACCCCCTCCCAAGAACGACCTCTTGGTCATGGGAGAACTACCCTGCCACCTCCCAGAGCCACCACCCCGGGGGCCAGGCCTCAGGCACGGGAACCCCTAGGGGACACTCAGACCTGCTCCCAGCTATGCCGCCCCCTCCCACGAGGCCCTGCCACTCCCAGAGCCACCACCCCGGGGGCCAGGCCTCCGGCACGGGAACCCCTGGGGGACACTCAGACCTGCTCCCAGCTACGCAGCCCCTGGGCTTGCTCTGCAGAGCTGGCCCCAGTCTGAAACTGTGTCTCTCACCTGTTTCCCTCAACTGACTGTGTGCACTGGAAAGGCTTAGAGCTTGTCTTACTCCGTACGCGTATCTGGAGTCTTCCAAGTCCCTGGCACGCAACAGCTGTTCACAAAGACTTGTTGAGTGGACAGAGCCGTGAAGGAGTGATGGCTGTGCACAGCTGCTGAGAGGAGCCCTTGCTGGGGGAACACTGCAGAGTCTTTGCTGGACACCCCCGCCCCCACCCCAGCTTTGTCAGGTCTGCAAAGTGTCTTGACCCCGGCTTCTGTAACAGAGCCTTGGACCGGCGGCCCGGCTGCAGCAGGGTCTCGGTTCTGGGGGTGAAGTGCAAGATCAGGGCCCTGGCAGCCCCAGGCCCTCTCCTCGCTGGTGCTGGATCAGGAAGGGCCTGGAGGCTCTCCCACGCCGGGCCCTGCCCTCCTCACCTCATCCCGTCCCCTCCGCTCCCCGCGGCTCCATTTCCTAACACCACCACTTTAGGGGTTAGGATTGCAACAAAGGAGTTTTAGGGGAACACGAACATTGACATTGTAGCACAGGGTTTGAGAAAATCATTTGCATATGGGTATTCCATAGTTAGGATGTAAATAACTTGTCAAAGTGTTTCACTTGGCAGGTGGTAATGAGAGAAAGTACCGTTACTAGACAAGTTAAGCTTCTCTCTGCCTCTCACCGGGAAGGTTGCAAGTTTACCTCACCCGCCGGCTGTCCTGCAGTTGCATGGTGGACATGGAGAGGGTGGAGGGGCATCCTGGGGGGTCCTGGAGGCTGGGAGCTGAGCCTCAGAGGAAGCCCGGGAAAGCGGGTGTGGGGAGATGGGCAGCAGGGTGTTGGAGGTGGGGTGTGCGTGGGGTCCAGAGCTGTGGGGGTGCAGAGGAGACCAGGGTCTCAGGAGAGGGCTGAGTGAAGGGCAGGGAGGTGACTGCTTCCGGGGCTTTCAGTCGGATGAGGGGAGGCTGGAGTGGGCGAGGGAGCTCCCAGCCTGCGGGCCCTCGGTGCGGCCTCTGACACAGAGCCCTGGGAGCCAGGGCCCCTCGCGGCTAGAGGGCACCTGTGTGAAACCTTCCTGCTTGCCCTGTGCTGGCCGAGCTCGGAGTCCGTGAGAGGGCGCAGCCCTGCATGGCGCCCTCCAGGGAGAGCCTGTGTCATTGCTGGGTCCGCAGGGAAAGTCACCCCACTGTGGCTGTTGGGAGGTAGATGTGGGGTGCCATGGGTGCCTGGGTGTGACGGGCCCCAGAGAGACCCCTGCCTGTTCTCCCCTGAGGTGCGCGCAGCCAGGTGCTGTTTGTGTGCCAGAGCGGGGCCCAGGCCCACACGGAACCTGCTGCGCCTGATCGCGGGCGTCAGAGCCGGAAGTGTGCGCACACGTGTGTAACCAGGAGCTGGCCCCCACGCAGCGCTCTGGCTCTGTTGGCTCGGCAAGTGACTGCACAGGCAGGGGGCAAACTCAAGAGAGCTCTCTGTGGTGAGACAGACAAGCCTTAGGTGATTTCCTGCAGAAATCCCCAAGTCACCTGAGCCCCCCGGGTGGGGATGAGGAGCCCCTCCCTGGAACCAGAAAGGGTGAGGATGGGTGCTGTGGTAGCAGCCAGGGGCTGGGGGCTCTCTGTGAAGCAGAGGAAGGGGAGACTGGGGCAGGAGTAGAGAAAGTGGTTGACTTAAAGCAATGAGCGTTAGATGCCAGGCGGGTAGGAGGCCCCTGCCTGCCCCACCCACCCGGAGCTGAGGAAGGAAGGCGTGGCCCAGGTGTTTTGCCAGGTGGACGCAGCAGAAAGGGAATTTCGATTCTTGTTGCGGTAACGGACCTCGTGATTTCCACCGACAGAGCAGAAGGCCCGGGGCAGGATACAGGAAGGCAGCTGTTCCGTGTTGGAGACGGAGTGGGGCCCGGTCACTGTGGGTTAGGCGATGAGGAACAGGAAGGCCAGGCTATCCGTGTGCATGTGGAAATCGTGCCTGTTCCATGACGTGGATCCCGGCTGGTACCAGGGACCCGGAGTCCTGAAAGAGAGCAGTGCCAGGCGGAGGGCAGCTCTTGAACGTGTCAGCCCCGAGTCGTGGCTGGGAGCCAGCAGGCAGTGCTGAGGGGCAGGTGCAGCGTGGGGCCCACTCCAGAGGATCTGCTCTCCAGCCATCGCTGTAACTTTGGGAGAGGACTGGTCGGAAGAGTGGGTTCGGTGTGTTTGTTCACGGAGGCCTCTGGTGACACTGGCGATGCGGCCCCGGGGAGCATCTTCCCTCCGTGGTGCTGTTGCTGCTAGATGTCTCGCTCCGCCTGGTCTCCCAGCCGGCTCGTTGATTGGCTCAGTTGTCCTCGTAGGCAGTGTTTATTGGGTCAGGAAGAGAGCACCTGAGAGCAGGGAGCGCTGCCCCCTGGAGATGTTTTCTCTGCTTCCTCTTCCTTTGGTAGCAAATACGTAAACTAACTGGTGGCGGTTTGGTGATGGGCGGTGTTTTTGGTACGACCGTGTTTCTCCGTTGAGACCGAAGCAGAGAGGACAGAGTTGCTGGCTTGGTGGGATTGTCCGCCCTACCTTGAAGGCAGTGGTTCCTGCATGCCGTGAGAGTGGACCTGGCGTTCAGAAACGCAGGGCCGGTTCCTTGTTCACTGGGGCATGGCTGCGCCTTCCCAATCAGGAGTTGGAGATCAGTGATTTGTTTCTGTGTCCTGGGTCATTTGCGAGGCATGAGACAAGTCATTTGCTTGTGGATTGAATGTTCCCTATTTACAAATGGAAATAATTGGCCAGGGTGTTTTGTCTTTGTTTTAAATACCGTCATGTGGAATATGGCAGTCAGAGGGAAGAGCTCCACCAGAATGCACTGTGCTGCTTTGTTGCTGAGAGAAAATAAGCTATTGAAAACCGGCAGCTCAGCCCAGGAACAATGGGGCGATTTAAAGTTGACGGAAAGGAGAGTGGCTGCTCTTCCTCTCCCGTTCAGGACGCGTTTAGAAGTCAGGATCGGGTACGCCTCTGGTTTTCAATTGACAAATGAAATTGCATGTGCTCATGTCTGTAACAAATGTTTTGATGTGAATGAATATATGGTGGGATGGTTAAACTGATCAACTTTCCCCCCCTTTTTTTTCCTTTTTTACATTTAAAAAATTTTTATAAAGGTAACAAGCTTCATGTATTTTCTGTGTTTTTTAACTCTCTAGACCACCTGTTATGTGATGTGCTTTAGGCTGTGTTCTGCTGTGTGTGTTAGGATAGACTCACACATTTGCCCTAATCAGGAAGTGGGAAGTGTGGGTGTTCTACTTTCTACAGGCATGTTTATTCTGTGGTTAAAGCAAGTGAGCATAAACCAAGGGTTCTGCTAGAGACAAGTGCGCCTCAAGTGGAGCACATTTAAAATAGCTTGTTAAGTGTGTTCAGAGTGACGTGTTGACGAACACTTGTTCTTATCTGCTTTCCATGCTGCGTGAGGAGCCACAGGTGCGTCTGCTGAGGTAAGGAGTGTGGCCGCAGGTACCTTACGTGTGCACAGTCCCGGTGTGGGGTGTAAGTCCTCATCCTGTCCTGGAGCAGCCGCTGTAGGCCCTGTGTCAGCCTTGTTGGAACAGAAGTTGTAGTCACCTACAGGCGTCCACTCAGTCACTGTGTGAGTGCTGGGATGTCACACGTTGTGAAGTGTGCATAGTCATTTCTGCTTTTCCCGCACGGTTAGAATCCGCACGGCACAGAGGATCAAATTCTCTGTAGATCAAATTCTCATCTCAGAAGTTGGGTTTTAACACAGTTGCGGGACACCCAGGCTTTCACAAGCTGGCTTGCGGTGAACTTCCATGGTGGAACTGTCAGATGAGTGCGGTGTAGCACTCCTGGGGCCTGCTCAGGCTCCCTCTGTAGGCAGTGTGCCCCCCCCCCCCCCAACAGCTGCTGGGCACCAGGTGCTGTGCCCTCTGCTCGCCCTGGAGGTGTGCAGTCTGTACAGTCAACGCCCACCACCCCAGCCAGCAGCCAGGGGCCATCGCCGAAGGGAGGTGGGCTCCAGAAAGCCAGCCCGCCCCCCACCCCCCGTGCCCCCGCGGGGCTCCCCTCGTGCCTGCAGCACAGGCCCTCGCCGGGCTCTGGCTGAACTCGTCCCTGACGAGCTCCTCTGCCCTTCCATCCGATTTCCCCGCCGTGAGGTTTCTGCTGAGAGCGTTTTTCAAAGGAACGTCCCCCCTCAGTCTGTATGGGGGACTGAGAGCGCGCCAGAGCCACAGAAGTTGAGGGGGTGAATCGCGAGTCCTGTGCACCCAAGAGTCACCTTCGACATTGGCCTGCCTGGTTCCATCTCTGTCTGGCTTTAAATCCTCGTGTGTGTGTGTGTGTGTGTGTATTTTTAAAGATTAGTTGATAGATTTGAAAGGCAGAATGACAGAGGAAACACACAGACACATAACGAGCTTCCATGGCTGGTTCACTTCCCAAACAGGTGCAGTAGCCAAGGCGCCTGGAACCCCATTGGGGTCTCCCACGTGGGTGGCAGGGGCCTAAGGACTTGGGCCATCTTCCATTGGTTTTCCAGGCACATTAGCATGAAGCGGGATCGGAGTTGAAACAGCCAGGACTCGAACCGGCACTCGGGTGTCAGGTGCCGTCCTTGCAAGCTGGTGTCCCAAGTGGCAGCTGAGCCTGCTGTCCACGGCACTGGCCCCAGAGCGCTCGTGTCTTTTCTGACGTGACACAGCTGCTGTCCTTTCATCCGTCAGTGTGCATCTCCTGTCCGTGATGGGGAGCAGCAGTCTGTGCAGACCTAGGACACCGTTCCCTGGTGTCCTCTGATGCTCAGACCGTGTCCATAGTGGGGAGCAGTAGTCTGTCCAGACCTAGGACACCATTCCCTTGTGTCCTCTGATGCTCAGACCGTGTCCATAGTGGGGAGCAGCAGTCTGTTCAGACCTAGGACACCGTTCCCTGGTGTCCTCTGATGCTCAGACCATGTCCAGCTGCCCCTAGGCAACTGTGGAAGTGGTACTGAGACACGGTGTGTGTTACCGCATTTAGTGTAGAGAAGGGGTTGGTGAGTGCTGATTTAAGCACATATTCTAATTCTCTCCTCTTCCCAAGGTGCTGGACGCCTCGTCGCTTAGTTTTAACACCAGGTTGAAATGGTTTGTCATCTGCTTCGCAGCCGGCATCTTCTTTTCCCTCCTTGTGAGTGAAGGCTTTTGTTGCTTATCTTGTTTTATATCAGACTGGCTGTCCATGTAGTACCAGTAACCATCTAACACTGTTAAACACTTTTGATGGAACATATTTAGTTACTGAAATAAAGGGCTAGAGATCAGTAAGATGTACAAATATTTTGGGGAGATTTGCATATTGAAATAATTTTATTTAAGAAAAATCAGTGTATGTGAAAAGAGCAGGACATTCGGTGATTTAACTGTATTGCCTCTTTTAACTCGTCATTTAAAATGTTTAGGTAGAGTGAGGTTCACTGACAGGTAGGAAGAAAAGTGTGTGTGGCTCATTTATGTGCACTTACACAAATCAGAGTCCAGTTTGTGCCTGACACTGAAAACCAGCGGATAGTTTTCACTGTCATCAGAGACCGTGTGCTAGCACATTTGTATTTTAATATTGTTAAATAATATATTATTGCTATCACAGTGGCGTATTTATGTTTTAAGCCTTTAATATCATAAAGCTTTTTAACAGCTGTACTGTCTTAACCTAGGGAACTGGATTGCTGTGGCTTCCTGGTGGCATAAAGCTCTTTGCCGTGTTTTACACCCTTGGGAATCTTGCTGCCTTAGCCAGGTATGTATGCAAGTTTGACTTCTCAAAATATTTTGTATGCTGTCGCTTCCAAATGTACCTTTCTCAAAAGCACTGTGCTAACATAGGGCATATTTCTGTGGCTCTATCTGTGGTGTGATGTCAGCCACAACATTTATGTTCATTCAATAAATATTTGTTGGCTCTTGTTGTGTGCCAGCTGCTGTAACCGACGGAGTGTTAACGGTGACAGTAGCTTTGGGGCACGACGTCCTGTGTGCCGAGGCCTGGGTGTTTCACCTCTACTCCAGCACGCTTATGGGGCAGGTACTGTCACCTGGAGGTGGCAGCTCAGAGAAGGTTTGTTGCTTGCCCTCGTCACGAGCCTGGTGAGCTGATGGAGGCTGGATCCCAGCAGACAGTAAACCCTGGAGCCCAGGCGTGGAGCTGCCACCCTCCAGTACCGTGCCGTGGACCTGGGGCTTTAGTGCGGGAGACAGTTGGGCCATAGCTGGAAAAGGATCGAGGTGTTGTGCTGCACAGAGGTTTTTTTTTTTTTTTTTTTAGATTTATTGATTTCTTTGAAAGGCAGAGTTACAGAGAGAGAGAGAGATATCTTCCATCTGCTGGTTCACTCCCCGAATGACTCAACACCAGGGTTGGGCCAGGTCAGGAGCGTCTTTTGGATCTCCCACACTGGTGCAGGGGCCCAAGCACTTCACTGTTTTCCAAGGCACATGAGCAGGGGGTTGGATTGGCAGTGGAGCAGCCAGGACTCCAGACGGTGCCCATGTGGGGTGCTGGTGCTGCAGATGGCTGCTTACCCCACCGTGCCTCAGCGCCCGCCCCCTGCACAGAGATTCTCAATAGCGTGAAGCAGCAGTGACCGGGTGGCTGCTCCAGATTGGGTGTTCGGGGTCCCTCCTGAGAGCGTTGGCCAATCTTTGGTTTGCTGATCGTCTTAGTCTGTGCTGCTGTAGCAGAATACACAGCCTGGGTAGTTCACAAAGAACGGGAGTGTATTTCTCAGAGTTCCGCAGGCTGGGGTCTGAGCTGAGGCACTGCACTTGGGGTCCCCCTCCCGTGGCAGGAGAGGAGCTGGCAAACGGGCTGAGAGCTGCGCGGAGCTCCTCTCGCAAAGGCCCTGGTCCTGCTCCCGAGGGAGAGCCCTCGTGGCCCGGCCCCTCTTGAAGCGATGATGTGGGCAGTGAACAGGTTACGTTTTAGCCCAGGTTCTTGGTCCCGCAGGAATGGAAATACGAAGCGGGGCCTGGTGCTGTGTACAAGCAGGAGACTGGTAGTGAGGGAATAAGCACATATTCACGCGAGAGTGTGGACCGCCCCACACTGAGAAATACCCAACATGATTGGGCCAAAGAGTCGCCTATAATCTAGAGAGAAAGAAAAACCAAACACGGCACCTGTCACTGGGAAGGTCCCCGAGGGTTAGTGGGGCAGTGGGAGCAGCGTCTGACAGCGCTCCACGGAGGAAGGAGAAAATGGGAGCAGGGGCTCCCAGTGAGGGCCACGGCGGAGAGAGGGCTCTCCTCCCCCACCTCCCAGCCTTTCTGCAAGGAGGGGTTGGTACCGGAACAGGATATGCAAATGGAGTGGGGTCTGACCATGCGCCTGGTCCCTGGTGGAACAGGTGCATCCTGGAGGGTGGAGGTACCACACTGACGGCAGCATCGTCATGTGGGGATACGTGAGTTCCGGCTTGCCTGCACTCTCACTTCCCACATCAGTGCCACAGTGACGACACCTGGGTTTTAGAAGGGTCGCCTCAAGCCACAGTAGTAAGTTGGAAAAAGCAGATTTATCCTGAGATTTTTCTCGAGCTCATGTAAATTTCTTTTTTAAAAAAAGCTGTTTACTTTTGCATACCCACAAATTAGTTGCCCATCTCAGTTACTGTTCTTAAGATTTATTTATTTATTTGAAAATCAGTTTCAGAGACAGAGAGGTCCCTATCTGTTGGCTCACTCCCCAGATGACTGCACCACCCAAGGCTGAGCTGGGCTGGGTGAAGCCAGGAGCCAGGAGCTTCTTCAGGCTCTCTCACAGGGGTGCGGGGGCCCAAGCGCTTGGGCCATGCTCTCCTGTTTTCCCAGGCCATAGCAGGGAGCTGGATCAGAAGTGGAGCAGCTGGGACTCGAACTGGCACCCATATGGGATGCCGGCACTGCAGATGACGGCTTTACCCGTTGTGCCACAGCGCCGGCCCCACATCTCAGTTTCTTTATTTTTTTTCAATAGTACCTGCTTCTTAATGGGACCCATGAAGCAACTGAAGAAAATGTTTGAAACAACAAGATTGCTTGCAACAATTGTTATGCTCGTAAGTAAACGTGGTCATTTTAAAACCTTTCACTGAAGATTTTGCTCTGTGAGAAATGATTTCTGTGTACGGTCGCTGTAACTTACCTTGTTGGGTGGAGTTGTTAGGTCCTCCAGGCTGTGTGGTGTGAGTGTGGCCGGGGAGGCCCGCTTCTGTTCCTGTGTCTGATGTGACTTCTGGGTTCATTCGCATCTTCTTGGGAGACTTGGCGTCACTTATCATTTCCTGCCTCTTGTCCCTTGCCTGTTCACCTGACCAGTAATCCCACTTGTGTGGCTTCTGTAGCTGTGTCTTTAGAAGAGCCGCGCATTGCATTGTGGGGCAGGCCGTCCTCCTCTCTGGAGCCTGAGCCTGGGGGAGGGGTTGAGCTCACACCAGGCTTAGAAAGGTTGTGTTTGTCATCTTCTGTTTGGGTTTTGGCTGCTCACTGGGAGAGGGCCCCCGTGTTCCCAGGAGCCGAAAGGTCTCCAGCATCCGCTTAGGCTTTTACTCTCAGCTGTTAGCACAGCGTTCTGAACACAGCTCACCCACAGTACCTGGTAAGGAAGGAAGTGTTCTTAACTGTTTCTGCCGGTCTTCTCCTGTCGAGAAAAATGCTCGTTTTAGCTTACTTTTTAATTTTTCATGTTTTTGTTCAACTTCCTATTTATCACCATTTTTGTAACCTCCACTTTTGAGTTTAATATTAGAATTTGTGTCAACATACATATTACTGTTAACTTACCTAGACAACTGAGTATGACTTACTGCATACCGTTAGCTGTGAGAAGTCTGTGTTCTCTGTCACTTAGCCTTTTTTAGGTGTGGCTTTGTACCTTGCACAGGCAGGGTGGAGGTGAGAGACTGTTAGCACGCTGGGAAGTCTGGAGCGCAGTAGCCTTTCCGCGGTGGGACGTGGCCGTTTCCCGCTGATGCCTGCTACACGGGTGGCACCGTGAGGAGCACTGCCGGCCCCTCCCGCGGGCCCACGGCCCAGACACCCGACTCACTGCTCTTGGCAGCACGTAAAGGTGAACCAGGGTAACCAAGAGCCCGAGTCTCTCAGTCTCCACCCTTAACTCCAGACTTGCTGTGTGGTCGTGCGGTGCCTGCCTTTGTGCCACAGGTGAAGGGACCATGGAGTTGCTCTCGCAGGATGTGGGGTGACGATCTCACCTCTGCGTGAACAGTTGTTCGGAGTTTACCGTGTGCCGGCCAGCATCCGTAGGTGCAGAGTTTTGCTGGTCTGACCAACCGTTCTAGTACTGCTTCCACCCTTCAGTTAGCCAGGGAGAGTCGGTGACCCCGGTGTTGTTGGTAGTAGTCTTCTGCGCGAGTGGGGACAGCGTAGCGATGTGTTCTCGGGCTTTGAGGGGATCTAACCGCCCTGTGCCCTTCTTCCCGTAGCTGTGCCTCGTATTCACGCTGTGTGCTGCTCTCTGGGTAAGTCGCCCAGCCCTGCTGGCTTCCTCCTGACTGATCCGATGTCCTCACGTCCCCTTCTCAACGTAGCTGCCAGCGGGGTCTTCAGACCATCCAGAGAGATCCTGGAGTCTGACAGGGCAGTGCCCAGCAGGGCTCCTCTGGGCTTTAGGGCCTGCGCCCTGCACGGGAGGCCCGTGCTCCCTCCGTCCTGCTGCCGGCTCGGGCTGTGCTGTGACCCTGTAGTCA
The DNA here is from genome assembly GCF_033115175.1 of Lepus europaeus. NCBI lineage: Eukaryota > Metazoa > Chordata > Mammalia > Lagomorpha > Leporidae > Lepus > Lepus europaeus. Next base: position 166,626,787 of record NC_084829.1, on the reverse strand, counting down.
GGGAGGGGCTGTGCTGTGACCCTGTAGTCAGGGAGGGGCTGTGCTGTGACCCTGTAGTCAGGGAGGGGCTGCTCCTGAGGCAAGTGTGTGGAAGAATGCAGAGTGGTAAAAAAATAAAGGAGAAGAGGCCAGTGCTGCCGCGTAGCGGGTACAGCTGCCACCTGCAGTGCTGCCATTCCATGTGGGCACGGGTTTGAGTCCTGGCTGCTCCACTTCCGATCCAGCTCTCTGCTATGGCCTGGAAAAGCAGTGGAAGATGGCCCAAGTCCTTGGGCCCCTGTACCTGTGTGGGAGACCTGGAAGAAGCTCCTGGCTTCAGATTGGCGCAGCTCTGGCCATTGTGGCCATTTGCAGAGTGAACCAGCGAATGGAAGACCTCTCTCTCTGCCTCTCCTTCTCTCTGTGTGTAGCTCTGACTTTCAAATAAATAAATAAATCTAAAAAAAAAAAAAAAAGCAGGAGAACCTGAGTCAGTGTTGTAGCACCAGCGGGTAAGGTGAGCTCCCTCCATCAGCCTTCAAGCAAATCCCATTGTCCAGTTCGGTTCAGTTCCTGGTGCTCCTGACTCTTACTGTGTGTTAGCCACCTCCCGAAGTGCTTGAGGTGGTATTTTTATTTTTTTATTTGAGAGGCAGAGAGAGAGGTCTTCCATTTGCTGGTTCACTCCCCAGATGGCCACAACAGCTGGAGTTGCATCAATCCAAAGCCAGAAGCCAGGAGCCTCTGGGTCTCCTACACAGGTGCAGGGACCCAAGGACTTGGGCCATCCTCTGCTGCTTTCCCAGGCCACAGCAGAGAGCTGGATTGGAAGCGGAGCAGCCAGGACTAGAACTGGCGTCCATGTGGGATGCTGGCCCTGCAGGCGGCGGCTTTACCCACTCTGCCACAGCACCGGCCCCTTGAGGCAGTTCTTGAGCTGTCGACAAAAGCATTTTTGTTTTTTTTTTTTGGAAGGGCAGTGTGTAATATATTTTAGAAATACCATGTGAAACATGTTGTGATTTTCTTTTTTGTTTTGGTGATACATGGAATGAACTTAAGATAAATTAATGTACACCTCATTTATCAAAGATAATGTAAGAGAATTTTTTTAAATTTTGCGTGTCCCTATGGAACATTGATTCTGATTTTAGAATGGCAGAGCAACCTGTTAATGAACTGTAGATTAAAACTGAAGTAAATAAAAATTAAAAACAGTGGTGGAAAAAGAATTCCCCAGGCCGGCGCCGTGGCTCACTAGGCTAATCCTCCGCCTTGCGGCGCCGGCACACCGGGTTCTAGTCCCGGCCGGGGCACCGATCCTGTCCCAGTTGCCCTCTTCCAGGCCAGCTCTCTGCTGTGGCCAGGGAGTGCAGTGGCGGATGGCCCAAGTGCTTGGGCCCTGCACCCCATGGGTGACCAGGAGAAGCACCTGGCTCCTGCCATCGGATCAGCGCGGTGCGCTGGCAGCAGCGCGCCTACCGCGGTGGTCATTGGAGGGTGAACCAACGGCAAAAAGGAAGACCTTTCTCTCTGTCTCTCTCTCACTGTCCATTCTGCCTGTCAAAAAAAAAAAAAAAAAGAATTCCCCAAATAGGTAATTTTAAAACAATCATAGAATGTTTATATTATTCCAGAAGATCACAATAAAATACATTTTTCCTTTAAAATATAAGTGAGAATAAGTAAAGTAAGTGAACTCCACGTGGGAGATGGATGACTAATGAGTTGATTCTAGAAAAGCTGACGTGGAGGTTAAAGACCTGACCTTTAAGAACTTAATACTGTGGGGTGGGCATTCGATGCAGCAGTTAGGGTGCTCCCGGGGCGCCCCGTGCCATATTGGAGTCCCTGGGTTGAGTCCCAGCTGTGCTCCTGAGTCCACCTTCCTGCTGACGTGTGCCTCGGTGGCAGCCGGTGATCGCCCCAGAGGTTCGGTCCCCGCCCCCCACATGGGAGACCCGGGTGGAGTTTCTGGCTCCTGGCTTCAGCCTGGCCCAGTCCTGGCTGTTGCAGGCATTTAGGGAGTGAACCAGCCTTTCAGATCAATATATAATTGTTTCAACTATGTCTAATATGTTTTGTAATATTCAATTTAATGGTTAGTTTTAGAATGAAAATAAGAATATTTTAAGTTTCAGATCAGTTGTATCTTAAATTTATTAGACTAGCAAAATAAATGGAGCTGCTGTCCACATTTCTGAAGGCAAGAAGAACTTGGTTGTGAAACATTCTTTAAATTCTAACCCGATTTTCCTCTCTTTACTGTTTTTAGTGGCATAAGAAGGGGCTGGCCTTACTGTTCTGCATATTGCAGTTCTTGTCAATGACCTGGTAAGTCTTCTCCCGTGCTGGGTAAGACTTCAGATTGCCTGAGCGGTGATGAGCGTTTTGTTTGGTGTTTTGTTTTGTTTGGAGCCAGGCTGCCTGAGAGTCGGGTGGGGCAGGTGTCAGGTGGGTTCGTGGCACCTCCGGCGTGGTTCCAGGCTGCCTCCAGGTGCCTGACGCTGGGGCGAACAGCAGAGGGTGGTGCCTGCTCACGCGGCGACGTGTCATGGCTTTCTGTGAAGAGAGATGGTGGGATCGGCAGGCAGTGCTGTACGCGTCCATGGAAGCAAGGCCAGGTCACAGGACGAGCCCGAGAAGGACAAGTCCGCCAGGCACTGTGCGCCCAGCCTGGGGTGGTGGTGGGGTGGTTGTGATGCGGCTCTGTGCGCTCCGAGCCGGCAGTGACTGCGTACTTGGGTCCTGCCTCCCGCTGTGGTCTGGGTGCCGAGCAGGGCTGTTCCTCTCCTTATGCCCGTGTGCAGGGCTGCGCGCGTTAGTTGGATGCGTGGCTGTGCCCGCTGGCTCCCTGCCCGCCTCCAGGTCACATGGGGAGGGTGTCGGTCCTTTCTTTTCAGAGCCAGCTGCGTCTCCTCTTTGACGCTGCCCACTCGGGGCCACTGGTTCTGTTGGCCGTTTTTCTCCCTCTCTGCTGACGTAATAACAGCAAATGATAAGTGCAGTTCTGTGAACTCCAGCTGAAGACGTGAGGTTAGCTTTTCATTGGCTGTACGCGTCCATGGAAGCAAGGCCAGGTCACAGGACGAGCCCGAGAAGGACAAGTCCGCCAGGCACTGTGCGCCCAGCCTGGGGTGGTGGTGGGGTGGTTGTGATGCGGCTCTGTGCGCTCCGAGCCGGCAGTGACTGCGTACTTGGGTCCTGCCTCCCGCTGTGGTCTGGGTGCCGAGCAGGGCTGTTCCTCTCCTTATGCCCGTGTGCAGGGCTGCGCGCGTTAGTTGGATGCGTGGCTGTGCCCGCTGGCTCCCTGCCCGCCTCCAGGTCACATGGGGAGGGTGTCGGTCCTTTCTTTTCAGAGCCAGCTGCGTCTCCTCTTTGACGCTGCCCACTCGGGGCCACTGGTTCTGTTGGCCGTTTTTCTCCCTCTCTGCTGACGTAATAACAGCAAATGATAAGTGCAGTTCTGTGAACTCCAGCTGAAGACGTGAGGTTAGCTTTTCATTGACGTGGAAAAGTTGAACCTCTTGGTTATCTTCTGATATTTTGCCGATCCATACTTAATAGCTGGTCTGTTCCTGAATGAGAATAGAATTTATTTTCAGTGTTTAGCCTCTGTTAACAAGAATAAGTTTAAAGGGTAACTGGAGAAGTTCAACCTTTAGCACATATCAGCCCTAGAGGGTTGGTAGGGCACAGACGGTTAACTTGGCCTCTGATCGGCAATCCCGGGCTGGGCCTAAGCTCCCGGGCGATGCTGTTTGCTGTTAGGTTCTGGGGGGACACTGCTCTCTGTTAGGGTCTGGGGGACACTGCTCTCTGTTAGGGTCTGGGGGGACACTGCTCTCTGTTAGGGTCTGGGGGGCACTGCTCTCTGTTAGGTTCCGGGGGGACACTGCTCTGTTAGGTTCTGGGGGGACACTGCTCTCTGTTAGGTTCTGGGGCGCACTGCTCTCTGTTAGGGTCTGGGGGGACACTGCTCTCTGTTAGGTTCTGGGGGACACTGCTCTCTGTTAGGGTCTGGGGGGACACTGCTCTCTGTTAGGGTCTGGGGGCACTGCTCTGTTAGGGTCTGGGGGACACTGCTCTCTGTTAGGGTCTGGGGGGACACTGCTCTCTGTTAGGGTCTGGGGGCACTGCTCTGTTAGGTTCTGGGGGGACACTGCTCTGTTAGGTTCTGGGGGGACACTGCTCTGTTAGGGTCTGGGGGACACTGCTCTGTTAGGTTCTGGGGGCACTGCTCTCTGTTAGGGTCTGGGGGACACTGCTCTCTGTTAGGGTCTGGGGGGACACTGCTCTCTGTTAGGGTCTGGGGGACACTGCTCTCTGTTAGGGTCTGGGGGGACACTGCTCTCTGTTAGGGTCTGGGGACACTGCTCTCTGTTAGGGTCTGGGGGGACACTGCTCTCTGTTAGGGTCTGGGGGACACTGCTCTCTGTTAGGTTCTGGGGGGACACTGCTCTCTGTTAGGTTCTGGGGGCACTGCTCTCTGTTAGGGTCTGGGGGACACTGCTCTGTTAGGTTCTGGGGGACACTGCTCTGTTAGGTTCTGGGGGACACTGCTCTCTGTTAGGGTCTGGGGGACACTGCTCTCTGTTAGGGTCTGGGGGGACACTGCTCTCTGTTAGGGTCTGGGGGCACTGCTCTGTTAGGGTCTGGGGGACACTGCTCTCTGTTAGGGTCTGGGGGGACACTGCTCTCTGTTAGGGTCTGGGGGCACTGCTCTGTTAGGTTCTGGGGGGACACTGCTCTGTTAGGTTCTGGGGGGACACTGCTCTGTTAGGGTCTGGGGGACACTGCTCTGTTAGGTTCTGGGGGCACTGCTCTCTGTTAGGGTCTGGGGGCACTGCTCTCTGTTAGGTTCTGGGGGGACACTGCTCTCTGTTAGGGTCTGGGGGACACTGCTCTCTGTTAGGTTCTGGGGGGACACTGCTCTCTGTTAGGTTCTGGGGGCACTGCTCTCTGTTAGGGTCTGGGGGGACACTGCTCTCTGTTAGGTTCTGGGGACACTGCTCTCTGTTAGGTTCTGGGGGGACACTGCTCTCTGTTAGGTTCTGGGGGCACTGCTCTCTGTTAGGTTCTGGGGGGACACTGCTCTCTGTTAGGGTCTGGGGGCACTGCTCTCTGTTAGGTTCTGGGGGGACACTGCTCTCTGTTAGGGTCTGGGGGACACTGCTCTCTGTTAGGTTCTGGGGACACTGCTCTCTGTTAGGTTCTGGGGGCACTGCTCTCTGTTAGGTTCTGGGGGGACACTGCTCTCTGTTAGGGTCTGGGGGACACTGCTCTCTGTTAGGGTCTGGGGGACACTGCTCTCTGTTAGGGTCTGGGGGCACTGCTCTCTGTTAGGGTCTGGGGGACACTGCTCTCTGTTAGGGTCTGGGGGCACTGCTCTCTGTTAGGGTCTGGGGGACACTGCTCTCTGTTAGGGTCTGGGGGACACTGCTCTCTGTTAGGGTCTGGGGGCACTGCTCTCTGTTAGGGTCTGGGGGGACACTGCTCTGTTAGGGTCTGGGGGACACTGCTCTGTTAGGGTCTGGGGGACACTGCTCTGTTAGGGTCTGGGGGCGCACTGCTCTGTTAGGTTCTGGGGACACTGCTCTCTGTTAGGTTCTGGGGACACTGCTCTCTGTTAGGTTCTGGGGGCACTGCTCTCTGTTAGGGTCTGGGGGGACACTGCTCTGTTAGGTTCTGGGGGGACACTGCTCTCTGTTAGGTTCTGGGGGCACTGCTCTCTGTTAGGGTCTGGGGGGACACTGCTCTGTTAGGTTCTGGGGGGACACTGCTCTCTGTTAGGGTCTGGGGGCGCACTGCTCTCTGTTAGGGTCTGGGGACACTGCTCTCTGTTAGGTTCTGGGGGGACACTGCTCTCTGTTAGGTTCTGGGGGCACTGCTCTCTGTTAGGGTCTGGGGGCGCACTGCTCTCTGTTAGGGTCTGGGGGGACACTGCTCTCTGTTAGGGTCTGGGGGACACTGCTCTCTGTTAGGTTCTGGGGGGACACTGCTCTGTTAGGGTCTGGGGACACTGCTCTCTGTTAGGTTCTGGGGGACACTGCTCTCTGTTAGGTTCTGGGGCGCACTGCTCTCTGTTAGGGTCTGGGGGGACACTGCTCTCTGTTAGGTTCTGGGGGACACTGCTCTCTGTTAGGGTCTGGGGGACACTGCTCTCTGTTAGGGTCTGGGGGCACTGCTCTGTTAGGGTCTGGGGGACACTGCTCTCTGTTAGGGTCTGGGGGGACACTGCTCTCTGTTAGGGTCTGGGGGCACTGCTCTGTTAGGTTCTGGGGGGACACTGCTCTGTTAGGTTCTGGGGGGACACTGCTCTGTTAGGGTCTGGGGGACACTGCTCTGTTAGGTTCTGGGGGCACTGCTCTCTGTTAGGGTCTGGGGGACACTGCTCTCTGTTAGGGTCTGGGGGGACACTGCTCTCTGTTAGGGTCTGGGGGACACTGCTCTCTGTTAGGGTCTGGGGGGACACTGCTCTCTGTTAGGGTCTGGGGACACTGCTCTCTGTTAGGGTCTGGGGGGACACTGCTCTCTGTTAGGGTCTGGGGGACACTGCTCTCTGTTAGGTTCTGGGGGGACACTGCTCTCTGTTAGGTTCTGGGGGCACTGCTCTCTGTTAGGGTCTGGGGGACACTGCTCTGTTAGGTTCTGGGGGACACTGCTCTGTTAGGTTCTGGGGGACACTGCTCTCTGTTAGGGTCTGGGGGACACTGCTCTCTGTTAGGGTCTGGGGGGACACTGCTCTCTGTTAGGGTCTGGGGGCACTGCTCTGTTAGGGTCTGGGGGACACTGCTCTCTGTTAGGGTCTGGGGGGACACTGCTCTCTGTTAGGGTCTGGGGGCACTGCTCTGTTAGGTTCTGGGGGGACACTGCTCTGTTAGGTTCTGGGGGGACACTGCTCTGTTAGGGTCTGGGGGACACTGCTCTGTTAGGTTCTGGGGGCACTGCTCTCTGTTAGGGTCTGGGGGCACTGCTCTCTGTTAGGTTCTGGGGGGACACTGCTCTCTGTTAGGGTCTGGGGGACACTGCTCTCTGTTAGGTTCTGGGGGGACACTGCTCTCTGTTAGGTTCTGGGGGCACTGCTCTCTGTTAGGGTCTGGGGGGACACTGCTCTCTGTTAGGGTCTGGGGGGACACTGCTCTCTGTTAGGTTCTGGGGACACTGCTCTCTGTTAGGTTCTGGGGGGACACTGCTCTCTGTTAGGTTCTGGGGGCACTGCTCTCTGTTAGGTTCTGGGGGGACACTGCTCTCTGTTAGGGTCTGGGGGCACTGCTCTCTGTTAGGTTCTGGGGGGACACTGCTCTCTGTTAGGGTCTGGGGGACACTGCTCTCTGTTAGGTTCTGGGGACACTGCTCTCTGTTAGGTTCTGGGGGCACTGCTCTCTGTTAGGTTCTGGGGGGACACTGCTCTCTGTTAGGGTCTGGGGGACACTGCTCTCTGTTAGGGTCTGGGGGACACTGCTCTCTGTTAGGGTCTGGGGGCACTGCTCTCTGTTAGGGTCTGGGGGACACTGCTCTCTGTTAGGGTCTGGGGGCACTGCTCTCTGTTAGGGTCTGGGGGACACTGCTCTCTGTTAGGGTCTGGGGGACACTGCTCTCTGTTAGGGTCTGGGGGCACTGCTCTCTGTTAGGGTCTGGGGGGACACTGCTCTGTTAGGGTCTGGGGGACACTGCTCTGTTAGGGTCTGGGGGACACTGCTCTGTTAGGGTCTGGGGGCGCACTGCTCTGTTAGGTTCTGGGGACACTGCTCTCTGTTAGGTTCTGGGGACACTGCTCTCTGTTAGGTTCTGGGGGCACTGCTCTCTGTTAGGGTCTGGGGGGACACTGCTCTGTTAGGTTCTGGGGGGACACTGCTCTCTGTTAGGTTCTGGGGGCACTGCTCTCTGTTAGGGTCTGGGGGGACACTGCTCTGTTAGGTTCTGGGGGGACACTGCTCTCTGTTAGGGTCTGGGGGCGCACTGCTCTCTGTTAGGGTCTGGGGACACTGCTCTCTGTTAGGTTCTGGGGGGACACTGCTCTCTGTTAGGTTCTGGGGGCACTGCTCTCTGTTAGGGTCTGGGGGCGCACTGCTCTCTGTTAGGGTCTGGGGGGACACTGCTCTCTGTTAGGGTCTGGGGGACACTGCTCTCTGTTAGGTTCTGGGGGGACACTGCTCTGTTAGGGTCTGGGGACACTGCTCTCTGTTAGGTTCTGGGGGACACTGCTCTCTGTTAGGTTCTGGGGACACTGCTCTCTGTTAGGTTCTGGGGGACACTGCTCTCTGTTAGGGTCTGGGGGACACTGCTCTCTGTTAGGTTCTGGGGGACACTGCTCTCTGTTAGGGTCTGGGGGACACTGCTCTGTTAGGGTCTGGGGGACACTGCTCTCTGTTAGGGTCTGGGGGACACTGCTCTCTGTTAGGGTCTGGGGACACTGCTCTCTGTTAGGTTCTGGGGGACACTGCTCTCTGTTAGGGTCTGGGGGACACTGCTCTGTTAGGGTCTGGGGGACACTGCTCTCTGTTAGGGTCTGGGGACACTGCTCTCTGTTAGGTTCTGGGGGCACTGCTCTCTGTTAGGGTCTGGGGGGACACTGCTCTCTGTTAGGTTCTGGGGGACACTGCTCTCTGTTAGGTTCTGGGGGACACTGCTCTGTTAGGGTCTGGGGGGACACTGCTCTCTGTTAGGGTCTGGGGGCACTGCTCTCTGTTAGGGTCTGGGGGGCACTGCTCTCTGTTAGGTTCTGGGGGCACTGCTCTCTGTTAGGTTCTGGGGGACACTGCTCTGTTAGGGTCTGGGGGGACACTGCTCTCTGTTAGGGTCTGGGGGCACTGCTCTCTGTTAGGGTCTGGGGGGCACTGCTCTCTGTTAGGTTCTGGGGACACTGCTCTCTGTTAGGTTCTGGGGGGACACTGCTCTCTGTTAGGTTCTGGGGGGACACTGCTCTCTGTTAGGTTCTGGGGGCACTGCTCTCTGTTAGGGTCTGGGGGCGCACTGCTCTGTTAGGTTCTGGGGGGACACTGCTCTGTTAGGGTCTGGGGGACACTGTTCTCTGTTAGGTTCTGGGGGGACACTGCTCTGTTAGGTTCTGGGGGACACTGCTCTGTTAGGGTCTGGGGGACACTGCTCTGTTAGGGTCTGGGGGACACTGCTCTCTGTTAGGGTCTGGGGGACACTGCTCTGTTAGGGTCTGGGGGACACTGCTCTCTGTTAGGTGTAGCCCCTTGGTGTAAAGAAAATCATTTAGATGAGCTTTCAACGGCTTGGTTTTTTTTCTTGCAGGTACAGTCTGTCGTACATCCCATATGCAAGGTGAGCGTGTTTACATTTCATCTTATGTCTCGCCCTTTAATTGTCTTTACACAAATTTAGGAATTTAAATTATTTTTACATTAAGATCAAAGACTTTGCATGGTTGACTTTTACTTCCTTCCTGCTGAGATGGGTGGACGTCTGCAGTGAGTGACCAGGTGTGGGCGCTGAGAGGGGTGGGTGTCTGTGGTGAGTGGCCGGGTGTGGGCGCTGAAGGGGTGGACACTGAGAGGGGTGGACGTCTGCGGTGAGTGGCCGGGTGTGTGCTCTGAGAGGGGTGGGTGTCTGCGGTGAGTGGCCGGGTGTGTGCTCTGAGATGGGTGGACGTCTGCGGTGAGTGGCCGGGTGTGGGCGCTGAGAGGGTGGATGTCTGCGGTGAGTGGCCGGGTGTGGGCGCTGAGAGTGGTGGACGTCTGCGGTGAGTGGCCGGGTGTGGGCGCTGAGAGGGGTGGGTGTCTGCGGTGAGTGGCCGGGTGTGGGCGCTGAGAGGGGTGGGTGTCTGCGGTGAGTGGCCGGGTGTGGGCTCTGAAGGGGTGGACGTCTGCGGTGAGTGGCCGGGTGTGGGCGCTGAGAGGGGTGGACGTCTGCGGTGAGTGGCCGGGTGTGGGCTCTGAAGGGGTGGACGTCTGCGGTGAGTGGCCGGGTGTGGGCTCTGAAGGGGTGGACGTCTGCGGTGAGTGGCCGGGTGTGGGCTCTGAAGGGGTGGACGTCTGCGGTGAGTGGCCGGGTGTGGGCTCTGAAGGGGTGGACGTCTGCGGTGAGTGGCCGGGTGTGGGCGCTGAGAGTGGTGGACGTCTGCGGTGAGTGGCCGGGTGTGGGCTCTGAAGGGGTGGACGTCTGCGGTGAGTGGCCGGGTGTGGGCGCTGAGAGGGGTGGGTATCTGCGGTGAGTGGCCGGGTGTGGGCTCTGAAGGGGTGGACGTCTGCGGTGAGTGGCCAGGTGTGGACACTGAGAGGGGTGGACGTCTGCGGTGAGTGGCCGGGTGTGGGCGCTGAGAGTGGTGGACGTCTGCGGTGAGTGGCCAGGTGTGGGCGCTGAGAGTGGTGGACGTCTGCGGTGAGTGGCCTGGTGTGGGCGCTGAGAGTGGTGGACGTCTGCGGTGAGTGGCCGGGTGTGGGCTCTGAAGGGGTGGACGTCTGCGGTGAGTGGCTGGGTGTGGACACTGAGAGGGGTGGACGTCTGCGGTGAGTGGCCGGGTGTGGGCTCTGAAGGGGTGGACGTCTGCGGTGAGTGGCCGGGTGTGGGCGCTGAGAGTGGTGGACGTCTGCGGTGAGTGGCCGGGTGTGGGCTCTGAAGGGGTGGACGTCTGCGGTGAGTGGCCGGGTGTGGGCGCTGAGAGGGGTGGACGTCTGCGGTGAGTGGCCGGGTGTGGGCTCTGAAGGGGTGGACGTCTGCGGTGAGTGGCCTGGTGTGGACACTGAGAGGGGTGGACGTCTGCAGTGAGTGGCCGGGTGTGGACACTGAGAGGGGTGGACGTCTGCGGTGAGTGGCCGGGTGTGGGCGCTGAGAGTGGTGGACGTCTGCGGTGAGTGGCCAGGTGTGGGCGCTGAGAGTGGTGGACGTCTGCGGTGAGTGGCCTGGTGTGGGCGCTGAGAGGGGTGGACGTCTGCGGTGAGTGGCCGGGTGTGGGCGCTGAGAGGAGTGGGTGTCTGCGGTGAGTGGCCTGGTGTGGGCTCTGAAGGGGTGGACGTCTGCGGTGAGTGGCCGGGTGTGGACGCTGAGAGGGGTGGACGTCTGCGGTGAGTGGCCTGGTGTGGGCTCTGAAGGGGTGGACGTCTGGGGTGAGTGGCTGGGTGTGGACACTGAGAGGGGTGGACGTCTGCGGTGAGTGGCCGGGTGTGGGCTCTGAAGAGGTGGACGTCTGCGGTGAGTGGCCGGGTGTGGACACTGAGAGGGGTGGACGTCTGCGGTGAGTGGCCGGGTGTGGGCTCTGAAGGGGTGGACACTGAGAGTGGTGGACGTCTGCGGTGAGTGGCCGGGTGTGGACGCCGAGTGCCTGCACAGGTGGGCGGTGTCTCCTCGTGTCTCCTCTGGAATTCTGGCTGTTCGGGAGCTCAGCGGGAGGCGGCAGCTCCTCATGGCTGCAGTGTCATTGGCTAGGATGCAGGCTTCTTTAAAACGAATTCTCCTTTTAAAAAAAAGTAAGTTAGTGACGGTGCCAGGTGAGAGGCACAGGCTCTGTTATCCAGAGACAGAGTGGAGGCTGTGTGGAGAGGTCGCTGCCACTTCCCTACGTTTGCGGAAGGGCAAACAGCACTCACTCCACCCTGAAAACAGGCAGGTTCAGAAAGGGTGCCGGTGAGGCCCCGGTGCTGCTCTGTGCCGTCGGGCGGGTTTTGTACAAACTCCGGGTGGGCGCCTCCTGTCTGCAGGGAAGGAGACTGTACACGCTGTGGGGGTTGCATTTCGAGTGGGTGGTTCTTGATGAGCGCGTAGAAGGAGACAACACAGACTGTGCTGTGCGTGAGCGCTGGGAGAGCGGCCCGGAGGCCAGGTCAGGCGGGCGTGGCTCGGCTCTGGAGCTGCCCGCGTCCCAGAGGCCGGGTCCTGCGATTCGGGCCGGGGCAGCTCCAGAGCCGCCGGGTCTCAGGTAGCGGTGGTGGATTTTTAACAATCTCCTTAAAAACGTTTTCATGAATAGAGTGCTAAGTAGTCGTTCAGATACCAAGTTATAGAAGCAAATGGATTCCCGGGATGCGTTTATAAGTTGTTTGCTTTTAAAACGTTACGTAGATTAATTTCTCGGTATTAAGGTCAGCGTGTGTGGGTACAGGTTTCCCGGGATAGATGCAGGTTCAGAAGGGAACGCAGTGTTGCCAGACCTCAGGTCCTGGTTTAAGAGTCTTCACGACTGGACACATGGGGGAGCCTGGGTCCGGGGCGGGAGGCGGCGCTGTGTGGGCCGCAGGTTCGCTCCTGAGCAACTGAACTCTTGCTTCCCTCCCCGTCTGCCCTCAGGGACGCAGTCATCAAATGCTGCTCTTCTCTCCTGAGCTGAGACTCCGGGCTGGGGGAGAGCACCAGTGCTGAGCCGCGGTGCCGTGAGGTTTGCCCGGTGGAGAGCACTCCAGGCCGTGACGGCCGCAGCCCGCCCGCCTGGCTTCCTGGTAAAACGACCTGTTTGATTAAACTGTTAAGTGCCTGTAGCGTAGGTTCCTGTGTCTCAGTGTGCTCTTCCAGAGACGAGGAGGCGTGGTCATTGAAGTCGTGACTTCTGCGGCTTCTGGGACGTGGACGTGGGACGTGTGCACCCGTGTGCCAGAACGTTGGCTTCCTCGGCTTTTTTAAATGTCCACCTTTTTTTTAAACTTTAAATGTGAACTTTTTACTTTGAAGCTAAAAATTGCTTATTATGTGTAATAGAAAGTAATATATAAATGTTTATATTTTGAAATAAATTTACCCTTGGAAAATAGCATTTTCTGGGTCAAATGTGCAATACTTGAAATGACTGATTTCGGTAAAACAGTTCAGGCACAGGGCAGCGTTTCTGTAGAAAACCAGGCAAAGGGCCGTGTCCCCACGCCACTGGGCAGACCTGAACAGTCATGGGGCTGTGGAAGTCCAGGAGGCGGACGGAGAAGGGGTGCTCGTGGCACAGGTCAGCAGGGGAGGGGCGGTGGGGGTGGGGCGGCTGTTTTTGCCCCAGGACTGGAGGTCTGGGGTTACTGGCCAGAGCCCTGGGAGGGCAGCGTGGCAGGGCTGGGCCTTGGAGGAGAGAGCCCAGTGCCCCCCACCATGTCTCCCACCCTGTGCCCCCGGGCCCGTCATCTGGTCAGTTGCTGGTGGGTGTGTAGGGTCAGGGTGGCCAGGCAGATGCCAGCGTGATGCTGGTGTGGGAGGCAGGGCGGCCTGGGCGGTGGCAGAGTCAGCCTGCTGTGCGAGTGCCGGGCGAGTGTTGTGGAGGGAACAGCGGGGAGGTGGGCAGAGGCGAGAGCCCCTGCAAGACAGGACGCGATGGCCGGGCCTTGTAGCTAACTCAGGCAGCGGACGTCGCCAAGGAGGGCAGTGGGGGCGTGGCGGGGAGAGGAGGCTGGGGCAGCCCCCAAGGACGTCGGCAGTCACAGGCACACCTCTGCGGGTCACTCCTGCCCGGCCCGGTGATCAGTCACCCCCAGACGCTGGCTGAGTGCAGACGGTCAGCTTGGCCAGCTCTGGGCCAGGCCGCGCGTGCACCGCTGGAGGAGCAGCAATGGTAGTAAACACGGAGAAGACCCTGGTCCTCAGGACAGACAGGGCAGGGAAGGCTGGGCGTGCACCCTCCAGGCACCTGGTCCGTCCACGTCCACCTGCTCACAGCCCCGCGGCCTGGGCAAGGAGCCCTGGTCTGTGGACACCCGCGGTCCACAGCGCCTGCGGTCGGCACAGGGCCCGCAGAGGCCTGCGTGTCACCAGGACTGCCCCTGCGGCGTGCTCTCCCCTCTGACCAGCTGGGGAGTCCGTGGAGACCTCGCCCCATCCAGGTGGTGTTTGCTTGCCCTGGGCCGTGGGGCCTGATTTGCTGAGGTTTTGATTTGACCAAAGAAAGGCGCCCTCTTCCTTCAGCATGGGCGAGGTGAGAGGTCAGCTGGAACCTCGTGAACTCGAGCAGACGCTGACCCCTGCAGGGACAGTGACGCGGTGAGCAGAGCCGTGCAGCCTGTCTTGAAAGGAGCCGGCCTCCCCAGGCGGAAGATGAGTCGGAGGCCTCCACTGGGCTTAGCGCACCGAAGTGACGCCTGGAAGCACCTGGCTGTGCGCTGGGCGCAGCAGGAGGTCCCCAGGGGCCTGTGGAGCAGCTTTGCGTGACAATGCCCCCCACGGGTGGGGCGTGGCCTTGGGGTGCAGAAGGGGCTGTTTCCTGCACCGACGGGTGAGGAGACACCCGATTGCCATGTGTGGCGCTCAGGCTTCCGTGATGGGTCAGCTGATGGCCTCCGGCCTAGCCCGGGACATCCAGGGCCGTGGGGGCAGGCGGGGTAGGAAGGACTCACGACGGGTGAGCGGGGACTGCGCAGGCAGGGAGCTGTGCTCTTGAGAAACGTGATGCTTGCCGGAGCCGCCCGTGCCCCGGTCCCCAGGGCCTGGCAGGTTCGCAGTTCGAGTGCAGATTCAGTGGAGTTTGCTGTTTCCCTCCCTGTGAGGGGAGCAGAGGCCACGGACAGCCGGGAGCCTGGGCGTAGGAGCAGGAGGCGGGCTGCAGCTGCAGGGGCCTGTGCTGGAGCCTCCCTCGGGAGTAGCCTATTTCAGCCTGGAAGTCAGCCCAGACTCCCCCGCGAGACCCCTGCATGGCTGTGGGGATGGCGCCCCAGTGAGGGCCCTGCCGCTGTCGAGAGCCGGCTTCCGAGCGTGGCTGTGGGTCCTGGCTGCCGTGGTGCGTGACCCGCCCTGCGCTGGCTGTCTTCCGTGTGCCACAGCGGCCCACCGCCTGCCCTGTCTCCCAGCTGCTTCTGCGGCTGGCCCATACTGGGCGGGTTTCACCCCTGTAACCACAACCTGATACGCACAGCTCACTCTGGGTGTGTTCCTGGGACTGTCTGGTGGCTTCAGGGACAGGCTGCCTGGTCCCAGGAGGCGGCCCCCGCTGGGACTGCCTCCGCTGACCCCTGTCCTGAGGGCATGGGTGTCCCTACCACCGCCGCTCCAGCAAGTGCCCTCGTGAGCCTCGGTGTGCTCATCTGAGCCAAGACTTAGGACTGAAGTTAGGTTGGTGACGACTCTGGGACCGCTGGGAAGAGTAAGCGGTGGACAGTGCCCCCCAGCACGTGGCCATCAGTGCATGGGCTACTGAAGAGGGGGCGTGGTGTGAGGAGGCTGCGGCCTGAGGCTCCATGGATGCCATCGGGTCCCACTCGGGTGCTCCCAGAGTGCACCCCAAGCACAGCTCAGGGCCAGCTGAAGCCCCCGCCCCTCGTCAGAACAAGCAGGCATGGCTGAGGGCCTGGGCAGCAGGGGGAGAGCGGGCAGCAGGGGCGGGGCGGGCTGCAGGGGCAGGGCGGGCAGCAGGGGCAGGGTGGGCAGCAGGGGCAGGGGCAGGGCGGGTGGCAGGGGCAGGGCGGGCAGCAGGGGCAGTGCAGGCCGCCCGGCAGGGAGAGCAGCGGTGTGTGACAGGGCCTCGTGGCAGCTTCTAATCCCAGCGGTGTCGGCGTCAGGAACTGGGCCCTGCCTGCCCTGCGTACGGCGGTGACCACAGGTGACCTTGGGTGGGGCGAGGGCACGGTGATGGTCAGGCTTGCACCTGCCTTCCTTTGTATCCCCAGGCCGAGGGGACCCAGGAGAACGGCCTTTGTCCCGCTCTGCTCTTCCAACATCGTTTATACCATCTCTGGAAGTGTAAACCTAGCCGGGAGAATGTTTGCACGCTCACTTCAATTACACTGTGCGCGTACGGAGCCCCGTGAAAGCTGCCATTGAGTTTGTAGTGGCTCCGTGGGAAACACCGGTCCGCATGTTGTTACTGGGTTGGGCCTGCTCCAAGGCCGTGGAGCCCCTGCCACCTTCTCGTTCACCCAGTGCGCCCACGCCCAGTGCTGGCTGACTTTAGCTACGGCGTTTGGAGCAACTTCAACCTAGATGCTTCTCCTGGGGGTGAGGGAGCATGCTGGGGAAGTGTCTGGTGTTTGCATTTAACACGTAGCGCAGTGACCCGCAGCCGCCAAGGACGAGCGCGCTGACAGGGACCTGCTCCGTGGAGGCAGCCCTCAGTCACCGTGGAGGACGAGGCTCACCGGCTTGAGCGCCGTCCGTGCCGCCGCGAGCCATCTCTGGACACACCTAGCTTTCAGTAGTGGGCGTCTTTTCCCTTCCCCTGAGGACCCCTGGAAACCAGTGCCACCACCTGAGTGCACGCCTACGGCTAACACGCCAGGCCTGGCAGAGGTGGAGGCTGGCTTTCTCCTGGCTGACCCCAGCTCCCGTCCGCTTCGCTTCTCTCCTCTCCAGGTTGTAGGAGGAGGAAGCAAACACTGAGTTCTGCTGTCAGAGCGGAGAGCTCACTACATGGACTGGGACTAGGGTCAGCCTCGGGGGCGGAGACACAGCCGAGGAGGCGCGCCTGGGCCGGTTCCTGTGATTACGCCGAGCCCGCCGGAGCTTTTCCCATTGTGATGGCCAGGGCTGAACCGAGCGGTGTGGAGGGCCAGCCTTCCATGGCCCTCTGGCCCTGCCTCTCATTTTAGAACACACTGTTCTTTTCCCATTAAACATACATTAGTGAGGTTTGCTAACATCAGTAGGTCAGGCCCACGAGCCCAAGCTCTTTGAGGCCCTTGGTAATTAAGAGTGGAGAGACGCCTGGGCCTGGAGGGACGTGTGCTCCCAGCCTCTGCCTGCAGGGGGCGCCCTTGGCCCCGTGGCAGTTGTGTGCCGATTGGTTCCGCCTTGGTTTCTTATGTGAAATGCCTTCCTCCTGCTTCTGTCACAGGCTCAGTAGCGGAAGTGGAAGAACCCGGATAGAATGGATGATTTAATGCGCATAGGCACTGCCTGCTGTTTTCTGAATGGCCAAGAGGAAGACTCAGCACCTAGCAATGCCTTGAATGTTCTTCCGTCCCAAGGCCGTTCATAGAACAGACCATGTTAGAAGAAAGGTAGGCGGGTCAAAGCTATTGACAAGGTCCTACTTCTAAATAGTGGGATTTCTAAAAGCTAGTGTTAGTTTTTCCTGTTTTTTTTTTTTTTAATATTATTTATTTTTTTGGACAGGCAGAGTGGATAGTGAGAGAGAGAGACAGAGAGAAAGGTCTTCCTTTTTGCCGTTGGTTCACCCTCCAATGGCCGCTGTGGCCGGCGCATTGTGCTGATCCAAAGCCAGGAGCCAGGTGCTTCTCCTGGTCTCCCATGCGGGTGCAGGGCCCAAAGACTTGGGCCATCCTCCACTGCCTTCCCGGGCCATAGCAGAGAGCTGGCCTGGAAGAGGGACAACCAGAACAGAATCCGGCGCCCCGACCGGGACTAGAACCTGGTGTGCCGGCGCCGCAAGGCGGAGGATTAGCCTGTTAAGCCACGGCGCCGGCCAGTTTTTCCTGTTTTAAAATTCAGGTCTAGTTTTGGTTCCAGACATTTGACTAGCTACTGCTGTATCGAGTAAATTACGTAAATTATGTCAGTCGAAGCACAGAAGTCAGGGTGGGTGTCTGCTACAGCGTTTCCGACGCCTCTGCGGACACCTGGGCCTCAGCACCAGCACCAGCGCCAGCTCCAGGTCCGAGCCCAGCTTCCCTGGCACTGACGTGGGAGACCTGGATGGAGCTCCAGCCTCCTGGCTTCAGCCCGGCCTGGTTGCTGCAGGCATTTGGGGAGTGAACCAGCCGGTAGAAGATCTCTCACTGTTTCTTTCTTGGTCTCTTTCAGATACACAAAAATAAATTTAAAATCCATGCATAGAAGTGGAGCACAGCAGATGGGAAACGGGAATAATTAGAGAACAGTGTGTGGCCTGTTTACGGCCTTGAAGTTTTCTAAATGAACTCCTAAGGATAACAAGCCTTAGCAGAGCCAACCAAGAGACTGAGAAAATAACCCCATTGTAGAGCTGTGGCTCCTGGTGTAGGTGACCACGGGTGACTCTGTTCCCGGGTGACCCCGTGAGAACATGGGCAGCAGACACGTGTGGGGGGAATTGAAAAACCTGTGGGGGGGGGCCGGCGCCGTGGCGCACTTGGTTAATCCTCTGCCTGCGGCGCCGGCATCCCATATGGGTGCTGCATTCTAGTCCTGGTTGCCCCTCTTCCAGTCCAGCTCTCTGCTGTGGCCCGGGAGTGCAGTGGAGGATGGCCCAGGTGCTTGGGCCCTGCACCCCATGGGAGACCAGGAGGAAGCACCTGACTCCTGGCTTCAGATCGGCGCAGCACCCGCCGTGGCGGCCATTTGTGGGGTGAACCAACGGAAGGAAGACCTTTCTCTCTGTCTCTCTCTCTCTCACTGTCTAACTCTGCCTGTCAAAAAAATAAAAAATTTTTTTAAAAAAGTTCGTTCACGGACAATAAGGCACTATGGGAAAACGGCCTGGGTTCTTTGCACGAAGATTCGCGTACCCTTAGTTCCACTTCTGCAGACGCTGGAGCGCCATGGCCGTGCCTGCGTGGGGGTGCGTTCGGGGGGGACCCAGGCACTGGGTCCAGCGGGATCGCAGCCACGGCCCCTCCGGGCAGAGCGGATCACACGACTCCGGACTGGGCCGACGCCCTCTCCCACTTGTTGGGCCTGGATGTCATCTTCCTGCTGTTCTGTTTAGTGAGGACACATTCCCCGTGCAGAACATTCACTCTGGAAGTGTCTTGACTGTTAGAACGGAAAGTCTTGACCCTGACACAACCTTGGCAGAACAATGGCGTGCGACTGTAATATTTGGGATTTGAAAGTCAAATTTAATTGGAAGATTAAATGCTGTCAGTAGGAGGTGCGGACAGTTCTAAAGGCCCGTGCTTGGGTTTGCTCACTCACCTCTCGGGTCAGCCTACTGGACAGTGCATCTAGTGACCTCACGAGGGACAGGAGCCACGCGTTCCACAGGTCAACTTCCACAACAGACGGACCCAGAAATGTGTTCGCAGGTGGACGAGCTGACCTCAGCACGCCAGCACTCCTGTTCACACGCTCAGTGTAGATGCTGTCACCACGTGTTCCCAGGATGCCGTGTAGCGCCGCGTCAGTTGTAAGTGAATTTGCCTCTGTTGCTGTCCAGCCACCTCCCCTCCTGAAACTTAGCCTCTCTTAGTGGCCTTCCTCGCTGGGGACCGTCACAGCATTAAAACCAGCCAGAGGGAAGGCGTGATAGCCACGGCGCCAGGCACGGAGGACCAGTGACAAACACCTACCCGCTTCCCAGGCCACGGCTGCAGCGGCAGCAGCTGGGCGGGGCCGGTGCTGCTGTTATCTGAGTGGTTGCTGAGCGAGAAGATGGACGCGGCCGTCACTGTGCTGACTGTGTGAGGTCCCGCTCACCCCCTGAGGCGCACCTGCTCTGGCTCCTGGCCTCACTGTGCTGACTGTGTGAGGTCCCGCTCACCCCCTGAGGCACACCTGCTCTGGCTCCTGGCCTCACTGTGCTGACTGTGTGAGGTCCCGCTCACCCCCTGAGGCGCACCTGCTCTGGCTCCTGGCCTCACTGTGCTGACTGTGTGAGGTCCCGCTCACCCCATGAGGCGCACCTGGTCTGGCTCCTGGCCTCACTGTGCTGTGTGAGGTCCCGCTCACCCCATGAGGCGCACCTGGTCTGGCTCCTGGCCTCACTGTGCTGACTGTGTGAGGTCCCGCTCACCCCCTGAGGCGCACCTGGTCTGGCTCCTGGCCTCACTGTGCTGACTGTGTGAGGTCCCGCTCACCCCATGAGGCACACCTGGTCTGGCTCCTGGCCTCACTGTGCTGACTGTGTGAGGTCCTGCTCACCCCCGAGGCACACCTGCTCTGGCTCCTGGCCGTCACTGTGCTGTGTGAGGTCCGGCTCACCCCCCCCCCCCCCCCAGGCGCACCTGCTCTGGCTCCTGGTCTCACTGTGCTGACTGTGTGAGGTCCCGCTCACCCCATGAGGCACACCTGGTCTGGCTCCTGGCCTCACTGTGCTGACTGTGTGAGGTCCTGCTCACCCCCCAAGGCGCACCTGCTCTGGCTCCTGGCCGTCACTGTGCTGTGTGAGGTCCGGCTCACCCCCCCCCCCCCCCCAGGCGCACCTGCTCTGGCTCCTGGTCTCACTGTGCTGACTGTGTGAGGTCCCGCTCACCCCCTGAGGCACACCTGCTCTGGCTCCTGGCCTCACTGTGCTGACTGTGAGGTCCCGCTCAGCCCCCAAGGCGCACCTGCTCTGGCTCCTGGCCTCACTGTGCTGACTGTGTGAGGTCCCACTCACCCCCCCCCCCCCCCCCGAGGCGCACCTGCTCTGGCTCCTGGCCTTCACTGTGCTGACTGTGAGGTCCCGCTCACCCCCCCCCCTCCCCGAGCAGCACACACCTGCTGGGGCTTCTGGCCTCCCGGGAGGGAGCTGGCAGCACCCAGCATTTACTTTGCTGTTTCTGAGGGGGCACACGGCTTCCCCAGCTCCAGGCTGCTGGGCTGGGCAGACGGGAGGGGCCCAGTTCCTTTGCCCGGCAGTCGGGTGCCCTGCTCTGATTCACGCTCCATGGCTTAAAAATGCCCCCTTCACTAGGGGTGGTAGCGGGGCCCTTCATCCGGCCACTCCGCCAGCGACTCCCCTCCTTCCTGAAGCCCCTGGTCTGGGGCCTCTCCCAGAGGTCTCTCCCATCCCCCCGGAGCTGTGTCTGGTGGGCAGCTGCCAGCCTCTGGAAGCCCCCCTGTCCCTGAGCTGCCAGTCACCCTCAGTCCCCCCCATCCTTACTCTGAAGCCCCGCGGTGAAGAAGCGGGAGTGGGGCAGACCCCGCCTGGCGCCAGATCTGCGGGACCCCACGTGGACGCCCACAGAGCTGGCTCTGGTCCAGTGCCGCCTCCACCCCACCCGCGCTGACACACCCACCTTAGGACCTGCGCTTCAAACGTGAACAGCCTGGGCGCGGCCAGAGCCCGCAGACTCTGCGGCTGCGGACCGGAGCTGCACCTGCAGGCTTGAGTGCGGCTGTGCAGGCGGTGAGAACTCCCTGCGCTCCAGCCGCCTCGTCGCCCGGACCAGTGGCGCGCAGTTCCCTTGTGCGGGGAAGACGGCCCGCCGGGACTGCTGGCGCGGGCCGCGCTCACGTTAGCGCCCCGCCTCCTGATCGCCAGCTTTCTCTGTGATGCCAGAATGGTGCTGGCGCGGCCACGCCGGCCAGCGGGGTCGCCCACGTGTCAGAGGCCCGGGGCGGGCCACTCCAGCTGCTCCCCGGCCCACACCAACCCACTGCCATGGGCGGGCCGGCTGGGGGAGCCCTGGGACGCCGGGCCCCGCGCTCGGGCACTCGGCCCCCAGCTTCCAGCGCTCGGCGGTGACAGCCGGCGGGCGCAGCCCCGGACCTGGCAGGCCCGCGTCCCCGGCCAGCGCCGGCCCCTCCTCCCGCCGCCCGGCCCGGCGCGGCGCGGCGCGGTGTGAACCGGGCGGCGCCGGCACCCGCGCGCAGTCCGCGGCTGCTGGCCGTGCCCGCCGGGTCCGGCCCGGGCGGCGCCCAGACAACGGGCACCCCCAGCCCCGGGAGGAGGGGAGGGGCGGGGACTTGGGCGCGGGCATGTGAAGAGGCCAGAGGCGCGGCGGCTGCACGCAGGTGGGTGTGCGGGGAGCGCGGGGCCGACCCCCGCGCCAGGTGGGCAGGGCCGCGCACGGCGGCTCAGACCCGCCCTCTCCTTGCAGGCCCCTGACCACCCGCCCGCCCGGCCGCGCCATGCCCTTCCCGCCCAGGCCGCCGCCGCCAGCCCCGGCCGCGGGGGGCGCCGCCGCGCGCCCGCCGCCCCGGAGGCCCTGCGCGCCCGCGCCCGCGCCGCCCCTGGCCGCCGCCGAGAAGAAGAGGCGGCCCCCCGAGCGGCCCGCGGCGCTGCTCTCCAGCTCCTGGCCCTCGGCCACCCTGAAGAAGCCGCCGGCCCGGCGCGGCCCCGGCCCCGGCCCGAGCAGGACGCAGCCGCCCGCCCCTCCGCGCGCCCCGCCCCAGGCCTCGCCCGGACGCGCGGGGGCCCCGGCCACGTGCGCCACGCCCCGGCCGGCCGGCTCCGGCCCGAACGCGGCGGCCGGCGCGGGTCCCGGGCCCGACGACGCCGTGCGCTTCTCGCTGAGCCTCACGCCGGAGGCCATCCTGGTCATCCAGAGGCGCCACCTGGAGAAGCAGCTGCTGGCGCGGCCCCGCCGGTCCTTCCCCTCGCCGCTGGCCACCGGCCCCGGCCCGCGGAGGGGCGGCCCCGCCGCGCCCCCGGCCGCGGGCCTCGCCTGCCGCCCGCTGCTGCAGGTGTCGCTGCTCAACGAGCGGCACAGGTACGACGACGTGGAGTACGAGGAGGAGGCCGAGGCCCCGGACGAGGGCGTGGTGCGCAAGTGCACCGAGTGGCTGCGCGGTGTGGAGTCGGCGGCCGCCGGGCGGGGCCGCGCCGCGCACCTGGATGCCCCGCCGCGGCTGAGCACGCTGTGAGCCCTGCGGGGCCGCGGGCCCGCCCACCGCTGCCTCCTGGACTCGGGGGCGCGGGCGGGAGGCCCACAGCCGCCTGTGATGGCATCCCCGTCTCCTGGACACGGGTGAGCACCGCGGGCCCGCGAGGGACACAGCCTGCCGCGGCCCACCTGCTGCCGCCTTGGTCTCGGCGAGAAGCCCCCACTGTGCGCCCTTCCGCCGCCTCTGGACTCCCGGAGGTGCCCTTGCCGCGAAAGTGCCTCGGCCGGGTGCCCAGGGGCGCGCCCCGGGCTGCATCGCTGTCGCCAGGGAGGGGGCGCCTACTGGACTGCGGGGGTGTGGTGCTACCTGTGTGACTGTGTTGTCTCCCAGCTCAACAAAGCTGGGTGTTCTGAAAATCGAAACTTTGTATTCTAATCTCCAGTCTCGGAAGCGGGCGGGAAGTTGCCACCTGGAGCCAGGCGCCCTGGTGAAGAGGCTGCCGGTGGCATCACGGACCCTGTGCTCCGTGCACGCCCACGCACAGGTGCACCCACGTGGTCACGCGCACAGAGATGCACCTGCACGCCCCCAGCCACAGGTGCACGCGCTGGGTCACACAGGTGTCTGCTGGATGACCTCTTTCTTTGAAGCGCTCACAAAATATCTTTTGTGCTAGGAAAAGAAGCAGCAAGCACGTGGTGGGGGCGGGGGGGGGGCAGAAATGTGCGACTCCCTGGGCAGCACGGAATGTTCTGGACCTTGCCCGGGGAGCAGGAGGCCTCTGGGTGGTTTTAGCCCTTTGGGTCGCTGTGGAGCTCAGAGGCTCGCTGGCTCTGTGCAGATGTGTGTGCCGGTTTGCAATGCTGTGTGTTGGAATGCGGGGCGGGAGTCCTCTGCCTGGTCCCCGCTGGCTGCAGGTCCTCGGCCAGGGGCCGCCTTGCACCTGGGTCCGCTTGATTCCAGGCATGAGAAGAAGTGGGGTGGGCAGCTCAGGTGAGCCCCAGGAGTCGTGATTACCTCAGCTTCTGACGTGCTTCCTGAAGTCACACCCCGTGTGGTGTTCATCCTTAGACCTAGCGCGTGGGTCTTAGCTTTAAATGGAAGCCTTACATTTTTCACAAGTTTTCTAGTTCTCTCGTGGCGTCTCTGCCCCAGCCCGTCGGTGTAGGCACGGTTTAGTCAGCCGTGAAGTGTATCAGTTTTGGGGGCGCTGCCCCAGCAGCCCGACCCCCGCCCTGCCGGGAACTTCTGTTTTGTGGCCCCTATTTAAATCTGGAAAAATGGCTTCTCCTGTACTTAAAGCCAGTGGGTTAGGACACGAGAGGCAGAGTGAGCAGTCCTGGTCCAGGAGAGCTGGAGGTGCGCGACCCTGGACAGCGGTGCTTCTCCGTGTCCCCCACCCGTGAGCCACGGCCAGTCCTGTGCAGTGCACGGCGAGGCAGGTGCATGGTGCTGGCTCTGGGGTGGCGTGGGGGCGGGTGAGTGACATGCCTGGGTGTCTGCCCCTGGTTACGGTGACCGCATTTTGAAGACTCCTGGTGGCGTCCCCAGGGGCCTGGCTTTGGGAAGCACCTCCCTGGCTCTGCCTCAGTGTGCCAAGCGTCCGTGTCCCCCCATCATCCCACCCCATCTCCTCTCCTAACTGGCAGTAGCTTGAATCCTCGCACACTGTCCCAGGCGTTCGTCAGCGAGAGTCCATGTGCCTTGTCCTCCCTCGGCCGCGCGACCCCTGCTGTCCGTCCACTGCTGTGACCGACGTGTTGAGGACGTGTCCGACTCACTGTGCTGCAGTTTCTTGGTGTTTAAATAAAGGAGGAAGTCACTGGCCTGCGTTTCTCTCTCTCTCTTTTTTTTATTTGAGAGGTAGAGTTATAGACAGAGGTAGAGATAGAGAAAGGTCTTCCTTCCATTGGTTCACTCCCCAAATGGCCGCTATGGCCGGTGCTGTGCTGATTCGAAGCCAGGAGCCAGGTGCTTCTTCCTGGTCTCCCATGCGGGTTCAGGGCCCAAACACCTGGGCCATCCTCCACTGCCCTCCTGGGCCACAGCAGAGACCTGGACTGGAAGAGGAGCCACTGGAACTAGCACCGGGCGCCCATATGCGGAGGGTTAGCCAAGTGAGCCACGGCGCAGGCCCCCTGGCCTGTTTCTTTGTACGAGCGTTGGGGACCAGTCAGGACGCGCCCACGCCGTGCTCACCGCTGGCTCCAGTGCCCAGGGCCGGGATTCTCAGTGAGTCTCCCAAGGCTGCCTGGCCAGCGCCCTAAGCCTTTCCCTGAGGGCTTCACTCCTGACATCATACTCCCGAAATTACGGACCACGTGACGACAGTTTGCACGGAATTTGCGTATATTTTGCAAAGCTCACAGACTCTCTCGTCGAGAAGTGTTCCTGTGTGCAGTCGCCAGAGCAGCTTCCTGTGCCTGATGTCAGACTGGTGGGCCTGCCAATCAGAAATGAAAGCGGCCGTCTGAACAGTGCATTACTGTGGCTCGTCTTGGCCTTGGAGCCCGCGGGGAGAACAGCAATGAACGCTGTCCGTGGGAATCTGAAGGCTGGAGCCCACGCCCCCGGTCTCTCAGTAGCAGCTCCACCTGAGTGTGCTGTGCCCTAGAGGGGGTGAGGAAGAGCCCACCCCAGGGGGGACCGTGCAGGAGATGAGGGAGGAAACCACAGGCCCCCGAGTGCGCGCCAGAGCCTGCGAATCCCAAAGATCCACTGTGCAAACGTGACAATCCCGGGTGTTGGGGCCCCGGGGGCAGGTTTCTGTGGATCTGCTTTATTAGAGGAAGCTGGTGCCAAAACGTCAGGACGTTTGGTTTCTGTGGTTCCCCTAGAAGTGGTGCAGCTCATTTTAGGGTGGTCAGTGGAGCCTGGGCTCCAAAGTCACAATTTTGTGCCTGTCTTTATTAGCCCGGCTCGTCCAGCCAACTGTGCCGCTATTCAAGGAGTCTTACAGTCCAATCTTTCTAATCAACAAGAGCGCCTGTGGGGCAGGCGCTGCGGCTCAGCCGCTCAGGTTGCCGCCCAGCGGCCTGCGTCCCACATTGCAGTGCCGGTTCCAGTCCTGGCCACCTCGCTTCTGGTCCAGCGTCCTGCTGATGCGTCCTGGGAGGCAGCAGAGGCTGGCACAGAGGCTTGAACCCTGCCACCCACATGGGAGGCCCAGGTGGAGTCCTGGCCTGGCCCAGCTCTGGCTGTTATGGGCATTTGAGGAGTGAATCAGTTGATGGAAGATCTCTCTTCTTGGTCTCTTCCCCTCGCTGTCGCTCTCCCTTTCAAGTAAATAAATCTTTAAAAGAAAAGAAAAGGCTTGTGGGAAAATGAAGTAGATAGTAAAGCACTTTTTTTTTTTTTTTTTGACAGCAGAGTGGACAGCGAGAGAGAGACAGAGAGAAAGGTCTTCCTTCCATTGGTTCACCCTCCAATGGCCGCTGCGGCCAGCACCTCGCGCTGATCCAAAGCCAGGAGCCAGGTGCTTCCTCCTGGTCTCCCATTGGGTGCAGGGCCCAAGCACTTGGGCCATCCTCCACTGCCTTCCCCGGGCCACAGCAGAGAGCTGGACTGGAAGAGGAGCAACCGGGACAGAATCCAGTGCCCCGACCGGGACTAGAACCCGGGGTGCCGGTGCCACAGGTGGAGGATTAGCCTATTGAGCCATGGCGCCAGCCGCACTTTCCTTTTAAACAGGAAGATGCCCCTGGTAAGACCAAGGTACACACTTGCCTTTGTGGCACACATCCTGCATCACTTATGTGCGGGCAGAGCAGTAAGGGGGCTACCGCTCCCGTGGCCTGGGCCGACGGCTTCGTGGCCCACTTTATCCACTGTTCTTGTATGGGAGATGGTGCCACACATGGCCACAGATGCTGGAACCCAATCTGGGTCTCCCGGGCGGGTTTTGATGGGATTGGCGGGCTCCGGTGCCAGCGGTGGAGGGAGCTCAGGGTGGGGTTCGCCTGGGCCCTGGGCGCTCTGCCCGACAGCTGGGCTCGCCTCTGTGCCACCCGTGGCCCCATGGCGGGAGGAAGCGTGTGAGCAGGTGTCCTGCCAGACCTCTCTCTGCCGTCATCCGACCGCTCTTCCTCCCGTCTCCTTTCCTTCTTCCCACCGGCTCTTGGCTGGTTGCTTTGCTCCCGTGGGCCCCTTCCGTGGCTGCTGCTGCTTCCGTGATGCGCTCGCTCGCTCTCTCTCTCTCTGGTCTTCCTGCTCGTCTAGGAGCCCTGGATTCAGGCTCTGCAGGCCTCCTGTGGCTTCCGTGGGAGCCGGCAGAGCTGTGGCCGCATTGCCCTCGTCCTCCTTCCCATGATCGTGTGCCAGCACACACACACATGCTTAGGCACACCCACACATGCACACATACAGCGCTTCCGAAGCCAGTGTGGTACAGGTGAGTCCCCCTGTGGCTTCTCTTTGGAGACAGCACGAGGGGCTGTCAAACACCTGCCCGGGCAGGCTCCACAGGCGGCTCCCAGAGCCAGCTTCTCCCCCGGGGCGTTGGGTTGTGCACCAGCTGCTCTGCACGTACGGGTGGGCTGTAGGTGCCCAGACACCACGCCCTGTTCACAGGGCTAGAAAATGAGTCTTGGAGGGCAAAGCGACTTCTGGGACATCTCGCAGCCCGCCAGTGGCAGAGCTGGGTTCGCTCCCAGGAGCACCTGTGCTCGAGTTCCCAACCATCATGCTGGGGCCCAGCCTGGTGCTGCGGGGGACAAGGGGGAAAACAGGTGTTAGGTTCAAGGCCTCCCGAGTGTGGGTTTTAGAACCCTGGAGGGCTCCCCGCAGCAAGGCTGACAGAGAAGCGTGGGGAACATCCCACGTCCGCAGGATCAGGAGCGAAAGGAGGGCGGAGCTCCAGACCCCACAGAGGCCCGCAGGGAAGTCAGCAGCGTCACGGAGACAAAGGCCAGCAGCCCACTGCCCATGCTGCCCTCAGAGTGGGCGCTGAGTGACGTTTTCTCTGTTATTTTAGAAAAATGCCCTTTGGGGCAGTGCTGTGGCACAGTAGGTTAAGCCACTTTTTTTTTTTTTTTTTTTTGACAGGCAGAGTGGATAGTGAGAGAGAGACAGAGAGACAGAAAGACAGAGAGAGACAGAGAGAAAGGTCTTCCTTTTCCGTTGGTTCACCCTCCAATGGCTGCTGTGGCCGGTGCATCTCGCTGATCCGAAGCCAGGAGCCAGGTGCTTCTCCTGGTCTCCCATGGGGTGCAGGGCCCAAGGACTTGGGCCATCCTTCACTTCCTTCCCGGGCCATAGCAGAGAGCTGGCCTGGAAGAGGGGCAACCAGGATAGAATCTGGCGCCCCATGGCCGGCGCTGTGGCTCAACAGGCTAATCCTCCGCCTTGCGGCGCCGGCACACCGGGTTCTAGTCCCGGTCGGGGCACCGATCCTGTCCCGGTTGCCCCTCTTCCAGGCCAGCTCTCTGCTGTGGCTAGGGAGTGCAGTGGAGGATGGCCCAAGTCCTTGGGTCCTGCACCCCATGGGAGACCAAGATAAGCACCTGGCTCCTGCCATCGGAACAGCGCGGTGCGCCGGCCGCAGCGCGCTACCGCGGCGGCCATTGGAGGGTGAACCAACGGCAAAAAGGAAGACCTTTCTCTCTGTCTCTCTCTCTCACTGTCCACTCTGCCTGTCAAAAAAAAAAAAAAAAAAAAAAAAAAGAATCTGGCGCCCCAACCGGGACTAGAACCTGGTGTGCCGGCGCCACAAGGTGGAAGATTAGCCTGTTAAGCCACGGCACCGGCCGGTTAAGCTACTTCTGAGCACTGGCTCATGTCCCGGCTGCTCCACTTCCCATGCAGCTCCCTGCCAGTGCGCCTGGGAAAGCAGCAGAAGATGGCCCCAGTGCTTGGACCCTCGCACCCACGTGAGAGACCCCAGTGAAGCTCCTGGCTCCTGGCTTGGGCCTGGCCCAGCCCTGACCATCACGGCTGTTTGAGGAGTGAACCAGTGAATGGAAGAGGTGTGTGTGTGCGCGCGCGTGCACGTGTGTGTGTGTGTGTCTGCCTCTTTCTGTCACTCTGCCTTTCAAATAAGGAAAATAGATCTTATAAAAAGAGAAGAAAAAGCAACCTTTGCATGATGAATACCTCGCTGGCTGATGTCCATCATCTGAGGCTGACGGCGCCCTCACAGGAATCCAGGAGAAAACACAGCGTTTCCCCGGCGACGGTGAGCCGAGAGGGCATGGCCAGCGCCCATCCTCCCAGCACCTGGCTGCTGCCACGCCCGCCCCTTCCTGGTCTGTGCGCTCGGTCAGAATGCCCACAGTGTTTATAACGTGGGATGTGGGACATGGGACATGGGACGTGGAACGTGGGACGTGGGGCGAGCCCTGCCATGGCTGCTGAGCGCCGTCCTCATGCCTGATTGGATGCACCCCTGGGACGCGTCTGCCGGTGAGGCTGTGGGGGAGGGGAGGCTCAGGTGCCACCAGAGCAGCGAGGTCACACTCAGTCCCTGGCAGTTACGGCCCCCCAGGCCCAGCCACACCCCCAGTCCTCTGCTGTAGGCCCCGGGGAACAGCCCGGTAGACAGGGTGTGGAAGCACACGCTTGTCCCTGTCACCGTGCAGCAGAGCGGCCGGCATGCACGAGCTCCGGTGACTGCTCAGAGGTGGCAGAAGACGACCATTTGACGGCTTCACTCCGAGCGGGTGGAGCTCGAGGGGCTGCTGAGCCGCCGTTGTGAACGCACAAACGCCTCATCCCAGGGAGCGAGCCAGACCCGGGGGGGAGACCAACTGTCCAGCCGAACGATAGCGGCTGGGGGATGCTGGGCGCGACCAGGAGTCCTGCTTACCCGAGCCAGGCTGCCCGGGCAGACCCTAGCCCATCCTCTCCTCCGGGGGTGGCACGTACCTCCATTTCCCGAGGCCGTGCCTAGCCCGGCAAGCTGCTCTCCGCTGTCACTCGTCACCCGCGTGTCACCCCTGGCACAGATCCACGGTGTGAGCCTCGCATCATGGCAACCCAGAGCAGCCCGGCAACAATGGCGCCAAACAGCTCGGGCACAATGGCTGCCTCTGTGAGCCTCCTGCGGGGCGTCCTCATGGAGAGAACAAGCCGGCTCCGTGCACAGGAGACCCGGCTCCAAGCGAACGCTTTGTTCCCATCTAAAGGACAAGGGGCGGCCACCTCCGGTCACCCTTGGGCCTGCAGGGAAACATCAGGAGGACGCAGGACGAGAGCAGCTCACAGCCTGCGCGTTCACCATGAATCACAGCCGTGGTGGGCGGAGCCGGATCCATGGACTGCCCCAGGGTTCATTTCACCTCCACGGAGAGGGTTCCCTGGGGATAGAAAGTTACCAGCACCTACTTCAGGGACATCTAGCAATGACCGATTGTACCCACTCCTGCACGAATGATGGAGTGGGGAACAGAATTGCCAAAAAATGTGCTCAAAATACTGTCAGCACAGCACAGCGGGGAGGTACCCTGAGCCGGCCGCAGGAGGAGACAAGGGTGGTCTTGTGCAGCACGCGTTGCGGCGTGTGGAGTTGAGGCTGCACTGCTCTAGAGTTGTCGGTGGATCAGCTGGGCAGACAGACGGGGAGCTGGGCAGCAGGGGGACTGCTCTGAGGAGTGAACCAGTGGATGGAAGTGAAGGGGGGTGAGGGAGATGGCCTGGCCTCCCTGACCACAGCCAGGCACTTCCAGTCACCGGGAGACCAGCCTGGGGCTTGGGGGGCCACCCCAGCCCTGGACCCAGCAGTGCCGCTGGCTGAAGCAAGGGTGATTTGCTCCATGGTCAGTTCTGGGGATGCTGATGTCAAGGGCATGGGGCCTGCGAGGAGCCAGGGGGCTGGGAGGGGAGCAGATGGCAGGACCAGGGAGAGAGGTGAACGGGACAGACAGGGCTGGACAAGGCCGCTGTCCTCGTGTTCTGCTCCCCAGGCCCCGGGAGGGAGGGAGCTCCAGGCAGGAGGGAGGAGGAGCTTGCTATGGGCAGCCCTGCCCATCCCCAGGTCCATTCCAAAGCTTAATCGTGCTCACATATGTCTCTGTGGGATGTGTCTCTATAACTATTCTGAGAAAACAGACCCAAGTCACACTCACAGTCATCGTGTCCTTGTCCAAGCATGTGTTTGGACACACGCCGCAAGCTTGCTGGGGCTGTGCCAGGCCTGCGATGGGGAGCCCACCCCACCTCCCACCACAGCCCCGTAGGCTGCTGCTCCCCGGCCATGGGTTGGCTGGAGTGGACTCAGGGGCCCCGGCTCTGCAGGCTGCTCCCTGTCCATGGGTTGGCTGGAGTGGACTCAGGGGCCCCGGCTCTGCAGGCTGCTCCCTGTCCATGGGTTGGCTGGAGTGGACTCAGGGGCCCCGGCTCTGCAGGCTGCTCCCTGTCCATGGATTGGTTGGAGTGGACTCGGGGGCCCCGGCTTTGCAGGCTGCTCCCCGGCCATGGGTTGGCTGGAGTGGACTCGGAGACCCCGGCTCTGCAGGCTGCTCCCCGTCCATGGGTTGGCTGGAGTGGACTCGGGGGCCCCGGCTCTGCAGGCTGCTCCCCGTCCATGGGTTGGCTGGAGTGGACTCGGGGGCCCCGGCTCTGCAGGCTGCTCCCCGTCCATGGGTTGGCTGGAGTGGACTCGGGGGCCCCGGCTCTGCAGGCTGCTCCCCGTCCATGGGTTGGCTGGAGTGGACTCGGGGGCCCCGGCCCTGCAGGCTGCTCCCCATCCATGGGTTGGTTGGAGTGGACTCGGGGGACCCCGGCTCTGCAGGCTGCTCCCCGGCCATGGGTTGGTGGGAGTGGACTTGGCTGCTCTTCCCTTCTGCAGCCCAGTGTTTCAGCTCCACAGGGGATGGGCGATGTGTCAGCCCCTTTCACCAGAATGAGCCCCTAGTGTCCCCATGCTGGGGCAGAGAATTGGGGACTGAGAACCCGCTGACGTCCCCAGAGCTTGTTGTCCACCACCCACAGCCTGCTGGTGTCACTGAATTTGCCCAGCACGGCGGGAGATGAGAGACTCCAGGTACATAGCCTGGTGGATGAGTTGTGAATCGTCCTCCTGGGATGCTGGCTGGTGGACGATGGGGCGTGGTGGACAGGGTGTGGTGGACAGCACATGGTGGACTGCCTGGTAGACTGGCTGGTAGAGGGGTGTGGTGGACAGCTCATGGTGGACTGGCTGGTGGCTGGGGTGTGGTGGACAGCATATGGTAGACTGGGCAGTGGACGGAGCATGGTAGACAGCACATGGTGGACTGGGCAGTGGATGGGGAATGGTGGACAGTGCATGGTGGACTGCCTGGTGGGCTGGCTGGTGGACGGGGTGTGGTGGACTGGCTGGTGGATGGGGCGTGGTGGACAATGCATGGTGGACTGGCTGGTGGATGAGGCATAGTGGACAGCTCATGGTGGAGTGGGCAGTGGATGGGGCTGGTGGATGGGGCATGGAGGGCAGCGCATGGTGGACTGGGCAGTGGATGGGGTGGGGTGGACTGGCACTGTCAGGACACTCGTCAGGACATCATCCAGGGAGAATCGGGGTCCGTCGAGTGGGAGTCATTGGCTGTCTCCAGACCCCGAGCCCTCCGTGTAGACAGGGCTGTGCTGGCGACACGGCCATGTGCGTTTCTGAGCTGCATTGGAAGGCCCAGGTAGGGGCATCACAGAGAGCCGGCTGTAGCTGAACGCCACGGACAGGTGAGCCACACACCCTGAATCTACCGGGCCGTGGCAGGTGGGGAAGGGGGACCACAATGGGCCAGGGCGAGGCTGAGGGGCGGGCACAGAGCCGTGGCCAGAGGAAGGGCAGGGGCCACCCCCTCTGTCACTGACCCACCCCTGGGAGACCCAGATGGAGTCCTGGCTGCTGGCTTGGGTCTGGCCCAGCCCCAAGTACTACGGGCATTTGGGCAGTGAAGCAGCAGGTGGAAGATCTGTCGCTTCACTCTGCCTTTCCTAAGAACTTTGGAAGCAACGAGTGGACGTATGAGTCAGGTGGTTTCTGTGGGTGAAAAAGGCCAACCAGGGACTCCCAATCCTAACCGAACAGAAGACTCCTTCCTACTCGGCCCTCGCTCTTCCGAAGCAACGGAAGTTCAGCAAAGAGCTGACACTTTAGCGGCCAGAGATTCTTTTCCCAAATGTTTATTTGAAAGACAAGAGGCGAGGAGAGGTGGGGAAGGGAGAGGAAGGGCAGAGAGCGGTCACCCATCTGCTGGTTCATTCCCCAGATGCCTGAGCCCGGCACCCAATCCAGGTCTCCCACTTGGGTGCTTGGGACCCAAGAACTTGAGCCAACACCTGCTGCCTCCCAGGGAAGGCAGGAAACTGAGTCAGACGCGGAGTAGCCAGGACTTGAATCAGACCGATGACTTTCTGACCTCGGTGTCCACTGTCCGTGGCCTCACTCAACAGAAATACAGGAAAGCACAATGTAGTTTTGGGGTGCTCTGGTTCCAGTGCGGGTGTCAGGACGAACCCCTCAGGATGCGCTCTGCGCTGGAGTCGCTGGGGTTCAGGGAAAGCCTCAGAGCGGAGCCCCCCAGAGTTCTCATCCTCTGATCAGCCGTCTGTCCTCCCACCGCCCCCCCCCCCCCCCCAGTTCTCTAGCCTGATCGAGTATTACGGTGAATTTTCTATCATAATTCCAAGCACCAGATGTGGTGCGTGCAGTTTTATAAAAGACGCCAAGAGTGCATCTGAGGCCGACCCGTGTCCAGGCGACTGAGATGTGCACTGGGGAGCAGGCGCAGGATCCAAGACGGTAAGGGGCTTTCCGGGAGGAAAGAAATCTAAAAAAAAGCAAGGAGATGCGAAAACAAGGAGAAACCAGCAATG
The DNA here is from genome assembly GCF_033115175.1 of Lepus europaeus. Classification (NCBI taxonomy): domain Eukaryota; kingdom Metazoa; phylum Chordata; class Mammalia; order Lagomorpha; family Leporidae; genus Lepus; species Lepus europaeus. Next base: position 166,593,745 of record NC_084829.1, on the reverse strand, counting down.
CTTCCAGCGCGAACCAGGCAGCCCCAAGAGGCCCGAGGCAGTGGGGACACGGCGCAGGGAGCTGGGCGCGTGGGGACTGAGCGGCGGGTGGATGCGCGCCCCGGGGCGCAGCGCGCAGAGGGTGAAGCGCACGGCAGGCTGAGTGCAGGCAGGGCTGGCGGAGCCGGGCTGAGCGCCCGTCGGTCGCCCAGGCGCTGCTCTGTTGTGACAACCGGCTGGACACCCCGAGCTCGCAGCGACGCTCGGATTCGCCCGGAATGTGGCAAGCGCGTTCCCGGGAACCTCTGCCCGCCGGCAGCCTGCGGGGCGCGGGGACCGTGCGCCGCGTGCCCTGGCGGTGATGTCTCCAGGAAGCGCGAAGGTCCCTGGACAGCTGGGGAGAGGTGCGGGCCGGCCCGCCAGGCCTGCTTACTTAGAGGAGCCCTGGCAAAGCCCACACTGCACTGTTTCCAAGGTTGGGGCGTTCGGCTTTCGTTCTGCCAGATTCACTCCAGCAGGCAGAGTGGGCGTGAGCGCTCCGGTGCACTTCACGGAGTGGCCAGGATGGCTGAGAGGGCGGTTCCCTGCTGCGTCGTCTCATTCCCGCCGTCAGCTCAGCGGTCCCCCCGCCCCGTGAATGAACCGCTTGTTCTCATCCCTAGGGCGCTGGGCCAGCGAAAGCCAGGGCGCCCGGTCTCTGGGGGTGGCCAGGGAGGCCACGGCCGGCATTCCACCTCCTGACCCCCGCGGAGCTTCATGAGCACTCGCTGCAAAATGCGGTCCACCCCAGCCCCTCACCCTCCTGCGCGCTGGCTGTTCTCACCACCGTCTGTGTGCAGCCTAGGGGACGCAGCTGTGCCCGTGCAGGTGGGAGAGTTTAGACCAAGGCTCGAGGGGGCAGAGGGAGACCCAGGCAAACCCGTTTGGGGTCTGCACACCTTGGGGGAGGCAGCTTCCTGGCTTTGCGGCTGCTGAGATTCCTCCAGGAAGGACATGGTGACAAAGGGGCCCAGAGAAGTGCTGGACCGTAAGCCCCTTGGGGTTTTAAGGGACAGACAGGTTGAATCTGTTGGCAGGCGAGGTGGCAACAGCCCCGTCCTGCCCACTAAGGACCCAGTGGCAGGAACCAGCGCCAGGGCCCTCTCTTGTTGTACCCGCTGTGGCAGGAGGCCGAACAGACAGGGATGGAGGCCCCTGTCCACACCAGGCCTCGAGCTCACCCTCTTGCAAGCCACACTTGGAGGAGGGGACAGAGACACTGGGAGGTCAAGGCCAAGGCTGAGCAGAGAGCTGGCCCCGTGAGCTGCGGGAGCCCAGAGGGCCCTGTTCTGAGCTCTTGGCAAAGCTGAGCTTTGGAGAGATTGTTGTGGAGGAGAAAGGGTGACAAAGACCAAGTCACCCCCTCATTCTCACCTCCCCACCTGCACTTGAAGGACCCTTATGGGGGAGAGGGACAAGAAACTAGGCCTGGGCAGATATCAGGGGCTTCTTAAGAGGTTAGATGTTCCCCAGGGTCCAGCGGGCACGTTCTCTGGGAAGGAAAAGTCTATCCCCTTTAGAGAACCTCTAGGCATGCCCAGAGCAGAGCTGCCACTCCCCTTCGGAGAGTCTCAGCACTCTCCTCAGCATTCTCCTCAGCTGGTTCCCTCAGCACTCTCCTCAGCATTCTCTTCAGCTGGTTCCCTCAGCACTCTCCTCAGCATTCTCCGGTATGCTAATTGTCCCTCCGAACCGGCCAATCCCATATGCTAATTTGTTGACTATATAACCTGTGTGAAACTGCCGCTCAGGGCTCCTCACCGCCTTAGGTGGGGGCCCGTTTGCGCAAACGTTCAATAAATACCTCATGCTTTTTGCATCAACTGGTTTGGAGTCTGGATTTTTGGGCGTCCTCTCGAGCAAGTGGGCATCTCTACAACTGAGAGGTCCAACATTTTGGCGCCCAGCGTGGGGCTCGAGGTCGCCCTCAGACCCATTCCCCACGGACCAGTTGGAGGTACGATTAAGTGTTTTCTGTTTGTTGTTCTTCGTCTTGAGTGTTCTGACTGGCCAGTACCTGACTCTGTGAGACCAGTGGGGGAGGCAGGCGTGCCCAGTAACCCCTGGTCCGTTCCCCAGAGGACGCTCCGGTCTGTGAGACCAGTAGGGGAAACCCTCGGTCCGTTCCCCCGGAAGACGCTCCCAGGGTGGTCTGGAGGTGGGTCGGAGACCAAGTCTCCCTCCTTCCCGGGGAGGGCTGGTCAGGCAGCCGCTCCCAAAACTAGCGCAATAGCGTTCGATTTGTCCTATCTGGTGCCATGTGGCTTGTCTTGTTTGTTTTATGTGTCTGTGCATTGGCTGTTCTTTTTGTTTGGGCTGAAATCCTTGCACACATGGGTCAACAAATAACCACCCCTTTAAGTTTCACTCTAGATCACTGGAAGGACGTTCGAGAACGCGCGCACCACCTCTCAGTGGAGATTAAAAGGAAACAATGGGCAAAATTCTGTTCCTCAGAGTGGCCGGCCTTCGAGGTCGGCTGGCCAAGGAACGGCACTTTTAACCTCGATATTATTTTACAGATTAAGGCGCGGGTCTTTCAGCCAGGATCCAATGGACACCCTGATCAGGTGCCCTACATTACTACGTGGGAGGATCTTTCACGTAATCCCCCTCCCTGGATAGAACCCTTCTCCTTCCTGACGGAGCCCATACGGACCCCGTTACCCCCTCCTCCTATCCCGGTTGTGCCAACCTCCTCCCTATACCCTCTGAAGGAGATTCGAGATCCAAAACCTGACAAGCCACCGGTTCTTCCGGCTGATCAGGACTTTCTGCTCTTTGACTCTCCCCCACCCTATCTTCCCGGCCAGCCTGCTCCCCCGCAGGAACTCCCACAACAACCAGAGCGGGATGTGCAACCTTTTGCACCATCCCCTGATTCCACGAGGGCAGGGGAAGAAGTCTCAGCGCCTTCCCCGCCCTCCAGCCGCCTGCGCCTCCGTCGGGGGCAGGCAGGGGGCTCGGGAAGCGTCTGGACTTCGCAGGCTTTTCCTCTTCGCTCGGTGGCTGGCCAGATGCAGTACTGGCCATTTTCTGCTTCCGATCTTTACAATTGGAAAACCCATAACCCCTCTTTCTCTCAGGACCCCCAGGCTCTGACTGGGCTGATCGAGTCAATTTTATTGACTCATCAGCCCACCTGGGATGATTGTCAGCAGCTTCTGCAGACCCTCCTCACTACTGAGGAAAAGCAGCGTGTCTACCTTGAGGCACGGAAAAACGTCCCTGGAGCAGATGGCCGACCGACCCTACTGCTAAACGAAATCGAGGAGGCGTTTCCCTCAACCCGTCCTGATTGGGACTACACCACCATTGCTGGTAGGGAGCGACTTTGTCTTTACCACCAGATTCTCCTTGCGGGTCTCAGAGGGGCTGGAAAGCGCCCCACCAATTTGGCCAAGGTACGTGCAGTAGTGCAGGGGGCTGAGGAAATGCCGGCAGGCTTCCTAGAAAGATTAATGGAAGCCTACCGTATTATACAAGATTTAATGAAGGAGGCAGAAAAGATTTACAACAAAAGGGAGATCCGAGAGGAGAAGGAGGAAAGAATCCGCAAGGAGCAGGAGGAAAGGGAAGACAAAAGAGACAAAAGACGTAATCGAGAGCTTAGTAGAATTTTGGCCACCGTAGTGCAGGATACAGAAAGGAGTAGACCAGGACAGAATAGGGACTTGGGAGACAAACGAAAGCCTCAGGTGGAAAGAGATCAATGTGCCTATTGTAAAGAAAGAGGACACTGGGTCAAAGACTGCCCGAAGAAAACACAGGGACCAAAGAGGAGACCAGTTCCAATCCTGTCCCTGGAAGAAGACGACTAGGTGAGTCAGGGCCAGGAACCCCCCCCCCCCCTGAGCCCAGGATAACCCTTGAAGTGGGGGGCAGACCGGTAACCTTCCTGATTGACACGGGAGCCCAGCACTCGGTACTGACTTCAGAAAAAGGGCCTTTAAGCTCCAAGACTTCCTGGGTTCAGGGGGCAACTGGAGGGAAGTTATATCGCTGGACAACCAATCGAGAGGTCCAGTTAAGTACAGGACTTGTGACACACTCGTTCTTACTAGTGCCAGACTGCCCCTACCCCCTCCTGGGCAGGGACCTACTCTCGAAGGTAGGAGCCCAAATTCACTTCCATGAGAAAGGAGCTACCATCACAGACTCAGGAGGGCGGCCCCTCCAGGTATTAACACTACGCTTGGAGGACGAACACCGATTATTCGAGAGGCCCTCGTCCACCATGGCTCCCCTGGACCCCAAGTGGCTCACAAATTTTCCTCAGGCCTGGGCAGAGACTGCGGGAATAGGGCTGGCCGTCAACCGGCCTCCCTTGATCATAGATCTGAAGCCCACGGCCATTCCCGTGTCAGTTCGTCAATATCCGATGGGCAAGGAAGCTAAGGAAGGTATCTGGCCACATATCCAGAGACTGTTACACCTAGGCATTTTAAAACCTTGTCGTTCACCTTGGAACACCCCCCTACTACCAGTAAAGAAGCCTGGTACGGGTGACTACCGCCCGGTACAGGACTTGCGGGAGGTTAACAGGAGAACGGAGGATATGCATCCCACAGTGCCCAACCCCTACAATCTGCTAAGTACCTTGCCTCCGACCCACGTATGGTACACTGTGTTAGATCTAAAAGGTGCATTCTTTTGTTTAAGACTGAGCCCTCAGAGCCAATCCATCTTTGCTTTTGAGTGGAAAGACCCAGAGACCGGGTTTTCAGGACAATTCACCTGGACAAGGTTGCCTCAAGGATTTAAAAACTCGCCTACCTTGTTTGATGAAGCTCTGCACCTAGATTTGGCCGACTTCCGAGTCAACCATCCGGACCTGGTCCTTCTGCAATATGTGGACGACCTCCTCCTTGCCGCTGAAACTGAGCAGAGCTGCCACTCTCCTCAGCATTCTCCTCAGCAATTCATTGCCCTGGGCACCAACGAGGAGACGACCCCGTAGCAAGGGGAAACAGGATGGCAGACGAGGCCGCTAGGGCGGCAGCCCTGAGCCAACAGGTGCTCCCGTTAAAGACAATTGAGCCCACCCAAGTATCGAGGGAACCACTTTTCCTCTATTCGGACCAAGACTTAGATACGATTCAGCGGCTCGGTGCAGAGTATGATGAACAAATAAGGGTTTGGAGGCTCGGAGAGAAAATAGTCTTGCCACACCAATTGGCTAAAGAAATAATTACCAGCCTCCATCAATGGACTCATTTGGGATACAAAAAGCTAAAAGCAGCCTTACAGGAAGATAGGCAGTCTTACTACATCCCCGGACTTGACTCTTTAGCCCAGCAGGTGACTGAATCCTGTGTTCCGTGTGCCAAGGTAAATGCCAGACACCTCAAGCTCCCGGAGGGAGCTAGGGTAAGAGGAGACCGACCAGGAATCAACTGGGAGGTCGATTTCACTGAGATAAGGCCGGGCAGTTATGGGAATAAGTATCTTCTAGTTTTTGTAGACACCTTCTCCGGATGGACTGAGGCATTCCCCACAAAACGGGAAACCGCCCAGGTGGTCGTCAAGAAGATCATAGAGGAGATCTTCCCCCTGTTCGGCTTGCCTAAGGTAATCGGGTCCGACAATGGCCCAGCGTTTGTCTCCCAGGTAAGTCAGTTGGTGGCCAAAGCATTAGGCATAAATTGGAAATTGCACTGTGCCTATAGACCCCAAAGTTCAGGACAGGTAGAAAGAATGAACAGAATAATTAAAGAGACCTTGACCAAATTAGCGTTGGAGACTGGTGTTAAAGACTGGGTCCAACTCCTCCCTATGGTGTTGTTCCGGGTCCGAAACACGCCCTCTCATTGCGGGCTGACACCATACGAAATCCTTTATGGAGGGCCCCCACCAGTAGCAGGCTTGCTTGACCTTGCCAGTGACTCCGTTGCCGATGCCCCTAAGTTACAGGCCCGGTTGAGAGCACTCCAGATCATCCAGAACCAGGTCTGGAAACCTCTTGCAGCAGCCTACCAACCCAAGACGACAACCATCCCACATCCTTTCCAAATCGGTGATGCTGTGTATGTCCGAAGGCACCAATCTAAGACTCTAGAGCCCCGGTGGAAAGGCCCCTTCACTGTGTTGTTGACAACTCCCACCGCTCTCAAGGTCGACGGAATCGCTGCTTGGGTCCACGCCTCACACGTGAAGCGAGCACCACCTCCCCAGGGCCCCGAGGATCCGGATAGACCAGCCAAATGGAAGCTCCAGCGCACTCAGAACCCACTCAAGCTAAGACTTTCAAAAAACTGTTTAATATTTATGATGTTCCTGGCCTTTCCCCATTGTTTTTCCAATCCCCATGCTCCGCAATTGTTAACGTGGAACCTAACCCAGTCCAGCAAGAACAGAGTTTCCTCCCTCCAGTGAGGCAGGTTCTCCCCAGACCGGTCCAATAGATTTTAGGATTAAAATCTTTGCAAAAAGAAAAGGAGAAAATGAAGGACCCTTATGGGGGAGAGGGACAAGAAACTAGGCCTGGGCAGATATCAGGGGCTTCTTAAGAGGTTAGATGTTCCCCAGGGTCCAGCGGGCACGTTCTCTGGGAAGGAAAAGTCTATCCCCTTTAGAGAACCTCTAGGCATGCCCAGAGCAGAGCTGCCACTCCCCTTCGGAGAGTCTCAGTACTCTCCTCAGCATTCTCTTCAGCTGGTTCCCTCAGCACTCTCCTCAGCATTCTCCTCAGCTGGTTCCCTCAGCACTCTCCTCAGCATTCTCCGGTATGCTAATTGTCCCTCCGAACCGGCCAATCCCATATGCTAATTCGTTGCCTATATAACCTGTGTGAAACTGCCGCTCAGGGCTCCTCACCGCCTTAGGTGGGGGCCCGTTTGCGCAAACGTACAATAAATACCTCATGCTTTTTGCATCAACTGGTCTGGAGTCTGGATTTTTGGGCGTCCTCTCGAGCAAGTGGGCATCTCTACAACTGAGAGGTCCAACACACTGCTTACCCCAGCACGGTGGCGCCAGGCTGTGCAGTGTCCCGTTGGGTGCCTGTGGAAGCCCCCTCGCTCCCTCTTCCCTCCTGCTCCGGCTCTCCCATTGCAGGTACCCACTCGGCTAACCCCTCCCATCCCAGCGTGCCCGTGGGGCTCCCTCCGCACCAGTCACTGGGAGACTTCCGGGAAATGCCAGTGTCAGGTTGAGGATGAACGTCCGGGGATGCGCCTCCGGCCCACTCAGAGCGCGTCCCACACCCCCGGGGGCTGGTTAGCTGTGGACCACCCAAACCTGCCGGGTGCAGGCATGTGTCCCAGCAGGCTCCCCGGGGCTCGGGCTCAGGTAGGTTGGGGTTAGGCCTGGGCGGCTCAGGAACAGCACCACTGCAGGGCCGGGGAGGCGGGAAGTGTGCGGAGTGCGCAGGGCTCAGAGCTGGGGGCATCGGGCTGAGAAGCCAGGGGTGGCTGCGTCAACCAGGGAGCCACAGGAGCCACGGAACCCTTGGGCCAGGCCGCTGGGTGTCTCACACCGCGGGCGCTGGCGGGGGACGGGTCCCAGTGGGAGGATGGGAAGTTTCTCAGCAGCCCTGGCCGCTGCCTGCTGGAGGCCAAGTGTCCTCCTCCCCCTCCCCAACTAGAACAGAGCTGCAGGTTTGGCCAGGTGTGTCTCCCTTCCCAGCTGTGCGTCAGAGCGCTGCGGGCTGCGTCTGGTACAGGCAGCGCTTGTGTCCATGGTTCTGGATCTGTGAGTTCTGCAGCCTTGGATTCAACCCCCTTGCATCAAGAATATCTTTTCTTAAGCAGTTGTGTCTGTTCCGAGAACTGACACTCTTTTCTTGCTGTTACGCTTTCGGGAGCAGAGGGTGGGAGCCGTCTACACAGCGCTTCCCTGTGTCAGGTGGGAGTGACCCGGGGGTGACTGCAGGAACAGGGCGATGTCGTAGGCTCTGTGTCAATGCGATGCCGTTTCACCGGGCACAGCAGCATCTGTGGACTTGCTGTCTGCCGGGTCTGGCACAAACTCCCGTGGGTACTGAGGGGCGGCTCAGTGGGTCCCTGAGCCGACCTCAGGACTGAGGGGCAGAGGTTTGGGCATGTCTGCTATGTCTGTCTGTCTGGCTATCTCTGTATCTATCACCTATCTAGCGATGACCCATCTATGTAGCTGTCATCTACTATCTTTGAGGCTCTCCGTGTCCTGTGTTACTCTCTTGCCCTGGAATGCCCAACATAGAACATGATTGCAAATATTTTTCAGTAGTTCCAAAGAGGAGCTAGTACTTAAGCACTAATAGGAGATATGATTTTTGTTATTTTTTTAGTATTTATTTTTATTTGAAAGGCAGAGTTACACAGAGAAAGGGAGAGACACAGAAAGAGATCTTCTACCTGCTGGTTCACTCCCCAAATGGCTGCAACACCCAGGTCTCCCACATGGGTGCAGGGGCCCAAACACCTGGGTCATCTTCCACTGCTTTCCCAGGTGCATTAACAGGGAGCTGGATCAGAAGTGGAGCAGCCAGGACTTGAACTGGCGCTCATGTGGGATGCTGGTGTTGCAGGCGACAGCTTCACCTGCTGCACCACGTGCTGCTCTTGGTTTAAATGAACACTGAGCTGCAGTCCGATCCCCCAAGCATCTGGCCTCTAGGTCTGCGTGGCTGAGCCGCCTGGCTCGTGGGCCCACAGTGATGCCATGACCCCCACCCCCACAGGACTAAATACGTGGAGCCAAGGTGCCCGTGCTGGGTGTGAGCATGGTGAGTCCTTCCAGAGCCTCTGAGCTCTCAGACACCACCCACAGCCATGGCAGCCTGGGCTGCCACCCTGCTCTCCACGTGGGGTGGTGCTCCCGGCCGGGGAGCACTCTTGTGGCCATGCAATGCACGCCGAAGCATGGGTGCCATGGATGCCAGCTGACACCCCGGTCCTGGCCGGACACTTCGGATTTGGAGGTCTTCACCACCTCCCAGGCCTCTGTACACCTCCTCTGTGCCCAGTTTCTAGAATCGGCCATCAGATAGGCCTGGGGCTTCCTCCAGCCTCTTCTCCCTGAGGTGTGTGGGGGTCACAGGTCTGGAGCTTTGCACAGTCGCCAGCACAGCAGGTGGTTGTCACAGGCAGAGGGAGGGAGAAGACAAGGTGATGGTGGTAATGGTGCTGATAGCGTTGCCATGGCGACGCAGCGTGGAGGCCTGCTCTGGGATGCTGAGTAGCACACACATCAGCCCCATGTGGACACAGCCCTTCTGCACTAAAAGGAGATATGATTTTTGTTGTTGCTTTATTTTTTTAAAGATTTATTTTTATTTAAAAGAGTTACACAGAGAAAGGGAGAGACACAGAGAGAGAATCTTCCATCCACTGATTCATTCCCCAAATGGCCGTAATGACCAGAAGCCAGGAGCTTCTTCCAGTTCTCCCACATGGGGGCAGGGGTCCAAGCATAATATCACTTTTTTAATGCAGTAGAAGAGAAAATAACATATTCCACAAAGTGCGAGATAGAGCAGGTGCCAGCCCCTATAGCCTAAGCTTCCTTTCTTGGGGGAGGCAGGGGCTTGGAGAGATTTTTCAGCCACTTTGTTAAAGTGGCTCCTGGGGCTGGTGCTGTGGCGTAGCGGGTAAAGCCACCATCTGTGAAGCCGGCATCCCATGTGGACACCGGTTTGTATCCCGGCTGCTCCACTTCTGATCCAGCTCCCTGCTAATGTGTCTGGGAAAGCAGTGGAGGACGGCCAAGTGCTTGGGCCCCTGCACCTTCAGGGGGACCTGGAAGAAGCTCCTGGCTCCTGGTGGTGTGGCAGAGAGGGCAGAGTGGTTGTGTGGGAGCACAAGGTTTGTTCAGCATCTCACAGGCGCAGCTCCTCAGGAGGCACTGTCTCCCCACGTTCCCGGGAGAAATGGAGGCTCCGCCAGGGCTGCGTGCCCCTGCACCCAGTCCTTGCTGGTTCGCCCAGCTCTGTCCGCTGTGCACGGCACGGATGTGGCGGGGGTCCCGACGGTGCAGAGGCCTACAGTCCCAGGATTCTGTTTTCTGGAGTTCACTCATTTGGGCGAGATATGCCGGAAACACTCAGTGTGGGGACACGGGAACGGAGCCGTCACAGTCCCTGCTGCCAGAGAACACGCATGTGGATGGGGGTATCGGTGCCCAGCGGGTGGGGCACAGCAGGCGGGGCCAACGCACCACTGCTCACCTGGGGGTCGGGTCACCACAGCCCAGAGGGCCCTCAAGGCTTCCTGAGGGGAGCCAAGGACCAGTGGGGGTAACAGGCCAGGGGGAGCAAGGAGGGACAGGGTGGGTCCTGGGTGAAATCCTGGCACATCTGGGACCCCGGGTGTAGACCCGGCACATCTGGGACCCTGGGTGAGGTTCTGGCGCACCTGGGGTCTTGGGTGAGATCTTGGCTCATCTGGGGTCCTGGGTGAGGTCCCAGTGCATCTGAGGTCCTGGGTGAGGTCCCAGCCCATCTGGGGTCATAGGTGAAGTCCTCGTGCATGTGGGGTCCTAGGTGAGGTCCTGGCTCATCTGGGGTCCTGGGTGAGGTCATGGCATATTTGTAGACTGTACTGAGGAGATGAGAAACATGGGGGAGAATTCACCATGGGCCAGGTCAAAATGGGTCTTAGAATTCTCACTAGAGTGTGTGGGCTCTGTCCTCAGGGGAGCTGGATCCGTGGGGTGATTTCCCCAGGGCTGTGCCACGCCAAGGGCATCTGGACAAGGGACGGGGTGAGGAGGACCTGACATTGCCACAGCTGCAGAGGGGAGAGCAGCAGGAGAGCAGTTGGGGCAGGGGGAGTCAGGTCCGGGTGCCCAGTGCTGGGTCTGAGCGGCTGAGCCGCCAGAGAGGCCATCACAGGGTCACTGACCCCGCACCTGGGTGTGTAGAGGCCCATTCTGGCCGTATCACTCTTGGGATACCTGTGTGACATCCCGGGTTTCTGCCAGTCAGAAGGGAGAGGGAGCTGGAGCCCTGGCACGGGTGCTGTCGGGAGCAGTGTTCTGGGTGGCTGAGGAGCAGTCTAGGGATGGCCGCACGTCGGAGGGGGAGCTACGGCATGGAGCGGCAGGGCTGCTCGGGAGCTGGACAGGGATGCTGAGGGCACTGGGGGTGGCCAGAGGAAGGGCGAGAAGGACTTGAAGTGCAGCCAAAGCCCACGGGGGCGTCTGGGCAGCGGACAGCAGAGCCGGATGCAAACATGGCGTGCAGACAGAAGCACGGTGCGTTAGAGTGTGGCAGCGCCAGTGTCCCCACCAGCTGCAATTTCTGGAGACTGGGGAGGGAACGTTAGACTCCGGAGCTGGAGAACTGACCCGAGTGTGGGCAACCTCTCCTGGGGGTTAGCGCTGGGGACGAGGGCCCCGGGTGACAGCCGAAAGGAGAGTCATGGAGATTGATTTATTTAGAAAGTGGAAGCGATTTGAGTATGTTTAAATGATGGAAAGGAATAGACAGAGAGAAGTCTCAGGTGCAAGATCAAAAGGGAAGGCAAGACAGGTCCCTGGGGGGTGGGAGGCAGGCAGAGCCCATGGCAGAAAGGGGAGACTCACAGGAGGAAGGAGGGACAGGTGGGCGGGAGAACAGCAGGCACAGATATTACAGCGGGCACAGGTGCGCAGGAGGAGGAGGTGTCACGGCAGGAAGAGGTGTCCTAGCAGGAGCAGGTAGGTGGGAGGAACAGGTGTCACACCAGAAACAGGTGTGCAGGAGGAGAGAGGAACAGGTGCGCAGGAGGAGGAGGTGTCACGGCAGGAAGAGGTGTCTAGCAGGAGCAGGTAGGTGGAACAGGTGTCACAACAGAAACAGGTGTAGAGGAGGAGAGAGGAACAGGTGTACAGGAGGAGAGAGAAACAGGTGTACAGGAGGAAGGAGGAACAGGTGTACAGGAGGAAGGAGGAACAGGTGTACAGGAGGAGAGAGGAACAGGTGTACAGGAGGAGAGAGGAACAGGTGTACAGGAGGAAGGAGGAACAGGTGTACAGGAGGAAGGAGGAACAGGTGTACAGGAGGAGAGAGGAACAGGTGTACAGGAGGAGAGAGGAACAGGTGTACAGGAGGAAGGAGGAACAGGTGTACAGGAGGAGAGAGGAACAGGTGTACAGGAGGAAGGAGGAACAGGTGTACAGGAGGAAGGAGGAACAGGTGTACAGGAGGAGAGAGGAACAGGTGTACAGGAGGAGAGAGGAACAGGTGTACAGGAGGAAGGAGGAACAGGTGTACAGGAGGAGAGAGGAACAGGTGTACAGGAGGAGAGAGGAACAGGTGTACAGGAGGAGAGAGAAACAGGTGTACAGGAGGAAGGAGGAACAGGTGTACAGGAGGAAGGAGGAACAGGTGTACAGGAGGAGAGAGGAACAGGTGTACAGGAGGAGAGAGGAACAGGTGTACAGGAGGAGAGAGGAACAGGTGTACAGGAGGAAGGAGGAACAGGTGTGCAGGAGGAAGGAGGAACAGGTGTGCAGGAGGAGAGAGGAACAGGTGTACAGGAGGAAGGAGGAACAGGTGTACAGGAGGAAGGAGGAACAGGTGTACAGGAGGAGAGAGGAACAGGTGTACAGGAGGAGAGAGGAACAGGTGTACAGGAGGAAGGAGGAACAGGTGTACAGGAGGAAGGAGGAACAGGTGTACAGGAGGAGAGAGGAACAGGTGTACAGGAGGAGAGAGGAACAGGTGTACAGGAGGAAGGAGGAACAGGTGTACAGGAGGAGAGAGGAACAGGTGTACAGGAGGAGAGAGGAACAGGTGTACAGGAGGAAGGAGGAACAGGTGTGCAGGAGGAAGGAGGAACAGGTGTGCAGGAGGAAGGAGGAACAGGTGTACAGGAGGAAGGAGGAACAGGTGTACTGGAGGAAGGAGGAACAGGTGTACAGGAGGAAGGAGGAACAGGTGTACAGGAGAGGAACAGGTGTACAGGAGGAGAGAGGAACAGGTGTGCAGGAGGAAGGAGGAACAAGTGTGCAGGAGGAGAGAGGAACAGGTGTACAGGAGGAAGGAGGAACAGGTGTACAGGAGGAGAGAGGAACGGGTGTACAGGAGGAGAGAGGAACAGATGTACAGGAGGAAGGAGGAACGGGTGTACAGGAGGAGAGAGGAACAGGTGTGCAGGAGGAGAGAGGAACAGGTGTACAGGAGGAAGGAGGAACAGGTGTACAGGAGGAGAGAGGAACAGGTGTACAGGAGGAGAGAGGAACAGGTGTGCAGGAGGAGAGAGGAACAGGTGTGCAGGAGGAGAGAGGAACAGGTGTACAGGAGGAAGGAGGAACAGGTGTACAGGAGGAAGGAGGAACAGGTGTACAGGAGGAGAGAGGAACAGGTGTGCAGGAGGAAGGAGGAACAAGTGTGCAGGAGGAGAGAGGAACAGGTGTACAGGAGGAAGGAGGAACAGGTGTACAGGAGGAGAGAGGAACGGGTGTACAGGAGGAGAGAGGAACAGGTGTACAGGAGGAGAGAGGAACAGGTGTACAGGAGGAAGGAGGAACAGGTGTACAGGAGGAGAGAGGAACAGGTGTACAGGAGGAAGGAGGAACAGGTGTACAGGAGGAGAGAGGAACAGGAGTACAGGAGGAAGGAGGAACAGGTGTACAGGAGGAAGGAGGAACAGGTGTGCAGGAGGAAGGAGGAACAGGTGTACAGGAGGAGAGAGGAACAGGAGTACAGGAGGAAGGAGGAACAGGTGTACAGGAGGAGAGAGGAACAGGAGTACAGGAGGAAGGAGGAACAGGTGTACAGGAGGAGAGAGGAACAGGAGTACAGGAGGAAGGAGGAACAGGAGTACAGGAGGAAGGAGGAACAGGTGTACAGGAGGAGAGAGGAACAGGTGTACAGGAGGAAGGAGGAACAGGTGTACAGGAGGAGAGAGGAACAGGTGTACAGGAGGAAGGAGGAACAGGTGTGCAGGAGGAGAGAGGAACAGGTGTGCAGGAGGAGAGAGGAACAGGTGTACAGGAGGAAGGAGGAACAGGAGTACAGGAGGAAGGAGGAACAGGTGTACAGGAGGAGAGAGGAACAGGTGTACAGGAGGAGAGAGGAACAGGTGTGCAGAAGAAGCAGGTGTCACAGCGAAACATATGTGCAGGAGGCATGGGATAGAGACCATGATATGTGAATGTGGGGGTTACACGGTGCAGCCCGGGACATCCACCGAGCCATTGAGCAGCTCATGGTCACCGAGGGCAGGGGCGGGGCGCAGGCAGGGACTGCTATGGGCTCTGGGCTCCTCTTGTGCTGTGGAGCACACTGTAAGATTGGTTAGGGCGTCGTCACATCAGCTTCCCACGCACAGGAACCGCTGAACCGCCGGCTGTAAATGGGGGTTTGGGGAGTCCTCGGCTCGAGAGTTAAGGCTCTGGATCTCAGAGAAGGGACTGGGCCAGCGCCAGGACAGACAAGGACGCACTGCACTGGCAGAGGAGGCTGCTGTCCTCCTCCTGTCCCCCAGCCTTGCACAAGCCGCCTGCTCAGGACTCACCCCGCCCAGCCCCAGCCAAAGAATGCAATGCTAGGCTCTGCCCTGACAGCGAAACCCAGCCCAGGGGGGACTGTGGGATGGGGTGACTGTGGGATGGGGTGACTGTGGGGTGAGGTGACTGTGGGATGGGGGACTGTGGGGAGGGGGTGACTGTGGGGTGGGGGGACTGTGGGATGGGGTGACTGTAGGGTGAGGTGACTGTGGGATGGGGGACTGTGGGGAGGGGGTGACTGTGGGGTGGGGGGACTGTGGGATGGGGTGACTGTGGGGTGAGGTGACTGTGGGATGGGGTGACTGTGGGCAGTGGTGACTGTGGGGGGGTGACTGTGGTGTGGAGAGGGGTGTCTGTGGAGAGGGGTGACTGTGGGATGGGGTGACTGTGGGGTGGGGTGACTGTGGGATGGGGTGACTGTGGGGTGGGGTGACTGTGGGGTGGGGTGACTGTGGGCAGGGGTGACTGTGGGATGGGGTGACTGTGGGATGGGGTGACAGTGGAGAGGGGTGACTGTGGGCACGGGTGACTGTGGGGTGGGGTGACTGTGGGCAGGGGTGAGTCTGGGATGGGGTGACTGTGGGATGGGGTGACAGTGGAGAGGGGTGACTGTGGGCAGGGGTGACTGTGGGGAGGGGTGACTGTAGTGTGGGGTGGGGTGACTGTGGGGTGGGGTGACTGTGGGATGGGGTGACTGTGGGATGGGGTGACTGTGGGGAGGGGGTGACTGTGGGGTGGGGTGACTGTGGTGTGGGGTGGGGTGACTGTGGGGTGGGTGACTGTAGGGGGGTGACTGTGGGGTGGGATGACTGGACAGGGGTGACTGTGGGGTGGGGTGACTATAGTGTGGGGTGGGGTGACTGTGGGCAGTGGTGACTGTGGGGGGGTGACTGTGGTGTGGAGAGGGGTGTCTGTGGAGAGGGGTGACTGTGGGGTGGGGTGACTGTGGGATGGGGTGACTGTGGGGTGGGGTGACTATAGTGTGGGGTGGGGTGACTGTGGGCAGTGGTGACTGTGGGGGGGTGACTGTGGTGTGGAGAGGGGTGTCTGTGGAGAGGGGTGACTGTGGGATGGGGTGACTGTGGGGTGGGGTGACTGTGGGATGGGGTGACTGTGGGGTGGGGTGACTCTGGGCAGGGGTGACTGTGGGATGGGGTGACTGTGGGGTGGGGTGACTCTGGGCAGGGGTGACTGTGGGTGGGGTTACTGTGGGGTGGGGTGACTGTGGGGTGGGGTGACTGTGGGATGGGGTGACTGTGGGCAGTGGTGACTGTGGGGGGGTGACTGTGGTGTGGAGAGGGGTGTCTGTGGAGAGGGGTGACTGTGGGTGGGGTGACTGTGGGATGGGGTGACTGTGGGATGGGGTGACTGTGGGCAGTGGTGACTGTGGGGGGGTGACTGTGGTGTGGAGAGGGGTGTCTGTGGAGAGGGGTGACTGTGGGTGGGGTTACTGTGGGGTGGGGTGACTGTGGGGTGGGGTGACTGTGGGGTGGGGTGACTCTGGGCAGGGGTGACTGTGGGTGGGGTTACTGTGGGTGGGGTCACCTGCGGGAGCAGGGAGTGACTGCCGGGGTTCGTGAAGGAGCTGAGGTCACTGACGTCACAGTGGGCAGAGTCGTTGCTCCGCAGGGCCGTGTCCAGTGGCGGGAGTGGTCAGCGGCGTCAGTGTCTAACTCCGGCAGAGCTAACCGTTTGGGGAGCAAATGTCGCAGATGCTTTTCAAGTCGCCTTATTTCTCGTAAGTGAACGCATGCGGAAAGTTCCTCGCGGCCGCGGTCGCCGTCTGACGTCACAATGCCCGCCTTCACCGACCCCCGCTATGACGTCACGGCCGCGGGCTCGCGCTCGCCGACTTCGGCTCCGCGGCGCCCTCTGGCGGAGCAGCGGGGAAGAGGCGCGGCCCACAGCTCCGAGGCCCGGATCCGACTCCGCGCAGTCTCGGGACACGCGGGTTCCTGCCGCCCCCGTGGGTTTAGGTCGAGAAGCCCGAGGTGTGGACAGAGGCTGTTGTGACCTCGCGAGCCCGGGGAGACGCCGCGTACCCCACGGCCCCCGGCCAGCGGCCCCCAGGCGGAGCAGCTTAGAGCTCACGAGGCCCTAGGGAGAAGTCCCCGCGTGCAGAGCGCCCCGGGGCTCAGGGCCCCCGCGTGCAGAGCCGCCCCGGGGCTCAGGGGTCCCCGCGTGCAGAGCCGCCCCGGGGCTCAGGGCCCCCGCGTGCAGAGCCGCCCCGGGGCTCAGGGGTCCCCGCGTGCAGAGCCGCCCCGGGGTTCGGGGTCCCCGCGTGCAGAGCCGCCCCGGGGTTCGGGGTCCCCACGTGCAGAGCCGCCCCGGGGTTCGGGGCCCCCGCGTGCAGAGCCGCCCCGGGGTTCGGGGTCCCCGCGTGCAGAGCCGCCCCGGGGCTCAGGGGTCCCCGCGTACAAAGCCGTCTTGGGGTTCAGGGTTCACAGTGTGCAGAGCCGTCTTGGGGTTCAGGGGCCCCCGCGTGCAGAGCCGTCTTGGGGTTCAGGGTTCACAGTGTGTAGAGCCGCCCCGGAGCTCAGGGGTCCCCGCGTGCAGAGCCGCCCCGGGGCTCAGGGGTCCCCGCGTGCAGAGCCGCCCCGGGGCTCAGGGTCCCCGCGTGCAGAGCCATCTTGGGGTTCAGGGTTCACAGTGTGTAGAGCCACCCTGGGGTTCAGGGTCCCCACGTGCAGAGCCGCCCCGGGGCTCAGGGGTCCCCGCGTACAAAGCCGTCTTGGGGTTCAGGGGCCCCCGCGTGCAGAGCCACCCCGGAGCTCAGGGGTCCCCGCGTGCAGAGCCACCCCGGGGTTCGGGGTCCCCGCGTGCACAGCTGCACCCTGCGGTTCGGGGTCCTCACGTACAAAGCCGTCTTGGGGTTCAGGGGTCCCCGCGTACAAAGCCGTCTTGGGGTTCAGGGTTCGCAGTGTATAGAGCCGCCGTGGGGTTCAGGGGTCGCCGCCTGCACAGCTGCACCCTGCGGTTCGGGGTCCCCGCGTGCAGAGACGCGCGTGTTCAGAGGATCCCTGTGTGGAGGGGTCCAGGTGCACTCGCTCACCCGAATTCCCCAGCGCAGCCTCGGGCGGGGCTGAGCGGAAGTGAAGACCCCGCCCCCTCTCCTATGTCCCGGAGTAAAGGACACAGAGCTCAAACCCCACGGCTCAGGCTGGGGAAGCTACAGGCCACGTCTTGGCTAGCGTCGCCACCTCCTCCCTGGGGTGAGACAGGGATGTGGGCGGGGACACACACGGACACGCGTGATCACACACAGCGCACACACACGGACACATATGATCACACACAGACACAATCACATAACACAGAACACACACAATCACACACATGGACACACATGGACACACACATGGACACACATGATGACACCCACGGATACACATACAGTCACACACATGGACACACAGACATACGCAACCACACGCAAGACACAGAGTCACATGGGCACACACAGGGACACACGATACCCACAGACACAATCGCACACAACTATACACATGGACACACATAGACACATGGACAGACACACAGGCATGCAGCTACATGGGTACATGTGGGCACACGGACACACGTGGATACACAAACACGCAGATACACACGAGCACACACATGCACACAAGCGCTCAGACAGGGGCCAGGACTCGGTGTGCACAGGGACTCCATGGAGGCTGGGGTGAAACGGGGCCACACTGGGGGCATCTGCAGAACCCAGGAGCTGCGGAGGGCCTGGCTGAGGGGCCTGCAGGTGTGGCTTCCATCTAACCAGGTGGGGGGATGTCGGCGCCGCCCCAGGCTGTCTACTACCCTCACAATCAGGATCTGGCCCCGCCAAGGCGGCCAGGCACAGCAGGCCAGCGTCTCAGTAAGGCTGCGTGCCCCAGGATGACGTCAGGGAGGAGGGCAGCAGTGAGCTGTGAGGTGGGAAAAAGCCACCTGGCGCCCAAGGACACCATTTCACCCGAGGAAGCAAGGAGATGAAACTCCAGCCGCGGTTTCCCGGAGGGCTCTGTGGAAGGCGCACCTGCCGGGGGTCGGGCTGACCTGGCACCATGTGGCTACCGCGGTGTGAGCCTGGGGGGGGGGGCGCTGTGTCCTGGGTTGGGGCGAAGCTCTGAGAAGCAGCAGGAAAGTCCCTGTGTACAGACACACGAGCCCCAGGCTCTCAGGAGGCAGAGGCTGAAGGGGGCGGGGACAATGCTATGCCTGGTGGAGAACAGGTGGGGAGTGAGATGAATCCGGGATGAGTGACAGCCCACAGTGCTGTGCGGGAGATGAGCCCGGGATGAGTGACAGCCCACAGTGCTGTGCAGGATTCCAGCCTTGTAAATGCATCAGACGAAATCGGACAGGCAGGCGCCAGCTCCAGGATGGGAAGCTCTAGCAGAGAGCCCAGCTGTGCAGCCATCGGTGACCTGAGCCCCTGGAACAAACACTCATTTCATGGGTTTTAATGCAGGTACTTTTATTACCTGGTTGCTCTGGGCCAAGCAGAGGCATATACAAAGGGATCTTAATAATTCTGTTGTTAGTAATAACACTGGAATCAATGCTTTAGAATCATGTATGGGGCCAGCGCTGTGGTGCAGTAGGTTAATCCTCTGCCTGGAGGCCAGCAGTCGGTTTGAGTCCCGGCTGCTCCACTTCCAATCCAGCTCCCTGCTGATGCACCTGGGAAAGCAGTGCGAGGTGGCCCAAGTCCTTGGGCCCCTGCACCCATGTGGGAGACCCAGATGAAGCTCCTAACTCCTGGCTTTGGCCTGGTCCAGCCCCAGCTGTTGCAACCATTTGGGGAGTGAACCAGTGGATGGAAGATTCTCTCCCTCTTTCTCTCTCTCTCTCTTTCCTCTCCCTCCTCTCTTTGCAACTCTGCCTTTCAAATAAGAGTAAAAGTAAATCTTAAAAGAAAAAAGGAGAAGGCAAGCCCGGAGAGACCCATAACGGAAACAGAAGCGACGCTGCAGAGCCGTTTTCTGGGGACAGGGTGCTGGTGTCACAGCAGAAGCTGGAGTCAGGACTTGGAGCCTGGAGTCCACCCCAGGAGCTGGCGGTGGGAAGCTGGGGTCTCAAGCAGCAGGCGGAGCAGCTGCCGACCTCACTTTAACTATTAGGATGCAGCGGCTTCAGAGTGAGGCCTTGAGCGCCCAGGTCAGTACGGGTGGCCAGGGGAGAAGACCTTCCATCAGGACAGCAGTGGGCACCACGTCCTGGCCGGCACCAAGTCCTGGGCGGCACCAAGTCCTGGCCGGCACCAAGTCCTGGGCGGCACCAAGTCTTGGGCGGCACCACATCCTGGGAGGCACCACGTCCTGGCCGGCACCAAGTCCTGGGCGGCACCAAGTCCTGGGCGGCACCAAGTCCTGGGCGGCACCAAGTCCTGGGCAGCACCGCATCCTGGGTGGCACCAAGTCTTGGGCGTGCTGCTGCCCTGCAGGCTTTCTTGATCCTCTCAAAGGACCAGGTCTTTGTTCTCATTTCTGTTCCTTTTCACTTCCTTCATTCTGTTGCAAAACAAGTGATATGAACGTTTTAGTTTGCTATAACCTAAATTACAAACTTGCTGCAAAATAGGACGTACATCTCCAAACTGATACACAGATGTAACTCAATTCCCATCCAGTGCTGGCAAGACATCTCTGGAGACAGAAACTAGATAGTTTCTAAGAAGGGACAGAGAGACGGGGAGCAATGGGGCAGCCAGAGCTTGACCACACCAACCAACGCCCAGCTGGTGTTAACAAAGGCGCAAAGCAATTCGGTGGAGAAGAGGCAGCACTGTGGCCACCTCGGACAGAAAAGGAACTTCACGCCACGTCTCACACCTTCCCCACAGCCAGGCAGATGCCTTCGACATCAAAAGCACACAGCCCATGACAAGGAAAACTGATAAATTTAATCAAAATAATTTGCTTTGCAAAACCCCTCTCAGGAGGATGAAAAGAGAAGCTGAATATTTGCAAACTGCATTTTGACAAAGAAGTAACATCTAGGCTATTTGTTCCCATCCTTAACATTCAAGCCTAAAAAGCTTACAACCTGGGGTGGGCCAGGGTAGACTGGCAGTTAAGATGCCGATTAAGTTGCACTTGTCAAATCAGAGTACAAAAAAAAAAAAAAAAAAAAAAAGAAGAGAAACCCTGAATGACTGAGAGTGAAACTGACACCTTAGGACTGGATTATTTTTATAGCCCTGGGCTGTCTTCCTGTGGCGCAGTGGTCTTTCTGCTTTTTACTTGTTGAGCTCTGTGTTTAGTTGAGCATTGAGCCTGTGATTATAAAGTAAATTCAAAGTATGCTGTTGCAAAAATCAAAAGAAAAAAAAGAGGAAGGAGAGATGGAGGGAGGATGGGGAGTATCTGTGCTCTTAGAAATTTGCCCTCTTTATACCGATAATAAAAAAAGGAACTTTTACAAAAAGACGCGCACACGTGCCACCATTGCTGACTCCCACTCCTGTTCGTTTCCTGCTAACGCGTGCAGTGGCGATGGCTCAGTTAGGTCTCTGCCACTCACATGGTGAACCCAGATGGAGTTCCCGGCTCCCGGCATCGGCCTGGCCCAACCCCGGCCATTGTGGGCTTTTGGGGAGTGAACCAGCAGATGCAGACTCTATCTCTGTCTGTCTCTGCCTCTCACATTAAAAAATGAAATAGAAAGCTAATTTTAAAAGGACACAACCCAGTGCAAACAAGAGCAAAGACCCGAGGAAGACACACGGATGGCAAGCGGGTGCCTGGAGAGGCGCTCGGGCCGCCAGCCTCCGTCACTGCAGATTGAAGTCACACCGGGACGCGGCCACACGCCAGCAAGAACAGCTGCAGTAAACCACCAGTGCTGGCGAGGGTGTGGGGGGCCAGGCTGTCCACAGCGGAATCCGGAGGGTGCATCCGCTCTGGACATCGGCCTGGGGCTTCCTAGCAGCTAAACCTGCAGCCGCCGTGTGACCAGCAAGTGCACGGCTGAGCGCCGGCCCAGAGAAGTGGAGACGTGGTTCACACGGACACTTCCACACGAACGTTCAGACCTGAACACTCATCATCTCCCGGGAAGCAGCCCTGGGCTGGGGGCATCACTTGCATCCCAACTCCTCATCCTGCCGTGGGACGTTGGTGTCTGCACCTGGGGAGGCAACAGAAGTGGCCCAAGTCCTTGGGCCCCTGCACCCACGCGGTAGACCCAAAAGAAGCTCCTGGCTCCTGGCTTTGGCCTGGCCCAGCACTGGCTGTTGTGGTCATCTGGGGAGTGAACCAGAGGATGGAAGATTCTCTCTCTCTCTCTTTCTGTAATTCTGCCTTTCAAAAGAAAAAGAAAAAGAATAATCAGCAAACAATGTTTAAAAGAAGGAAGGAGGGAGGGAGGGAGGAAGGGAGGGAGGCAAGGAAGGAAGGAAGAAAGAAAACACAGGAGGGAAATGCCATGGTTTTGGCTACAGGAAGTCCCTAAGCTGTGCGGGACACCTGGGCGTTCAGAGAAGCTCCGACTCCTGGGCAGAGATCCCTGTGCCATGTGTGAGCCCTGCTGCCCGCCAGGACGCATGTCACCGCGGTGCCCGGGGCCCTGTACAGCAGTCCTCTCATCGACAGCAAGTGCACAGTGTGGCACGAGATAGGGCCCATGGCCGGTGTGGCTGCGGACTTGCACCCTCGATGACGCCAGTGCTTTGCTGCCCGGGAGCAGAGCCACTCAGGGCTGCCTCTGGGTGATGAGCAGGTGTAGCAAGCAGGTGGATTCGCAGGGGCAGAATCTGTGGACAGTGAGGATCGACTTTCTCTTAATCCACTTTGCAGCTGGGGGCAAACCCTGGGGTGGTGGCAGAGACCTGATTAAGGACAGAGGGACAGAGCTCAGACCCCCTAGATTGCAGGCTTTGCTCCAAGCACTAGGGGTCTTCATGCTCACCCTGGCTGCATCCTTCTGCTGTCCCAGGCTGGGAGCCGGCTGCCTATTGGTGGGTCTGCTTTCCCCGGCGTTAAGGCACCTGGGCTAAAATAAAAAACCTGTGGAGGGAACTGGAAATGAACAAGGAAAGAATCAGCAGATGCCCCCGGGGGAGACGTTGCTCCCGGGTGACCTCAGGGTCCTTCTCAGGATCCCGCCTTTCTGGGCCTCCTTTGTGCTAACTCAGGACAGAGAATTAAAGGCAAGAAAACAAAGCCAATTCCAGAAATTAGACGGCGTAGCTGGAGAAACCATGGGGCAGGAGAAAGGGGATTTGGGATCTGAGTGGGAGGAATGAGGCTGGCTGGCCGAGGTGCTTGTTGGTGTCCGTTGAGGGAGGAGAGGGCATGGCTGGGGCCACCTGGTGGTGCAGGAGTGGCGAGGGACAGGGCCCTGCAGTGCACACAATGTGTGCAAGGACCAGCGAGGACCTCCAGGGTTTGTGTGTAGACAGCACGGATTGTGCTGGAGACAGAGGGGCAGGGGCTGGGGAGGACCATGTGCCCAGGGGTGCTGCACAGGCTGCGGTCAGACACGGAGCCACAGAGGGGGTGACTCTGCCCAGGCTGACGACTCCCACGTTCCTGATTCAGCCCAAGGCTGCTGTCACTGTGCCCTTTCAACTGACAGACGGGAGTTCTCTCTGCCTGTCTCTCAAATAAACACATGAAGGGCTCCAGTTGTCTAGCTGGCTAACCCCTCTGCGGGAGCATCCAGGAATCACACCGGTGCTTCGGGAACTCTGGCGGCCACTCAAGTCTGCGACCAGAGCCTCCCGGGAGCAGGAGGGGCTGAGTAAATACAGCCCCCCTCAAGACCCTGCAGGAGGCGTTCGCGCCTTTCCCAAGAAGATGCGCTGATACGGAGATGCACCCTTCTCTAAGCCACAGTGCTGGGCACCCAACTGGAAGTCAAGGCAGGACTGCACTCCCGGCCCCCAGCGCTCCCTCCCCGTGAGATTAAAAATACACCCGAGCCCTTTCTGTTGACAATGCACAGCGCCAAATACCGCCGACCTCGCGGGAGGCTCATTAGCATTCGATTAATATGCGCATAAAACCTTGTCAGTCCGAGCCCAAATACACAACCCGGGAAGTCAAAGGGGGGCCCTTCACACCTTTTGCTGGCTTCATCCTGAACATTTATTTGTTTTAAAACAACTTCCTCAGCGAATTTCCTTTCTGAAAGAAACTCCTCTCCATTTTAAAGGCGATTGTCTCCTTCCTCCCGGGCCTCAGCGGCTCTCTGGGGAGGACTCTTAATGAGGCCCTGGGGGGTGCAGCTGGCATTTTTCCTGTCCTGCTCTTCAAAGCCAAAGGTGAGGCTGTTTAGGAACCTGGGCGCTGCAAAGCACTTGGTTTTTACAGAATCCATCCCAATGCCCCACTAACGCTCCTGTTTGCGGGGAGGCCGGGGGCTGCCGGGCGGCTCTGAGCCAGGTCCCTGGGAGGGAGTCCTAGGAGAACCCTAACGGGCTCCGTGTGCACACTGCTCAATGACTCTGCTACCCCAGCAGCCTCCGGTCACTGCGTTCCGAGATGACCGCGGCCGAGAGTGACCGCGGAGGAAGAGCGGCTTCTTGGGCAAGGGTGACACGGCTTTGATGTCCAAACGGCTTTTCTGTCTTGCTGACAAAAACGGTTCTCAGACCGACTTCTTGAAGCCCAGGGCAGGTTAAAATGTACGTAGTGACTTCGGTTTTTTTGCCCCATGACCAAAGACGTGAACATCATAAAGTTCGCATAACTGCAAAAGCAAAGCAACTCCTAGACATCGTTTCCTCCGGTTCTGTGTCTAAGGGAGGTCAAGCCAGGAAAGGTTGGCCCGACTCCATCCACAAGCCCACCCTCCCTGAGATGCCGTGGGAACAGTTACGCTTTCGTCACAGTATGTGCTGTTTTCCATCACTAAAGGAACCTGCGTTCTGGCCACCTGGAAGTGACCGGAACCGAGGCTACGGCACATCCCTCATCCTGTGCTGTTTACCCTCAAACCAGGAGCGCGGCTGCCTCCTTCAGCTCTAATTAAGGCTCACCCTGTCCATTCCAGAAGGTGTGTTCCTGGGAGAAGAGCTGGGTGGGGGGCAGAGGGCGTGGCCGCTGGGCGTCCCCAGGGCCTGTGCGGCGGTGGTCAGCGCTGAAGTCGCCCGCTGTGGTCGGCAATGGACACGGAAAGGAGCCGTCTGCAAAATCAGCTTGGGACGCATTTTGCACGGCTGTGTTTGCAAGAGACATGGAGTGAGGGGGCTTCCCTGGTGGGGATCGCTCCCTGTGTTCACACCTTCTTTCTAGGTGCAGAGATGCAACGGGGAGGGGGAGGGGATAACGGATCCCAAAGGAGGGAGGGAAGGGGCTTTCCCAGACGGATCAGGCCACGACTCCCACTTTGGGGCTGGGAGGACTCCGGCCTAGAAGTCAGTGCCAGGAGCGGTGCCACCGTGGGCCTCACTCAGGTTCTGGGGTCACCGACAAGGTGGACAAAGCCCCCTCCAGCCTGGTGTCCACCTCAGAGCTTCCTTAGTTTGTGACAAGCAGGCGTGCCGGGCGCTGCCTACCCGCCTGGTAGTCTGAGTTAATGGACCGGGTGTCTCTGCAGGGGAAGCTCCCAGCCGTCCATCATTCTCTCCAGGCGACCGCTAACACGTGTGCCACGGCTCCCGACGATGGCATCTGTGTCGCGGCCTCTGCCCTGGACACAAGGCCCAGGAGTGGGGAGCCGGGGACCCAGTCAGCCGGCTTCAGCTCAGGGGT
This sequence comes from Lepus europaeus, assembly GCF_033115175.1. Taxonomy (NCBI): domain Eukaryota; kingdom Metazoa; phylum Chordata; class Mammalia; order Lagomorpha; family Leporidae; genus Lepus; species Lepus europaeus. Next base: position 166,568,618 of record NC_084829.1, on the reverse strand, counting down.
CGGGAAGGGAGGGTCCCTGCCAGGTGCACAGTGGTTCCACACAGAATTCCAGGAGGCCCAGCGCGTCGCACACCATGCAGTCGCGTCCTCACTGGCCCCAACCCCGCGGGAAAGAGGATGAGCCAGGAGCAGTGGGGAAGGCGGGAGAGGCCGGGGCGGGAGCTTCCTGCCGCCCAGGTTGCAGAGGGCGTCATTGCCGTGGGGATCACCGCTCTGCGCCGGCTCTCTCTGGGAGAACGCTGACATCCGTGCTGTGATGCAGGGCATGTGCAAGTGCTAGCATTTGGCAGCTGCTCATGGATTTAAATGGCCACAGCCTTCTTTGCTCTCAGCCAGTGTCTTGCAAGGGGGCAGTGTTTCATGGATAGCTGTTCTTGGGAGTGGGTGTTCAGCCCAGCGGGAGGCCCCCGTGCCCCACGTTGTGTCGGGATTCGAGCCCTGGCTCTGCTCCGGATTCCAGCTTCCTGCTAACACAGACCGTGGGAGGCAGCAGGTGCTCAGGGATTGGATTCCTGCACCCACGTCAGCGCTCAGGCCTGGCTCCAGCATCTGGGGCGCGAACCAGCAGATGGAAGCTCTCTCTGCCTCAGATAAATGCTTAGAATTTTAACGTCTTGATGACGTTTGCAGAGCAGATGATGAAAGATATACTTATTAGTAATAGAAAAATGATTCTAGCTAACTATTTCTGATGCCAGCAGTAATTTAATATATTTCAAAAAATAAAAAACTATTTCTTTTGCTATTTTTACATACATTAAGGACACAGTAAATATCGGTTTCATGGGTTTTGCTTGAAAAACATCAAAACAGGGATGGGTATTTGGCCTTCTGTTTAAACGTCAGTCACACATCCGAGTCCCACGACAGAGTACCTGGGTGTGACTCCTGGCTCCTGCTCCTGACCCCAGCTCTCACTAACACAGAGCCCGAGGGGCACCGCAGAACGGCTCAGGTCTTGGGTTCCGGCCACCCACACGGCGGACCTGGCTCCAGTTCCTGTCTCCTGGCTTCAGCCTTGGTCCAGGCCCAGCTGTTAAGGGCATTTGCGGAGTGAATTAGCAGACAAGGGGCTCTCTGTCTATCTGTTTCTCTCTCTCTGCCTCCCAAATAAATGAATAAAATAAAAAAAACCCCCGCCGTAATAACTGAGTGTTTGATGAAAACGGGGCTGCATGCTAAATAAGACCCAAAGGGTTGATGGTTTCTGCAGCCACCACGGCCATGTATGTCCATGCCTGCCCCGTGAGGGAGGGGGTCAGTCACTTCTCCTTCCAGCTGTCACGTGGCTGAGCCAGGCCTAGAACCCAGGGATGAATGGGAGTAGTGGACATAGATGAGCAAATTCAACTTCGCCATGAACTTATAGTCCCTTGCTTTTTTTTTTTTTTTTTTTCTGACAGGCAGAGTGGACAGTGAGAGAGAGAGAGAGAGAGAGAGAGACAGAGAGAAAGGTCTTCCTTTTCCGTTGGTTCACCCTCCAATGGCTGCCGTGGCCGGCGCACTGCGGCTGGCGCACCGCGCTGATCCGAAGCCAGGAGCCAGGTGCTTCTCCTGGTCTCCCATGCGGGTGCAGGGCCCAAGCACTTGGGCCATCCTCCACTGCACTCCTGGGCCACAGCAGAGAGCTGGCCTGGAAGAGGGGCAACCGGGACAGAATCCGGCGCCCCGACTGGGACTAGAACCCGGTGTGCCGGTGCCGCAGGCGGAGGATTAGCCTGTTGAGCCGCGGTGCCGGCTAGTCCCTTGCGTTACTGTATGACTATCAGAGCAGCCAAAGTAAAAATGATCACCGAACTGGGCAGACGGTGGGGAGACAAGTGAGGCGAAGAGAGAAGCCAGACCAGCGGCTTCCTTCTGGAAGGAGGCGGGAGCTACGAGACTGTCCTCACCCTGGGCCCAGGGGGGCCACTTCTGGAATCAGAGAAGGCATTTGTAACGGTGCTGCTGGTAGCAGCCGTCGGCAGTAACTCAAGCGTCCCGTGTTGGCCATCGCCGGCGTCACACCGCATGGCATCTGCCTTTTCACATGGCGGCTGTTTCTGGCCAGATGGACATTTGAAGGTAGGGGTCGTATCCTGGTTATTTTTGTGTTCTTCATATTTGGTAAGGCCTGGCATGGAAATGACAAATAAATACCCAGTGGACCTGAATTGAGCTAAATAATAGAATCTGATCTTACCAAAATCAGTATAAAAAAAAAATCTACGTTGCACAGAATAAGGACGGGACATAATTACGAAACCAAAGCAGCAAAGGTGCGCACTGACCCCAACACGGGAAGCCGTCTAGTGCAGGAGGGCGTTGTCGCGTGGGAGAAAGCCCGGCCTGCAACAGCAGTGTGGTGGTAGGGGTGTGATCGCCTTCCTCAACACCTGCGTTCTTACCGCGAAACCAAGTGTCCACGGGCCCTGTGGTTGTGGGACAGACAGGGGACACAGCCCCAGGCCTTTCAGCTCAGACAGAACGGGAGCAGCTTGGAGAGCTCTGCTCCCCGTTCTGAATCCAGGCGGGTGCAAGCGGATTGGGTGTCAAGGCCTGGACGGATTCTCCCTCTGGACCTTGGTTCCACCCAGCGAGTCCTCCACTGGCAGGGAAGGCAGCTGGGCAGCTGCTCAGGCTCCTGGCCGTAGGATTGGGGGCCACACGGCGCCTTCCATTCATGCTCACGCCAATCCCTTCTGTGCCGTGATCGTCACAAAAGCCTCGTGTGCCTCCGAATCTCAGCGGATCCACTCCATGAGCTCCCACACAGATGACAAATGAGCGCGTCAAGGATTTCACCCGGCTAGCGACCCTGGGCTTCAGTGTCCGAGGGGCCACGTTCCGTCTCAGTTAAGGGGCGAGCGAAGGTACAGATGCTTTCTAGACCTGCGTGGGGAGAGAACCAGCGGCCTGTGGCGGTCACACCTCCTCTGCAGTCCACCCGGGACGAAGTGGGGTGGAGCACAGCATTGCTGCTTTTTATTGGAGCCCCTCTGAACAAGCTGACTTTTTAACAGCCACGCACATGTACTAAAACCTGGAAACTGAGATTTTAGACTCAATGGACAGTTCTCAAAAGAAGAAACACAAACGGCCAACAAGTATATGAGAAAATGCTCAACATCACTAGCGACCAGGGAACTGCAAATCAAATCCACACCTGTCTGAATGGCTGAAACCCAGACACAGAGAGTAACAAATGCTGGCGAGGCCGTGGGCGGTGGGGAACTCGGACACAGCATTGGTGGGAATGTAAATTAGGGCGGCCTCTGTGGAACACCCTTTGGAGATTGCTTCAGAAACTAGAAACAGACTTGCCATATGATCCAGCAATCCCAAAAGATACAGACACATTGTATCAGAGATACTGGCACCACCACTGTTGCCTCAAAACACCCCAAGCTGGTGGGAGGCGTTGCTGTGGAACCCCCAAACGGGGTCCGCTCACCCGACGTGTCACCCGACGTGCAGATAGCCAGTCACTGACGTGGTGTGGAGGAAGAAGGCCGTGTTGACTGCACAGCGCAGAGCAGGTAGCCGGGCAGCTGGGGCTGAATTCCCGGCTCCCTGAAAGGTGAGGGGTGAGGGGTCTCGTGGACTGACACTGGGGCTGAGAGCTCGTGTCCAGGGCCCTGGTTGACCAGTGGTGCCCATGACCTTTGATTGGTCAGTGATGTGCTTTCTAGAGAATCCATGGATGGCCGGCGCCATGGCCTACTTGGGCTAATCCTCTGCCTGCGGCGCTGGCACCCCGGGTTCTAGTCCCGGCTGGGGCACCGGATTCTGTCCCGGTTGCTCCTCTTCCAGTCCAGCTCTCTGCTGTGGCACGGGAAGGCAGTGGAGGATGGCCCAAGTGCTTGGGCCCTGCACCCCATGGGAGACCAGGAGAAGCACCTGGCTCCTGGCTTCAGATCAGCGCGGTGCGCCGACTGCAGCAGCCATTGGAGGGTGAACCAACAGTAAAGGAAGACCTTTCTCTCTGTCTCTCTCTCTCACTGTCCACTCTGCCTGTCAAGAAAAAAAAAAAAAAAAAAAAAAGGACAGGTGAGGGACCTGGGCTGCGGGAGGCAGAGGAGAGTCAAGGTCCGGCTTTTACATTATGGGGGTTCGGTTTCAGCACTTTCCACAACGGCCAGAATTTGGAATGAACCAAGGTGCCCATCCTCAGATGAGCCAATACAGAAAATGTGGCGTACAGACACAGTGGAATACTATTCAGCCACAAAAAGAAGGAAATTCTACCATTTGCAGCAAAATGGACACAACTGGAGGACATGATGTTGTGTGCAATAAGCCAGACCCAGAAAGACAAATACAGCCATGTTCTCCCTTGTATGTGGGAGCCAAAACAGAGCTACACTTAAAAAAATAACAAAGAGAAATGTCTGTGTGCATCGCTGCAAGTATAACTTTGTGAAGGTTTGTTTTCCACCTTTGTCAAACCAGTGGTTAAGATTGTTCTACTACTATAGTTTTAATGATCAGTGATTACTTTAAAATGTATTGTATATGGTGAAATGGTCATTTTTCCATTCCATTACTGTTTTTTTTAAAAAAGATTTGTTTATTTGAAAGAGTTACACACAGAGAGAGGAGAGGCAGAGACACAGAGAGAGAGAGAGAGAGGTCTTCCATCCGCTGGTTCACTCCCCAAATGGCCACAAGCTCGGAAGCCAGGAGCCAGGATCTTCTTCCAGGTCTCCCACGTGGGTGCAGGGGCCCAAGCACTTGGGCCATCTTCTACTGCTTTCCCAGGCCACAGCAGAGCTGGATCGGAAGTGGAGCAGCCGGGACTCGAACCAGCGCCCATATGGGATGCCGGCTCTGCAGGTGGCGGCTCTACCCGCTGAGCCACAGCGCCCGCCCCTCAATTCCTGTTCAAGGCAACTGTCTATATTCCTGCTAAACCAGGGGCTTCTTGCTTTTTACTCAAACGTCCTGTTCGCCGGAGTACTGAGCCTTCTTTCTGAACTGTGAAGTTAAAATATGTTATCTCAAAAACTAGACAGGAAGGGACCAGGAAGGAGGGTGGGAGGGGAACACCACGTTCGCAGAATTGCATCTGCAAACCACCTCGGACCTGTAGAACCCTAGACGGAAGAACCCAGGTCGCCCGGCTCGGTCTGCGGAGACTCTCGGCCCCGAGCAGCTCGGCTGGTTTGGAGCTACATCCCTACTGTAAATATTCCACACGGAGTTCCAGGGATTTAGGTCCCCGTTCAAGGACAGCGACGTCCCGGCTGAGACGGGAACACAGCACCGGGAGTGCAGCCGCGGAAACCACTGGCCGCGTTCGGCGGGGAGAGGCGGCGGAGCTGCGCCGGGCCGCGGCAGAGCGGGCAGGGTAGGCCCGCGCGAGGCCGGCTCCACGCACGCTCCGCGCCGGCTTTGCGGGGCTGCTCGGGCAACGCTGTCCCACCCACGCGTCCGCCGTGACCACGACCATCAGCGCCGTCCTCTTCTTCCACAGGGGGACTGTCCACGTGCGAGGCGGTCCCAGGAAGGCGTGCTGCGGCCACCTGCCCGCTGGGCGTTGCGGGATCCGCCCGGAGCCGCGTCCCCGCGCCCTTCCCCAGCGTCTAACCCACGGGGCGCAGGGGTGCCGTCCCCGGAATCCCGCAGCCCAGCTCCGTGTGTGGCCTGCTCCTGCCCCCCGGGAGCGGGGACGGGGGGCCCAACGGCTCTGAGAGCCGCTGGGCACCGGCTGACCGCTGGGGGTCACTGCTGGGAGGACAGCGGAGGGCGGGCGGCCGAGGCCGAGCCCGGGGGACGCTCAGGGCTGGGGCGGACGCTGCGCCCCTGCGGGGGTCGGGAGACCCGGGAGGAGGAAGCGGCCGAGGCCCGCGTGTGCGCTCCGAGTCCTCCCCATCGCAGGCAGCGCCGCCTTTTAAAGCCCGGAGACCCTAAGTAGCTGGAAAAGGACTTGGGGGCGGGCGCGAAGGGTCCTGTGTCCACTCGGGACGCCGCTGGCTTCAGAGGCTCCCGGGAGCCCTTTCGGGGGTCGCCCGGCCCCGCGGAGTCGCGGCCGGCCCCTCCCCCTCAATTGCGCTCCCGGCACCTGGCAGGGTCACCGGACCCCGACTCCCCTTTTCGCCGGGGAGCCGCTGCAGGCCCTAACGGCGCAGGTTTAAGGGGAAGAGAGAAAGACTACAAAGGGTTTACGGGCCTGCCAGCGGGACCCTGGGCCCCAAATCGCGGGGGGTCTCGGGGCGCGGGCGGGGGCGCGGCGGGCGGCGGACCCCGCTGGGCCCTCATTAGCGCCCGCTCGGCTCAAGGGCTTCCCGTGGCTGGCTGTTTACTTGTCATTTGCTGCCAGCTTTGTTTCCCAGCTACCGAAGCCGAGGCCTTCTACCCCGCTTTCTTCTGCGGCCTCGCCCCGGGCCGGGCGCCGCGTCCCCGCCGCGTCCCCGCGTCCGCCTGGCGGCTCGGGGGTCCCGGGGCCGTCCCGAGGCATCGCCCTGGCACGGCTTCACCCTCGCAGCGGCTCGGGAGTAGGGGGCCGGGACCCCAGCGCAGTCCCTCGGGCTGGGAGCAGGAGCAGCACCTGTCCCACCAGCCTCGCGGGACCCCAGCACCGCGACCCCCAGAGCCACCCCAAGGTCCGAGAACTGGGCGGGGGGGCGCGTCTGTCCCTGCTGGAGGAACGCGGCCCCGACCTCCGCAGCCAGAGTCAGTGCGGTTAATGCTGACTGCTGTGCACGCCTGATTTTATTCTTCTTAATTTGTTTAAACAAATGGGCAGGCGCCGCAGCTGTGGGTGGGCCTCCCACCCAGGCCCCTCAGACCAGGCCAGAGCAGACCAGAGCAGTATGGGGGCATTTCAGGCTCTCAGCACCACCTACTCACGCAGACGCTGAAAGGTCCAGATCCCCAGAAAGAAGACAAAAAGGGGTCACGGAGGGTATGGCCTGCAGCTAAGGTTCTGTCGGCAGTGCCGGCATCCCATATGGACACCGGTTCGAGTCCCGGCTGCTCCACTTCTGATCCAGCTTCCTGCTGTGGCCTGGGAAAGCAGTAGAAGATGGCCCAAGGACTTGCCCCTGCACCGGTGTGGGAGACCAGGAAAAAGCTCCTGGCTCCTGGCTTCAGATCAGCCCAGCTGCAGCCATTGTGGCCATTTGGGGAGTGAACCAGCAGATGGAAGACCTCTCTCTGTCTCTTGCCCTTCTCCTCTCTCTCTGTAATTGCCTTTCAAGTAAATACATCTTTAAAAAAAAAAAAAAAAGGTCACACAGCAACCAAGCCCAAGGGACCCAGTTGTTCATCTGGGCCTGCAGGACAAGGGTCGCCTCTGTCTTAACCCTACCAGGAAGGAGCAAGGGCGCTGTGTTGTTTCTGCCGTCTCATCCCTCACCAGCCTGAGTCAGCCGCCTCTGACTAGACCGGCAGGTGAGGCCGAGCGAATCCATAGCCAAATGTGTTGTAATTCTGTCTTCCGACAAGCTGGAGCTGGACAGTGAGGCTGCCGAGTTGTAAACCTCTGGGTGCAGGGGAGAGTTGTGGGGGGCACGCTGGGGTCCACTGCCTAAGACGGCGAGACATGGAATGGTGCTGACGAGAGGCGGGAGCCTGGTGTCTGTCTTCCACTAAGCGGGCACACGCGCGCTCCCGTGTGACCCGGGCTGCAGACCCCGGAGTCCCCAGGGCAAAGGGAGACAGGATGAGGCTGGCATTTTTAGGGGAACGGCATCTCGGCTTTTCCCTCTCCTTCTCCAACCTGTTTCCCTGCTTCTTCCTCCCTTGGCTCCTAAGTACTAACCAGGCCCGACCCTGCCTAGCTTCTGGGGCCCGTACAGGGTGGTTCCTGTCTTCCAGCGTCTCAGCCTCCCAAGTTTCCCCCTATATCAGCTCCCACACAAGAAGAAAGGAAGGCAACTAGTCTACCCGCTCTCAAATTGTCCGCTTTGACTTTTAAAATATAAACGAACCCTAGACTAGGGACAGAGATTTTCAAAGGGGTGATGGGTGACGGTCCTTTTCTACAACCTGGGCTTAGTGATGTTGGAGGTGACTTGGTCCCCTGGGCAGCTGTGGTACCCAGATGCTGCCCTCTGTGCTTAGGAAGGGGGTTGATCTTTAAATCATCTGTTGGCTTGAACTGTCTGTAAAAAGTGCCCCTGCCACGCCCCTGTTGTCTCCCAAAGTCAGCTCGTAGGGTGGCGGAGCGAGATGACGGATGCCAAGGCTTTCAGTTTTGAAACATTTGTGTCAGGTGAACATACTTCATGCAGTTTGTATGTTCAGGTTTAGGAGCACAGTGATTCGACCCCGCGCCCACCCTCCCTCACCCTGTCTTAGTCTTTCTTTTATCTTTACGGTGACACACTTGCAGTTTACTTTATAGTCATAAGCTTAACCGTCCACGAAGCAAAGACTTCAACAAATCGTAAGAAGAAAAACCCCTGGTCCTCAACAGGGTTGAACAATAATCCAACCTCAAATGTCAGTTTCGCTGTCGCATTCCGCTTTCTGGTCTCTGTCGGTTGGCACAGGGCAGGTAAACAGGTGGCGTTGTCTTTTGGGGACTGGCTTACTCCACTAGGCACAGCGATTTCCGGTTGCATCTCTTTTGTTGCGGAAGACTGGGCTTCCCTCTTTTTGATGGCTGAGTAGTACTCCATGGTGTATACAAACCAGTTTCTTTATCTAGTCCCCAGCTGATGGGCATCTGGGTTGATTCTGTGTCTTGGCTACTCTGAATTGGGCTGCGGTAGACACGGGGGTGCAGAAAATGCTCCTTACTGTTGGGAGCCACTGTGCAGGGTTCCCTGTATAGGCCTTTGTTTAGAAGAACCTTCAACTGTATTCCTGTAAGGAGGATTCACTAGAAAATTCCATGTGTACAGCTCACTGATATGGTTAGCGCCTGGCCATCTGGCTTCAGTGCTCTCTTTCTTGTACCTTGATAAGCATGTCTGCCAGCTGTGAGACCTCGCTGTAACTCCCTTTGTCAAATTGATACTGATTCCTGTGAAATTATTCCTTTGAACTATGTTGTGAGATGACACCTGCTTGCCCTTGACTGTTACAATCCTTGCCTTGTATTATATAAGCTGCCTCCTTCTCCAATAAAGTGAGACCTTGATCAGAATACTGTCTTGGTCTCCCTTCTCGTGTCTGGTTTGTCTCTCCATTCAGGTCTGCCCTCCTCGTGTCCTAGTCGATTACCCCGCGGGCCGGGGCACCTTACGCTGATTGCGTTTCCTTTGGGTGAATTCCCAGGGCTGGGGTGGCTGGGTCGTATGGAGGATCCTTTGTCAGCTTTCCAAGGCGTCTCCACACCGCCTTCCACAGCGGCTGCACCAGTTTACACTCCCACCAGCAGTGGGGAGGGTACCTTCCCCCCCACTCCCTCGCCAGCCAACGTTCATTGTTTTTTGGTCCAAATGTGGAACTGGAGGACCGCGAGTGACGACAGATCTCTGGAGGCTGACCCGGGAGGACACCGTAAAGCAAAGCTCCAGAACACAGACTTCGAGGTGTGTGTGCTCTCTGCCTTCCCTGTGGAGTTTTACAGATGTTTCAGCTTTTTAGCAGTCAGTCCTGAGACGCCTTTGTCTTGTAGTTGGGTTGAGGCTTCAGGACAGCTGGTTTTTAGAGATGGAAGAAGGGTGTTGATTTTTAATGTTTTGCTTTTCAGTGAGCTGAGCTGAGGAGTGCTGCTGTGTGGCTAGCTTCCTTTCGTGACCACGGCCAGCAGCAGGGATAATAAAGACCTTCAGTTCAGGGGGAAAAAAACACCTCTGTTTCTCCCCAGGCCCTCCCAGAGCGCCCTCTCTCACCCAGGTGAAGAAACCCATTTTAATAAATGTTGAGTATTTACTTCTTGCTAAGAGCTCTGCACAAATACATGTGAGGAGCGGCCTAAAGGGTGAAAAGATGGTGTGCCAGAGAGTGCTGGAGGGTTTGAGAGCAGAGATTTCGAGGTAGGGGGCAAGGTATTTTGCAAGTTAAGCCTACTTTACCAAGCCATGTGACTGATTAGAAATTCCGCCACGGGCTTCATCGCAACGGGACCGTTTACCTCTGTGGGAACATAACAATTCTAATGAAACTCTAACGAAATTCTAACTCATTTTTAACAGGAGGCGTCAGTAGGTTGAAGGTCCGTGAGACCGAGACTGGCACCACTCGGCAGCGGGTAGGAACCGCCTCTCACTGGGCGGCCTGTGGCCTCCAGACAGAGCGGTGGTCGCGAGGGACCCCACGAGCGTCTCGGGGTCATGTCAGCCCGACCTGCCCTGAGCTGGTGGCTCTACGGTAAGGTCCTCCCCGTGGGATTCCAGGCGTAACCCTTTACTGCGTGTTCTGCCTGGCCCGAGCCAGAGCCGGGCTGTGTGGGCACAAAGACCCACGGGACCGGCCGGCTTCACACCCCTTCCCCTGGGGAGAGTGCGGAGTCCAGGGGCTTCCAGCTGAGCCCGGTCTTTCCTCAGTTAGGCGTTTGCACTACCACCCTGAACGGACACTTGAGGCCCACTTCTCTGAGAGGCGCTGGCCTTGTCTGAGATCCGGGTTCTGCAGGCGATGTTCTCTTGTGCTGACTCCGTTGTTGCTAATAGAAATGCCCACGGACACGCTGTCCGAGCCTCCGATTTCTTCAGGAGCTTGGGATGTGGCTTCCACTGGAGACTTCACCCCTGTCAGTGGAATGACTTCTGTCCTCCCCTCCTCCCCTCCTCCCCTCCCAGCCTCTGTCCTCTCCTCTCTCCTCCTACCCTCCCCTCCTCTCCCCTCTCCTCTTCTCCCCTCTCTTCCCCCTCCTCTCCTCTCCTCCTCTCTTCCCCCTCCCCTCCCCTTCTCTCCCCACCCCTCCTCCACTCCTCCTCCCCTCCTCCCCTCCCCCTTCTCCCTTCCTCCCCTCCTCTCCTCCCCTCTCTTCCCCCTCCTCTCCTCTCCTCCTCTCTTCCCCCTCCCCTCCCCTTCTCTCTCCACCTCTCCTCCTCTCCTCCCCTCCCCTCCTCCCCTCCCCTCTCCTCTCCCCTCCTCTCCTCCCCTTTCTTCCCCCTCCTCTCCTCTCCTCCTCTCTTCCCCCTCCCTCCCCTTCTCTCCCCACCCCTCTTCCACTCCTCCTCCCCTTCCTCCCCTCCTCCCCTCCTCCCCTCCTCCCCTCCTCCCCTCCTCCCCTCCTCCCCTCCCCTCCCCTCCCCTTGGGAATGGCAGGACTCTCATGGAGTCTGGGGAGCGGACTGGGGTGTTGGAGAAGAGTGCCTGCTGCTCTTTGCCTCGCATGCAGAACTCCCAGAGGAGGTAAGCCTGTCTCTGGGCCAGCGGTGGAAGGAAGGTGGGAGAGCCTGGCCCTAGGGGCTGGGGCGGCCACGCGTGTGGCTCATGCAGTCTCACGAGGCCGCGGTGTGTGTGAGCAGCACTGGAGCGGGCACGCACGGAGTGTGGGCCTTTGGAACTGGACGCACGGAACTGAGACACTGAGCAGGGGTCCTGAATCAGAGACGGAGGCCAGAGAGCAGCAGCCCCGCTGTCACTGGGACCACGCGTGTGCGAGGGCAGCATGTGTAGGGGCTCCGTCTGCCTTCCAAGCAGTGCCTCCGCCATAGCCATTGTTCTGTTCACGTGAGCCACCCTTGTCCTGGCCGTCACCCGACACCTGTGCGGTCCTGGGGGAGTGGCGAGGGGTCTGTGGCCTGTCTGTAAATACAACCGAGAACGGCACCACCTTTCTGCAAAACCAGGACTTCGTCCCCTAGGGAGATCTCCAAAGGCTGCTCCTCCTAACTCTGGAATACTTTAGTCGTGTCTATACGATGTGTTCTTTTTGCTGGTCTCTTTAGAAATAAAACAAATTTGTTCTAAGAATAGATAATATATCAATAGAATTTTGAGGCCGGCGCCGTGGCTCACTAGGCTAATCCTCCGCCTGCGGTGCCGGCACTCTGGGTTCTAGTCCTGGTTGGGGCGCTGGTTCTGTCCCGGCTGCTCCTCTTCCAGTCCAGCTCTCTGCTGTGGCCCGGGAGTGCAGTGGAGGATGGCCCAGGTGCTTGGGCCCTGCATCCACATGGGTGACCAGGAGGAAGCACCTGGCTCCTGGCCTCAGATTGGCGCAGAGTGCCAGCCGCGGGGCACCAGCTGTAGCGGCCATTTGGGGAGTGAACCAACAGAAGAAAGACCTTTCTCTCTGTCTCTCTCTCACACTAACTCTGCCTGTCAAAAAAAATATATATATATATAATTTTGGAGGCCGGCCTGGTAGCAAAGCGGGTGAGGCTGCTGCCTGTGACCCCAGCGTGCCACGTCGGAGCGCTGGCTCACGTCCTGGCTGCTCTGCTGTCGTCCAGCTCCTGCTCCTGTGCCTGGGACAGCAGTGGGTGACAGCTCAACCCTCTGGTCCTCGCCGCCCACGGGAGAGACCAGAATGCAGCTCCTGGCTCCTGGCTTTGGCCGGGCCCAGCTCCGGCTGTCTCTGCCATTTGGGGAGTGAGCCAGCAGATGGAAGATCTCCTTCTCTCTCTCTCTCTGCCTTTTAGTTAAGTAAAGAAATACATCTTTAAGAAATGAATTTTTGCCTTTTCATAATGATAAAGAATCTACCAACACTCATGCATGTAAATAATATTGTTGAATGCGGAAATAAAGTTGAAAAGATGCGAATTCCCGGTTTTATGCCAAAGGAAGGATCCGTCGTTCACACGGGACACCTGCACTTAACTCGGAAGCCATGCGGCCCTCGTGAGCTCACTGCTTCTCTCCTTACAGGGTCACGACAGCTTTCAGCATCCCAGGAGCAGACCGGCTCTCGCTAACTCAGGGCTCTGGGTCCAGTGTTGAGTCCTGGACCCCAGCCTCCGGCTGCTCCCCCGGCTGCTGGCCAGCGCTGATTGGGACAACAGGCTCTGCCCAGGGGACGGGGGAGGGTCAGCTTTGGATGGAGAGCCTGATTCCTACACGGTATTTCCATTCCCGGGGCGGGGGGGGGGGGGGATAACTTTTGCAGGTCCGCTATGTTTCCTCCTTAGCATTAAATATTCACTCAGTAAGCTGGTGGTTCCGGACTCCTGGTGCACGCTGGGTGATATTTCGCATCATCCAGACAGCCTGATTTCTGCCGAAGAAACTGTGGTGTTGGGGCGATGACACACTGGGCAAAAACGGCTCCAGGAGAAAAACAAACTGCCTGTTACACACTGCATGTGGCTTAGCAGGGCTCCCTGCGGAGAGCGGGCGCGGTCTGGGGTTTGCATCCTGCAGAAGCTGCAGCCCCGCCCCTCTGAGCTGTGCCCAGCGCCGGGCCCTGGGTGGTGGCGTCTGAGAGCAGGAGGTTCTGTGCCTCTCTCTCCCCTCCCCTTGCCCCTTCGTGCCTCTCCACTCCCTCCGCAGCTGGAGCCGGAGAGGGTGCCAGGGAGCGCGCTGCACTGTCCCAGCCGGCCTTCGGAATTCAGGCAACTTTGCCTTGTTTCACCGCATTCTATTTGTGCAGAGCGGCAGGGGTGTAACTGGGAAAGTTCCGTCCCGGAGCGAGGGCAGCGGGGTTTCACAGCTGATGCTGGCTCGGGCAGGGCCCTGCGCTGAGTCCCGAGGAGGATGCCTCGTTTCCGTGGTGACCGCCCGAGCCGCGAGAGCGATCCTGGTACACCCGTGCAGAGGAGACAGCCGTGCAGGCTGGCTGCCGTTTCCAACGCGATGGTTGCTCTGCACAGCTCCCGAGCTTCCTCTGCCCTGGGAAATGGCGTGGGCACAGCAAGCCCCTTCCCTCCGTCCCGGGCTCTGCGCTGCAGGCTGAGCGGCAGGGCCGGGCCTCGCACCTGCGTGTGAGGAGCACAGCCTTCTGCTTGTGGGGCAGGGCAGTCCTGGGGCCGTCTGTCCGCCGGCCGAGGCCGCTTCGAGTGTGATTCGCCCTGAACGCTGGGGAGAAGACGCGCTGTCCTCGCGGCTGTAGGTTCGGGGGTCCAGGGGACACTTCCGGGTCACGAGGCTGCTTCCTCAAGCAGGCTGAGGAACGTGGGAGCTTTTGGGCGAAGCCCGCGTTGCCCTCCTCTCTGCAGAAATCGGGGATCTCAGTGTCTCTGAGGTTAATTCTCTCTGGCTCTGTGTCCGAGCACCCACGCGTGTCCGAGGGGGCTCAGTGTCCACAACAGTGTGGCAGAACTTGTTGGGCGGCCGATAGTATTTCCTGGCGGCCCCTCGATGAGCGAGCCGAGGCAGGAAGGGCCACGCAGGTGAGCCCAGCCCCGACGGCTGAGCTCCAGCCTTCCGTGAGGATTTCACGTGGACTTCGTGGTCGGCGTCGCTGTGCACGGAAGTGGGAAGTCTTTCCCACCCTGAAGCCCTCACCCACAGCGGGTCGGTGTCTGGGGCCTCTGGGAGGCGGCGTGGTCCAGGCAGGGCCCCTGAGCCCACAGTGGGAACAGCGACCTTGTGAGAAGACAGCAGGCAGCTTGCTGCACCTGCCTCCGGCTCTGCCGCGGGAGCACGGGGGGGGGGGGGGGGGCCTCACCAGGGCCCGCTGCTGGCGCTCTGATCTTGTGTCTCTCCAGTCTGTGGGGTCTCCTATGGCTGCCGATATCCCAATATCCCAATCAACACCTTCCTACTGGTCCCATATTTATCCTACGTTAGCTCCAGCGCCCAGAAGCAGGGCCGATGGGAGGAAGCCACAGAGGAGCAAGGTTCAGCTCAGGGTGAGGTGGCCGTCCCCTCCTACTGATGGGCGGGACGATGCGGTCGGTGTCATCCTGAATCGGAACCCCCTCCCCGCCCCGCTGCCTCCAGGGTCTGGTTTTGAGAGGAACTGGGCTCAATATTCCTCTTTCCAATTCAAAATGTGCAGTAACCAAAGGCAGCTAGGGAATAAAAACGTACCACGGAGGACACGCACCACGTGGGAGACCACTCGCCACGCGCTCCACTGGGTAGACCCGGAGCCACCGGGTGCGCGGAGCAGCCTCCCTGCGCCCCATAACGCGAAATGCTCAGACTTTGCAGCCTGCAGCTTTCTCTGGGGCGTTAACGTCATTCTAAATTACAACAAAGTCCATGGTCGAATTAAAATAAAACTGTAACAGTTAGTGTTATAGGGGGAAAAAAAAACTCTAGGAAATGAGCTAAAAATAAAAAGTGCCCTATACAAAATATTGTAACAAGGAGAAAAATGACCCCCAACTCACGTTAAGGCAGTAAGACGTGGGCCCGGCCCACGCCTGAAGCACGAACACTAACCACTCAGCCACGGACGCTTCAGGCGGCCTTCCTGGGCTATTGGAAGCTCCGGGAACACAGCAGGTGCAGGGCCGGCCGGCCTCGCTGCTGTGCGCTTGCGCACCCGCACACGCCAGCACCTGTGGCTTTATCACTGCAGCTCTCACGGTGCCACATTTTCCACCCGCAGCCGTGGCACACGTGGCCGTGGCTCCGGCGACATAGCTGGAGCTGCTGCGTGACATGTAAGCAGCACACTGTGCGTCTGCCGGATGACTTGAGCCTCAGAGACTCCTGGCACGGATGCCCTCGAGATCCTGCACTGGGGTCACCTGGATTGGGAGCAGTTTGCCCCAGTGGTCTCACGGGAGCAGCCACATCTCCCGCACTCCGGACTCCGACACGGCCTCAGTGGCGCTGTGAGCGCAGGATGCACATTCTGCTCGGGCACGCACACAGGCGGCCCTGCGAAGTCCAATTGCACACCTGTCACCTCACCGAGGCTCCGTGCCACCAAGCGAGCTGCGCACACAGGTCCTGCTTTCGCAGGTGGCACGGCCCCCCTGCCTCCTGCTTGTCCCGGGAGCCACCCCTGGGAGTGGGAGGTGACGTCCTCAGCGGTATTGCTTTAACCTGAAGATCCTTTCTGGGAGGGTGACGTGCAAAGGCGTGACAGCTCCTCCGCACCTTCGTCCCCTGCACCTGTCCTCCCCAGAACAAGTGGCCTCACGCACAAGGAAATGGCACTGCAGGTCATTGTGCACTGTCGTGAGCTCTGGTGAGAGCCGTTCAGACGCTCGTGCCCCCATCAGATTGTAGCGGAGATAAAAATCCCCATGGCCCTGAGATCTTTGCGAAGGCTTTTCTGTGTTGAGAGCTGTTTAGTCACCCGCACACCTGTCTCCAGCGGCTGGAGCTGCACAGGAGCCCAGCAGCCCGGGGAGGTTAGTGCATGCAGTCTGGGTGTGCACAGCTTTGCTGAGGTGCACGCCCTGCTGTTTGCACCGCCAGCTCCGATTCTCCGTGTGGCCCTGGCTGCACATAGGTGTGGTGGCACTCAGAGCCCGGGTGGGACAGACCCGTCGCTGCTGTCACAGGCATCGGTCTGCCAGTCCTGCTTGATTCACCCTGTCCACGATCAGCCAGGGCTGGTGCAGGACCAGTGGCCCTTGGCCCTGGGGTGGACATTCCACCTGGTGGTTAGGGCACTGGTTAAGACAGCCAAAGGCTGGGGCCGGCGCTGTGGCGCAGCGGGTTAACGCCCTGGCCTGAAGCGGCAGCATCCCATATGTGCGCCGGTACTAGTCCCGGCTGCTCCTCTTCTGATCCAGCTCTCTGCTGTGGCCTGGAATAGCAGTGGAAGATGGCCCAAGTCCTTGGGCCCCTGCACCCGCCTGGGAGACTCGGAAGAAGCTCCTGGCTCCTGGCTTCGGATTGGTGTAGCTCCCACTGTTGCAGCCATTTGGGGAGTGAACCAGCGGATGGAAGACCTTTCTCTCTCTCTACCTCTCTCTGTAACTCTGTCTTTCAAATAAATAAAATAAATCTTTTTTTTTTTTTTAAAGACAGCCAGAGGTGACACCCGGGCTCCTGGGTTCTGCCTCTGGCTCCTGACTCCAGCCTCCTGCTACCGATCTGGGAGGCAGTGGTGTTGGCTCAAGTGACTGGGTTCCTGTGGGAGACCTGGACAGAGGTGCCTGCCATCGCAGGCACTTGGAGAATGAACCGGTGGATGGGAGGCCTCTCTCTCTGCTTCTCTCTCTCTCTTTCAAAAAGCTAGGTAACTCCACAAAAGCAGAAAGCAGGTGCAAATCCCCAGGCCAACCCCACACCTGCGGAACCAGGGACTCGGGCTGGGGCCCGGGTGATCCCGTGCAGTCTCAGGTTTGGGAACGGTGGTCCCGGTGGGCGCTGACTGAACTCAGGTGTTTCCAGCCCTGCGTCTGGACCCGCTGGCTGCAGCCTGGGTTTGAGTGATTGGCAGGAGCTTCGTCTGTCCTGCACGCTGGCCTCCCCTAGCAGAGCAGACACACCGGCGAGTGTCTGTTGGGCCCAGGCAGAAGTGTTTGTTCTCTGGTGGACACGGATTTGCCCTGTCTGGGCAGCTAGTGGCCCATGGTACAATTCTGGGGGAATTCACTTGGATTAGGCTGCTCCCTTTGGAGCTAAAGCTGAGTCAGGTTCATCAACGTGGGTCACAAGGCTGTGGCCGCAGGGCCAAGACGCCAGGGTGCACCCCCTCCTGGCCCGCCGTGCAGAGGAGGCTTAGGGACTTGGCTCTGTGGGTGTTACTCAGTGCTGCCCAAGACCGTGGTTTCCAAAGGATAGAGATTCATGCCCACGGCTCTGCTGAGGCTGGGGAGCCCAGGGCCCGGGCATCACGCCTGGCGGGTGGCTTCCTGCTGCCTCCTCCCAAAGTTGTGGGGCAAAGGACCGGGGAGAGGGGAGGAGGCCAAACTCATCCATCTGTCAGCGAGCCCCTTCCGGGGCCACCAAACCCCGTCCGGGAGTGGGGGCCACCCGTTCCTGAGACACGGCACTCCACGCTGTAGGACTGGGGACGAGCTTTCCACAGTGAACTTCGGGCCATGTTCACATGCAGAAGTCACCTTTAGCCTCTACAGAGCTCAGGTCCCTGTCCCCCAACCCCTCACCCCGAGCGCGAGGCCGTGATCAATATTGGTTCCCAGAGGAGTTTTGCTTTGCCATCAGGCTGACCACGCGTCATCTGGAGCCTCAGCAGGTGTTTTATTTGGTGCAGGGGTCAAGACAGTGCCTGGGACGCCCGCATTCCCTATCCGAGTGCCTGGGTTTGCGTTCCCTCTCCACTCCCGATTCCAGCTTCCTGCTAATGTCCCATGCAGGGAGGCCACAGGTGACGGCCCAGTGCGTGGGTCCCTGCCGCTCATGTAGGAGACCCAGGTGGAGTTCTGGGCCCCTGGCTTTGGCCTGGCCCAGCCCTGGCTGGTGCAGGCTTTTGGGGAGTAAAGCAGAGGATGGGAGCTCGCTCTCTGTCGCTCTGCCTTCTGGATAGAATAACTAAAACTTAGAACTCCCGTTGCTGTAAGAACAACTGCTGATGTTTGCAGAGCACTTGCACGCTGGACGGAGCAGTTTGATGGCGTTTTAGGCTGCTCGGGAGCTGAGGGCTGTGCAGTGTGTGGCTCCCGACAGGTACGGGATGGGCTGTGTGGATGCTGCTGTGAGGGGCCAGAGGAGAATTAGCGAGCGGGGAGAGGGCGGAGAGGAGAGGAACCGAGGCCAGAAATGGAGAGTGAAGCAAAAGTCCTTCTACAAATCCCGTTATCGGAGATCTCTTAGGTTTGAGGGGCCTTGGAGGTGGTTTTGGGTGAACAGAGGTGACAAAGCCACTCATCTCAATGGCAGGCACTAACTCTGGTTTTCCAAACTCTCTCTCTCCCTCTCTCTCTCCCTCCCTCTTTCTCTCTCTCGCTCCTCCCCTCTGTCTCTCTCTCCCACTCTCTCTTGTCTCTCTCTCTCCCTCTCTGTCTCTCTCTCTCTGTTTCTCTCTCCCTCTCCCTCTGTCTGTCTCTCTCTCCCTCTCCCTCCCTCTCTCTGTGTCTCTCTCCCTCTCTGTCTCTCCCTCTCTGTCTCTCTCTCTCTGTTTCTCTCTCCCTCTCCCTCTCCCTCTCTCTCTCTCTCTCTCCCTCTCTGTCTCTCTCTCCCGCTCTCTCTTGTCTCTCTCCCTCTCTCTGTGTCTCTCTCCCTCTCTCTCTATCTCTCCGTGTCTCTCTCTCTCCCTCTCTCTGTGTCTCTCTCCCTCTCTCTCTATCTCTCCGTGTCTCTCTCTCTCCCTCTCCCTCTCTCTGTCTCTCTCTCCCTCTCCCTCCCTCTCATCTCTCTCTCTCCCTCTCTCTCTCTCCCTCTCTGTCTCCCTCTCTCTGTCTCTCTCTCCCTCTCCCTCCCTCTCGTCTCTCTCTCTCTCTCTCTCTCTCTCTCTCTCTCTCTCTCGCTGGGTAGTCACAGCTCTTTGAGAGTGGCTGTTCCAAGAAGCTGCTTGTTGTCTTTAGGCGGGGTCATGGCCACCAGGAGCGTCACTCTTGCCACACGCGGTGAGTCACAGCAAGTAATCACCGGGCTGCTGAGACCCGGGACAGGGGCACCCTTCCCGCCTCTTGGTGGCAGGAGCCTCACGTCCATCAGAGCAGCAGTTGCTGAGGCTGGCTTGGAGCCCAGCCAGCAGGAGCCGTGAGCCAGCCCCTGGGAATTTCCACCAGGCCTGCTGTGGCTCCTGCCCTGCGAGGCCCATCTGCTGTGCCACGTGTTTGTCTGTCTCTTCTCCTTCACTGGTTGCCTGGTCCTTGGGGCCAGGACTTTGCACCCATTGGCTCCTGGCTGCCCTCAGCACCGAGGGCCATGTCCCAGTCCTAGGGAGGACTCACCCAACGTGGGTGGATAAGCAGGAGAAGCAGAGGGACACTTGGTAAAACCATGCATTTTGTGTTCAGTGTCAGAGTGTGTGTTGTGTTATGAAAGATGTATTTATTTGAAAGTCAGAGCTTGAGAGAAAGAGAGAGAGAGCGAGAGCGAGCGAGTGCTCTTCCATCTGCTGGTTCACTCCCTAGATGGCCACAGCACTCGGGTCCGGGCCGGGTCAGGTACTTGGGCCGTCTGCTGCTGCTTTCCCAGGTACATTAGCAGGGAGCTGGATGGGGGACAGAACGGCTGGGACTTGAACTGGCGCTCCGACATGGGGTGCGGCATTGCGAACATCCGCTTAACCCACTGCACCGCAGCACCCGCCCCTGTGGCTTACAGACATACCCTGCAGGATGCTGGGACCCGTGGGATGGGCTCCAGGATGCCCACGGGTCCCCCCATCCATGGATGCTCCAGTCCATCACATAAACTGATGCGGCATGGCGTGGAACTCAGGCCCACCCCTCGGTGAGTGGTCCCCAGACCGCGCACCGTGCCTCACGCGATGTACGCGCTGCGCCAGGAGTTGCAGTGCAGGGTGTAACAGATGAGCGAGAAGGAAACGTCTGCACATGCCCACCACAGCCGTTTTCCCAAATACTTTCTGTCTGCACTTGGCTGGAGGCTCTGCTGCGGAGCCCAAGGGCTTGGGGCCGGCTGCGCGGACCCGGGCTGCCGTGGAGGCGGAGCTGGGCTGCGAGGTGGACAGCTACAGGACTGTGCGAATGTAGGTGCGAGGAGGCGTTGCGACGTGGGAAAGTGAACGAGTGAGGACGCTGCGTGTTTCCTCCCCGGCCGGCTGTGAGGGGTCAGCCCTGCTGTCCTCCTTCCTCCGGTACTTAACCCCCCAGAGGAGGAACGATTTGGAGCTGGCTCGGCCAAGACGGCCCCACGAGGCGGAGACCGCGGTGCTCTCTGGGCTTGCAGGGACGTCCGTGTCACCCTGGGTCCCTGGGGCTGTGGCGGGGTGGCCCTTCTCGCCTTTGCCGTGGACTTGGGCAGCCTTGTCACCACTCCATCTCGTTTCCTCTCTTGTCCCTGCCGGGAAAGGCGGACGGAGCGTGGTTTGCTTGCCGGGACAGGGGGACGCGCTGGTGAAGCTGTCCTGGGGTTCCTGGCCGGGAGGCTGCTCTGTTCCCTGGGTCCCTGCAGCTCGCGGGCAGGTTCCTCGGTGCTCAGCACCCAGATGGCTCCCCGGGCACATACACTTCTGTATCTGGGGCGCCAGCAGGACGCTCCGGCCACGCGTTCTCTGTGCCCCAGCCTGCCTTGGCCCTCTGTCCCGGCTTGTGAAGGCCGCGAGACCTCCCGGGCCCGGCCGCTTTGCCATGTGCACTTGCGGCCAGCAGGTCAGCTGCTCTCAGGACGTGGCTTTCCCGCAGCAAAGCCGGGGTGCGGGCTTAGGGCCCTCAGGGCAGCCCAGGCCTCGTGCTTCCCCTGCTGGTGAGATGGCACGGCAGAGGCGGCCTTCCCTTGGCCTTCCGTGACCTCCGCAAGTGGTGCTGCTCCGTGCTCCGGCGATCAGACCTCAGCCCACGTCGGCTCTCGCCTGGGCCGGGAGCAGTGCTGCAATCTGGTCCTCCTCTGTACTTCCTGGGCGCCCAGGCCGCACGCAGGCCCTGGGAGGGGTGGTCTCAGCCCTCAGGGCTGCTTCGGGGTCCCCACGCCCTGCCCCGTCTGTGTGTGCTCTGGCGGTCGGTGCAGCCCCTCCACGTGGGCTTCCAGTTCCCGGGTGAGGATTTCATCCCATTTGTGACCTGTCCCCCTCTGCCCGACAACAGGACTGGAAACTGGGAAGAAAGGTGGTGTGAGATGGGCCAGAGCGAGTCTAAAGGTGACGTGTGCTGCCCTTAGAAACCTGGGGTCCATGCTCCGCACCTGTTAGGTGACCCCCTGGTCCTGCACTGACATCAGTTCATCTATTTCTCAGTCTACTTTTGTGCATTCCCCCCCACCCCCCACCAGTGTATACCTTGTGCCTAGAAAGAGACCTGGCGTTTAATACATCAATGAATTACGGAGACAATTGGGGGATCTTCTAGGAACGTCGTTTTCTGCGACATTGCTCCTCCTTTTGTTACGCACGGTTTCTGAACACTGAGCGCGAGCTGAATTACGGCTTTTTAAGGACAAGGTCAAGTCCTTTTTAAGGACAAGGTCAAGCGGTGGCTGCCCAGTGACCCTCAGCCCCCAGCTGGCGGGGTGGGTCCTGAGCACCTCAGGATGTCCCCGCTTGGCCCCAGAGGTCCACTCGTGGCCATGTTCCCCTCCACCCCAGACCTTCCCGGTGGACCCCCTGTGCACTGCTCGCCTGTTCCCCTCTCCAGCTGTCTTGGGCCAAGGTGGCCTTGGAGCAGGTGCGAGCTCCTCCATGCAGCCGCCGGCCCTCTGCCCAGCTTGTCCGCTGGCGTGGTGGGTCGCTCTCTCTCGCACTCACAGACCCCACGTCTACAGTCCCAGCCGTGCAGCCCAGAGCTGTGAGGAGCGGGCCCTGGTCATCACCAGTGGTATCTGCTGCCCCCTCTCCCCGAGCAGCCTCTCCCCTCTTAGCCGTCAGCGTCGGGGCCCAGGACATGCCAGGGACGAGGACCGTCAGACCAGTCACTGGGCGAGCAGGGGCTCTGTCCGCAGTTCCAGGAGGGAGGAAGCTTCTCACACAGGCCCAGCCGTCGTTCCCCCGAGGGATGAGGCGAGCGGCGCGAGGAGCCCGTGTGTTTCAGTCTCCAGGTTTGCACCCTGCAGTGGACGCTCAGACGAGAACAGCATCCAGGATGCGGGCGACGATGCTGCCCGCGACACCTGCTGAGCGGCGTCTCTCTGCTTGGGCTGAAGGCTCCGTTCCAGGCGCCCTCTTCTACCCTGGCGACTTGAAGACAGGATTCACCTGTCCCCCGCGTGTGTGTGGCTGTGAACGCCGAGGGAGGGAAGGGGTGCAAGAAAGGAAAACAGGTAGCACTTTCTGTGCTCGTGACCAGTGAGCTCCATTCTATTGCTTAGTGTTTTTTTTAAAGATGTATCTGTTTATTTGAAAGGCAGAGTTAGAGAGAGACAGAGAGAGAGAGAGAGGGAGTCTTCCATCTGCTGGTTCACTCCCCCAGAGGGCCACAATAGCCAGGCTGAAGTGAGAAGCTCAAAATTCCATCCGGGACTCCCATGTGGGTGCAGGGTCCCCAGCACTGGGGCCGTCTTCTGTTGCTTTCCCAGGTGCATTAGCAGGGAGCTGGATTGGATGTGGAGCAGCTGGGATTTGAACTGGTGCTCATATGGGATGCTGGCATTGCAGGCAGCTTAACCCACCACGCCACAGCCTCAGCCCCTTGGAGAATGCTTCCTGCTGTTCGGCTGTGCAGAATCAGCCAGAGAGGGCCACTTCCCTTGCTTTTTCTGGCACCAGTGAGCAGCTCTTGCACAAGACTGGGAGTGCCCTTAGGCCAGAAGTCAGTTTTTCCTTCTGGGTCTGGCGCTGTGGTGTAGCAGGTAAAGCTGCCACCTGAGACGCTGGCACCCCATACGGGCTAGGGTTCAAGGCCTGGCTGCTCCACTTCTGATCTAGCTGGTGCTCCTGGGAAGGCAGTAGAAGATGGCCCAAGTGCTTGGGCCCCTGCACCCACATGGGAGACTGGAGGAAGCTCCTGGCTCCTGGCTTCAGCCTGGCCCAGCTCTGGCCGTTGTAGCCATTTGGGGACTGAACCAGCAGGTGGAAGACCTTTCAGTCTATACCTCTGCCTTTCAAATAAGTAAAACAAATCTTTGAAAATAAATAAATCAATCTTTTCTTCTTGGTGGATCCAGTGTGTTAAGGGCTGGCACGATCCCAGGCAGAGTGAACAAAAAAACCACAGGTATTTAAGGCACAGTGGATGAAGGAATGAATTGGGTCCTCGCCTGCCGAGCTGATTGTGAGAGCCAGCTGTAACACAAGTGCGCCGGCAGGTCCAGGTGGGGAGTCGCGGCTGCCGCGGGGATGGCAGGGCCACTGCCACACGTCCTGTTGCCTGGCACAGCCCCTCGCCGAGAACGGTCGAAGGGGTGATCCCACCCAGCCAAGATGCAGTCGGGGGAAAATGCTTCCAAAGCTTATTCACTGCCCTCCGAGAGGGGGTTTGCCGCTCTTCTCGACGCGTTTGCCTTCTCTTTCTGGGGACACAGCAACGTGCAAAGTTGCGAGTCGTTCTGTGGGCTTCCGTCCTGGCCTCCAGCTGTTTGTGGCTGTCTCTCCTTTCCCACGTTTCCATTTTCTTATATTCAAGATGGGGCCAACAACCCGCAGCTCACGGGCTATCGCATGTACAAATTAAGTTACGGGAAGTTCTCAGCAACTCGCCACGTATGAAACGTGGTTTCCTCCTGTGTGGTTCCTCCAGCGTACTTCCATGTGAAAAGCAAAGCCAGACTAAATACAAAGTTTCTGATGGAGTAAGGAATGGGAAATGATGGAAAGAGGACACTCTTCTGCGTCGTCATCGTTCAGAACTAACACCGGTGCGCTGGCTCCGCCCCGGTCGCCGTCTCCAGCCTGGAGGCCCCTACTCCCGGCAGTGGCAGGAAGCCCCGCCGAGGACCAGTGCGCACAGAGCGTCTTTCTCACCCAAATGGCCTTATTTTTAACCAAGGAGAGGAGCCCACACACCTCTGGCCGTCTCCTTGCAGCCCCCCAGGGCGCGTAGTGCAGTCACCTTCGGGGAGACCTTAGAAGGATCTTCCAAAAGTGCACGGGAGGGGCCGGCGCTGTGGCACAGCTGGTAAAGATGCCGCCTGTGGTGCCGGCATCCCATATGGGCCCCTGTACGAGTCCCAGCTGCTCCTCTTCCAATCCAGCTCTCTGCCGTGGCCTGGGAAAGCAGTGGAAGATGGACCAAGCCCTTGGGCCCCTGCACCCGCGTGGGAGACCCGGAAGAAGCTCCTGGCTCCGGGTTCCGGCCATTGCAGCCATTTGGGGAATGAACCATCAGATGGAAGACCTCTTTCTCTCTCTGCCTCTCTGTAACACTGCCTTTCAAATAAATAAATAAATAAATCTTTTAAAAAATAGTTCATGGGAAATGCGTATTGTGAAAGAATCGTGCATGGATTTCATTCTGGGGGCACCGATATAAACTTATCTTTTAATTCCACATCCCGGGAACTTTTCGGAAGTGCCATTGCGGTATCCAGCGGGCTGTAAGGCTCTGTCTCATCAGGTCCTGTGGGAAGGGGGCACAGGGAGGGTGCCCCGACAGAGCTCCCCGTCATCGTGCAGGTCCAGAGGTGGCGTGGCCTGGCTGCCCTCTACAGCGGCAGCTGGGAATGTCGCGTGCGGTTGCCCGACGGCGGCACACAGCACTCCCCACGTCGGAGCCCACTCATCCTGCAGGTAAGCTGCCGTGTGGGACCGCAGCCGGCCAGCCCCGCTGGATCCAGCCGGCTGGGAAATGTGGCCACTGCCTTGTGTAGTACAAATGGCCTTGATGACCTCAGAAGGCGTCGACCAAATGGAGTCGTTGCCTTTAGGAACGAACCACATCCTCCACTTAGATCAAGGACCACACTGCTTCTGCCTGTCCCAGGAAAACGTGTTTTTATTGTGTATGTATTGGCCAAACATGACCAATAAAATGAAGACAATCCAAGAGAAATTTCCTTCTTGTGTGATTTCTTTCTTTTTAGCTCCGTCCATGTGCATACATAAAGCCAGGCTGGGCTGTTTAATCTCTCAGGATCCATAGATTTCCATTCCCAAGTGGGCTTTGAAGTCATGGAGAAGGCCTGCAGAGTGATGGGTAACCTCTCAGCGAATGCGTGTTTACGAGCACCAGTGAGAAAGGGCAGCCGGGGTTTCCCCGTGGAAATCCAAGTGGCGTCTTCGTAGGGTGCGCGTGAAAGCCTGCGTAAGCGTACATTCTCTCAAGGAGCACGGGCGTAACCTTACGTGCCAGGATGGCGTTTTGGTGACTAAATAACCACGTGTCTTCCACCATATCCAGAACCAGTCTTGTCCCTGCACGAATCAATCTTGGCTGTTAACTGCACCTGGGAACGACCGGCCTAGGCACATGAGCTGCGCGATGTGTGCTTATTTAACCCAGTAGCGTGTGTGCACAAGGACCGGTAGGAGGGTGTGATAGTCAGAATGCGCAGTGCTCAGTGCTGTGGGAATCTGTACTCTTCATTAAGAAAATCGATACATGATAGATACTAAGCCAGGAAGACAGACATAAATTTAAAACTATTTAAAATTACATGGAGAACCCCCAAATATCGGACACCTGCAAACTCCGAGAACAAGAGGGGAGAGGAACACTAGACAAGGGCTTGTTTTCAGCATTTTCTGGACAGGGCTGGGGAGCCAGTGTGGCGAACTTCGGGGGCCAAGCTTAGCTTCTGGCCGATCCTCTTCTTTTACAGACGGGGACCCTCGGCTTGCAAACCTGCGATCTAGAATGTTCCCTGGGGGGATTCCTTTGTCCAGATTACATTATTGAAATATGTCGTCTTATTGCACGATGTCATGTCTGGCCCTCCCTCACCGAGGTTGAGCCCAGTGGCTGACATCTTAGAGTCCCCGAAAACGCTTGCCAAACAGTCACAGTTCCCTCCGCACCCAGCTCTGCGGTGCTGGAGGGCTACTCCCCGGCCACGGGCTGAGATCTTACCAGGGACGTGCCCGCCCCGGCCTCACTAGCTTCCTGGAGCCCTCAGACACAATTTCTCCAAGCAGAGCACCTGGCCCTGCAGCAGAGAGAGGCTGCGAACAGGATGATGCGTGGTGAAGACGGTGGAGGGTGTGAGATACGTTCTGGGCTGCTGATTCTTAAGAGGAGTTTGAGCTCCGTTTGTGTTTGTTTGTTGGTTTTCCACAACATAAAGCACGGCCTTGAAATCAAAGCAGGGGAAGCACCCAGCACTCAGCACACAGTGGGGGCTTAATAACTGCCGGGGCGCAGCATGTCCTTCCCAGCTGTCTCTGAGATAGCCCTCCCCAGCTCCCCCTCCCTGTCTCTTGCAGTCCTGCAGGCGTGTCGTTAAGAAGTGTCTTCCCAAGCTGCCCTTGGAAACACAGGGTTAAGATTGCTTTAAGTGACCTCGTTTTCTGTTTGCCCTTCCATTTCTGAAGACATCATGAGGTTTCATGATGGCCAACCCCACCCGAGAACAGGCCGTATCGCGTTCTTACTGGTACATACCAGCTGAAGGCGGCCGCCCTGGAAGACACCTCTGGCTTTTATCCATCCCTCCTCCTCGGTGGTGGGCAAGGAGCTGGGACTCACGGATTTTGCAGCATTTTGCGACATGATGTGATGTGGCCTCAGATGTCTATTTAGCCTGGATCCTCCAGTGTCTGAGTTAGTCTGGGATCCTCCCTTGGTGGAAGTTTGCATTGCCCAGCGGTGTCTCCCAGGAGGCTCCCAGCGGCCTGGGTCGACGACTTGCAAATAGCCAAACCCCATGCCCCGCTGAGGCCCCTCCCTCCAGCTCGCTCCCCGCCAGGGGTGTCAGGGGCGTCGTTAAGGGGGCCTCCAGCTCCTCTCCCTCCCACACCTGCGCCGGGTTCCCTGCTGCAGCTTTATGGGCCAGGAGGAGGCAGGTTTGACGCTGGGGACAGTCTCAGCGGACAGCTGCAGCCGCGTCAGCTCCCCAGACAGTAAAATGTAAAGACGGGGGAGGGGACCCTTTGAAGTCTACAAAAAAGCATGACTTTGACCACTTCCTGTTTCCTTTTTAAATTGGGGTCCCAGGTATGCCGAGCGCAACGACCGGCTGCCTTTACAAGGGGAGGTGCGCCAGGGCCAGGGCTCCCAGGCCCTGGATGCCGGGGCTCGGCCCCCTTCGAGTGGGGGTGGCGCTGGTGCTCTGTCACCGAGGTGCTATGTGGAAGGCGGCCGGACGCGCCCCTGTGAAATGTGCACGCAGAGACAGAGGGCGGTCACCAAGGTTAAGGTTGCGCTGCCGAGGCCGCGGCTGAGGGGGCTCCCGCACCTTTCCGTGTGCTTCTCCGCGTTTGGCCGCTTGCTTGCGCCCGTAAAGCAGCAGTTAAGGCAGCGAGCCCAAACCGCGGGGCTCCATTTTCCCGCCTGTCAGAATTTTAGCCTCCAATTAATGCATTTCCTTTCCGCCTCGCTTTCAGTATTTTTCTGTTTTTTGGTGTGCAGTGTAGCTTGACAAATCCTGGGTGTGTGTGTGTGTGTGTGCGCGTGCGTGTATGCGTGAATCCAGCACCATGCATTCTTTTTTTTTTTTAGATTTATTTATTTATTTGAAAGTCAGAGTTATACAGAGAGAGAAGGAGAGGCAGACAGAAAGGTCTTCCATCTGATGGTTCACTCCTCAGATGGCTGCAACAGCCGGAGCTGCTCCGATCTGAAGCCAGGAGCCAGGAGCTTCCTCTGGGTCTCCCATGCAGGTGCAGGGGCCCAAGGACTTGGGCCATCCTCTACTGCTTTCCCAGGCCACAGCAGAGAGCTGGATGGGAAGAGGAGCAGCCAGGTCTCTCACCGGCACTCATATGGGATGCTGGCACTGCAGGTCAGGGCGTTAACCCACTGCGCCACAGCGCGGGACCCAAGCACCATGCATTCTTGCTGGACTTGGGGGCTGGAGCCTCCGGTGTGAACAATCCGCGTGGTCAAACATGAAAGCCTCCCTCCAATTCACACGCGCCCTGGGGGCCAGCAGCTGAGACCTCCGGGCTCAGCGTCACGTCTGCAGCGGTCTTGGGTTTTCTCTTCAGCCAAGTGTAGGCAGGATGGATCCAGTTTTGAATCTTTGATTCTTAATTCTAGAATAAGAATGAAGATCGTTATGATAGTCTAGCAGAATATTTAAAGACACACAGGCTTCCCAATTCTCTCATTTTTTTTCCTCTTCCAAGCTGTTAAACTGGGTGTAGATACTTTGCATCTTGTACTCAGGGTTATCTGAGCACCAGCCCAAGCAGACGGCCGCATAAATTACCTGCCTGTTTTAATGCTGAGCCTGGGCTCCCCTTCTGCTTTAACACAATCGACACTTTTTTTTTATTTTTTATTTTTTTGACAGGCAGAGTTAGAGAGAGAGAGACAGAGAGAAAGGTCTTCCTTCCGTTGGTTCATTCCCCAAATGGCCGCTACGGCCGGCACTGCGCCTATCCAAAGCCAGGAGCCAGGTGCTTCCCCTGGTCTCCCATGCGGGTGCAGGGCCCAAACACTTGGGCCATCCTCCACTGCACTCCCGGGCCACAGCAGAGAGCTGGACTGGAAGAGGAGCAACAGGGACTAGAACCCAGTGCCCATATGGGATGCTGGCTCTGCAGGCGGAGTATTAGCCAAGTGAGCCATGGGGCCGGCCCAACACATGTTTTTTAAAGTGTCACTTCTTCACGGGGAAAGGTAACAAGGATGGGGTCTTCCTATCGGAGACCCCGTGGTTCTGCGTGGGCACCAGTGGAACACAACAGGAGACTCCAACAGACTCCAACACAACAGGAGGACTCCAACAGGTCCCAGGGTCGTGCGCCGCAGCGTCCTCCGTGTGCTGTGTGACGGCTCATTTCTTCCCGGTGCTGTGCAGTACTCCGTGTGTGGGTGTGCTCCAGTTTGTCCAGCCATCGCCTTTCGAAGCGCATCTGCTTAATCGCTGTCAGCTTGGCACGCACGAGTAAAGCCGCTGTAAATATTTGCACACAGGTTTTCTTCATGGATGTAAGGATTCAACTCCTTTGGCTAATACCTGGCAACACGACCGCTCGATTTGTGGCAAGGCTGCCTGAACTTTGCACGAAACTGCCGACAGGTGTCCCCAGTGGCTGTGCCATCTTGAGTTCTCACTGGTGATGAAGGGGGGTTCTGGCTGTCCCACATCCACGCCAGTATTTGGTGTTGTCCGGCTCCCCTGTCACGCTCCCAGGATGTGGGCCATTCTCGTGGGCGCGTTGCTGTATCTCGTCATTTTAATTAGCACTTCCCTGGCCACACACGCCGGGCGGTGCCCATGTTCTCACAGGATTTCTTGCCTTCTGCACGTCTTCTTAGGCCAGGTGTCTGTGGCTCTTTGGCTCATTTCTACCCAAGTTGTTCGTTTTCCTGTTGTTGAGTTTTAAGAGCTCGTCGTCTAATTTGGGTGTATTTCCTGTAGCAGAAGTGTGTTTTGCCAAGATTTTCTCCTAGTCTGTGACTTGTCACTTCAGTCTCTCCAGTGACTTGCCCAGAGAAAACGTTTTTCTTTTTAATGAAGTTAGACTTAACATTTTTAAAATCATACTTTGGATGTTGTATTTAAAACCTCAGTGCTGGGGCTGGCATTATGGCACAGAGGGTTAAATTGCCATCTGTGATACTAGCATCTCATGTGAGCACCGGTTCAAGTCCCAGTTACGCCACCTCTGATGCAGCTCCCTGCTAGTGCACCTGGGAAAGCAGTGGAGGATGGCCCCAGTGCATGGGCCCCCACCACCCACGTGGGAGACCTGGATGGAGTTTCAGGCTCCTTACTACGGCCCCGCCCAGCCCGGGCCATTACAGTCATCTGGGAAGTGAACCAGAGGATGGAAGATCTCTCTCTCTCTCTCTCCCCCTCTATTTCTAACTCCCTCTCTTAACTCTGCCTTTCAATAAAAAAAAATCTTATTTTGAAAAGCCTCAACATCAAACCCAAGGTCGTGCTGCTATGTTCTACAGGTTTCATAGTTTTTCCTTTTACCTTGAGGTATACGATCAACTTTGAGTTAATTAAGTTCGAAAGATGTAAGGTCTCCATTCCTCCCTTCCTCCTCCTCCCTCCCTTCCTCCTTCCCACCTCTTTTTTTTTGCATGAGGTGGGCAGTTGCCCGACACCTTTTGTTGGAATGTCAGTCCCTTCTCCCTTGCATTTCCTGGTTCCTGTCTCAGAGCAACCGCCCACACGTGTGTGGCTCCAGCCCTGGGCCCCCTGCTCCGTTCCCGCGGTTGCCAGTCCTCAGCGCAGTCAACCACAGTGGTGACGTTGCACTTTCCTCTGCTGCTTGGGTGGACTCGGCTTTGGTGTAGATTCTTCAGGTAAGCGAGGTTGGGCAGCCTGGCTGACGCCCCGGGTGTCCTGTCCTCCAGACTCACCCACGAGGCAGGATTGCCTTCTGTTTTAGTCGGAATCGCGTCTCACTGCATGGAACCCATGCTTGCTTTATCCATTCATTCCCGGATGGAATCTCGGCTTGATTCCATGTCTTGGCTGCCGTGGGTAATGCTGAAGTAGACATGGGGTGTGGAGAGCTGCCTACACGCTGGATCCATTTCCTGTGGACCTTGATCCAGAAGTGGGATTGCTGGGTCATTTGGTAATTCCATCTTTAATATTTCGGGCCCTCCATATTGGGCTCCACAATGGCTGTGCCAGTCTACATCCCCTTTTCCCACATCTTCACCAAGATGCTGTCTTTGTCTTCTGGAGAGCAGCCATCTCAGCAGGTGTAGGTGGTGTGCGTTTCCCAGTGTCTGGTGGTGTGGACGCCTTTCCCTGTAGCTGTGGGCCGTTTGTGTGTCTTTGGAGAAATGTCTATTTGGCTTGCTAGCCCATATTTTCAAAGTTTATTTTCTTATTTAAAAGGCAGAGAGAGAGAGACAGACAGACACAGAGGGGCAGGTCCAGCGATCGGCAGTGTGGTGAGCTGTGGCAGTGCGACGAAGCCCTGGGGCTTCCATCAGAGACATCACTCAGGCTCAGAAGCTGACAGGTGCAGCCCACGCTACTCCTGATCATGGCCCCACGGTGTGCAAGGACAGCGGGCAGGCTGCCCCAACCCCACCAGGTGTCCCCCAGAGCAGCTCAGAAGACTCCCAGAGCTCAGGAGCCCCTTGTCTCTGAGCCGGGGGCCACCGGAGCCTCCGGACACTCGGCCTGCGTGGCCACTCAGCACCGTCACGTCACGGCCGCCCCCAGGGCTCAGCCCATCCCAGGCGCACCTGCTGTTGCTCTTTGTTCCTTAGGGGGGGCTCCCCCACAGCGGGCCTCAAGCTTAGGTCAAACGGACGCTGGGCTTTCTCTGGTTGGTTCTGTCTTTCCTACACTTGATCTTAGCCAAAGGCTCAGAAGCGACGCTGCGTCTCTTCTACAGGGGCCTCTGCCATGACGCTGGTGAAGTTTTTCTTTGGCAGAATGGGATTCCGCTGCAGGGAGCCAGGGACACAAGTGCCTCCTCTCCAGAGCGAAGCATCCACAGGGGAGACTCTCACACCATCGGGCTCCGCCAGCTCTAGCCTGGACCCCAGTGCGGTGCCCACAGCAGTGCCCGTGCCACCCATATCTGCAGCAGGAGTGCTGGGCATAGCCGGCCCCCTTTCCTAGGAGTTTCCAGAACCCCCACCTGAAACATCCACTCCCCTCTGCTGGCCAGAACCGGCTCTCACGGCCACCCGTCTCACAGGGCCAGACAGACAGTGTGCCCTCTGCAGCTGGGCACCTTGCCCACAAGCACAGGGCCCTGGACAGGGGTGTTGGAAGCTGGGTCAGCAGCTATGGGGCCGGTTTGTCAGCCCTGGCGGGGATGACGACTCCGATCCGATGAATGATACTCGGTGACACCGATGAGACGCCAGCAGAGTCCCAGCACGGATGCAGGATGCAGGATGCACGAATCTGCATGTGCCAGGCTGGCCCGGCCTGGGCCTGCTTCCGCTTGGCTCTGCCCGTTTCCTGGCGGGTGAGCGCTCCCCAGAGGCCTGCCCGCCACGCAGCTGTGCGCCCTGGAGATGCCGCGGCCGCCGAGGAGCTTTGGGATCCTGCTGTCACCTGTTCACCGGAGGAGTTCCTTGCACTTCCTTGTCTAGCCGAAATTTCTCATTTTCCTCTGCTGGTTTTGGCTTTTTCTTCATTCCAATCTTCAAAATCCCACTGGTGCCTTGTCTTTGTCTTTGTCTTTTTTTTTTTTTTTGCATCAAAAACTATTTTTAGTGTCATACATTACTTCGAAAGACTTAATGTTCGTTAAATTTGATGTTTTCAGGCCAAGATTCTGTTTGCTTATGACTTAAAATTGATTTCTCAATGCTTTGTGTATTGAAGTTATATTTCTGACATATCTTAGAACTGAAGTTTATTGAAAATTCAATTTTATTCTTGCTTCTTATGGTAGTATTTTTTGGGAAAAACTACAGAATAATCTTCCGTGTGTAAGGGTTTTTTCTCTTTAATAGATCAATGCCTCTCCCACTTCATGAATGCATGCGATGAGATTCGCTTGCTGATTAGTAACAACTAGTACTTAGGATGCTTTATCCGTGCTTGGACAAGCATGGTGTATTTGGCGGGGGACAGGCCACTGGGGCGTTGGCAGTGGCCAGGGCCCGTGGCTTCCTCCCAGCCTGCCTGTGTGGTCCCTTTGGCCCCACCCCTCGACTCCGCCCCACCACAGAAGCAGCCAATAGCTGTCTCCTGTGACTTTGCCCCCGCAGGAGGCCCACCTGCTCGGCTCCCCTCGCCCACTGCGCCCCATCCCTGTGTCCAACCCCACGCTTCTCCTGCTTCGTGTCTGGGGTGCGGTTCCGTCCCGTCTCAGCTGCGCGACCTGCTGGCTGGAGCCTGTGGAGAGGACGTGGAGGTGGGGCTGCAATGCCAGGAGGAGCTCAGGGTGGCCGTCCAGGCCGGAGCAGAGGAGCACGGGCCCGGTGGGGAGCCAGCCCGCGGTGTGCAGAGGACAGAACTAAGCCGGAAACGCGGGGTGCAGGCAGGACTCGGAGGCACCAGGCCAGACTGTCAGCCTCCTGGGGCCACAGCGGGGGCTTACAGGCGGGAATGGCCAATTATCCGTGATCGGCTAACACACGTTAGATTTCCACGAGGGGCCAGTTTTCCCGTACTTCTCAGCCTTGCAACGATTCCGTGTCACGGTCTTTCCTTTGCGACCGAGACCGCTGAGGCTCTGAGCTCAGTCACTTCCGCAGGACCCCAGAAAAAGCCGCAGAGCCGGGCCTTCGCGCCAGAAAGAGAACTCCAGACTCTGCACCTTCTCCCCCCGCACTGCAGAAGCCGGCCAGGGCAGTGCAGGGCAGCCCCCCGAGGGCCACGACTCAAGAAGCGACGTGGACAAATCTGAACGAGGATTCTGGGAACAGAAGTCCTCGCCGCGGCGAAACCAGCCACAGAGTCACAGGAAGGAACGGGTGCAAACGGTTACCTGCGCAGGTGTGGTCCATCTGGTCGAGACTGAACCAGAGAGGAAGAGGCGCCCTCTGGCCTTCCGCGGGGACCAGAAACGCTGAGACAATCGTATAATCCGGGGAAATAACTCCCCAAGGCACGGCATGTTCACATCCTCAGACTGGCAGCGAGGGGCTGGCGTCGTGCTGCAGTTGGCTAAGCCACTGCTTGTGACACCAGCTTCTCCGGTCAGAGCACGGGTTCGAATCCCAGCTGCTCTGCTCTGAACCAGCCCCCTGCTAGTGCACCTGGGAAGACAACAGAAGATGGCCCAAGCACCTGGGCTCTGTACCCACGTGGGAGACCCGAATGGGTTTCCTGGCTTCTGGCTTTGGCCTGGCCCAGCACCAGCTGTGGTGGTCATTTGGGAAATGGACCAGCCAATGAGGATCTCTCTCTCTCTCTCTCTCTCTCTCTCTCTCTCTCTGTCTCTCTGTCTCTCCCTCTTTCTGTCACTCTGCTTTTCAAAAAATAAAATATATCTTTAAAAAAAAAACTTAGAAAGGAGAACTGTCAGTGACATTTCTATTCCAAGCTGCACGGGGCAGCGTTGGGGAATCTTTGTGCCTTGTGTGCAGGTGCAAAACCAGGCAGTGAGTTTCCCCTTTTCCGTTGCAGCTAGAAAGTGGAGGGGCGCAGCCTGGCTGAGGGGTAAGAGACAGACGTGGCAATGGAGGGTGCTCATCTCCTTGTCCCCAAGGGCCTCTTCTCGCTCAGGTTTCCAAATGGAGGAAAAAGTGCCAACAGCCAGAGAGTGCAGACCAGCGGCGCCGAGGACAGGAGACGGGGAGTTCCGGGGTCTCCTCGGCCGTCTCCGTGCCTCCTTCTGCTGCTTCCCAGCCCTTTGGGTCTTCACGTGTGTGGCTGATGGAGCCCAGGAGGTGGCCTTTCAAACACACGTTAGGAAGAAATCAGAGGAGGGGGCTGGCGCTGTGGCACAGCAGGTTAACGCCCTGGCCTGAAGCGCTGGCATCCCATGTGGGCGCATTCTAATCCCGGCTGCTCCTCTTCCAATCCAGCTCTCTGCTGTGGCCTGGGAAAGCAGTGGAAGATGGCCCAAGTCCTTGGGTCCCTGCACCCACGTGGGAGACCTGGAAGAAGCTCCTGGCTCCTGGCTACGGATTGGCGCAGCTCCAGCCGTTGCGGCCATCTGGGGAGTGAACTGGCAGATGGAAGACCTCTCTCTCTCTGCCTCTCCTCTCTCTGTAATTCTGTATTTCAAATAAATAAATAAATCTTTTAAAAAAAGAAGAAGAAGAAATCAGCGGAGAAGTGGAAAAAGCCGGGAATCGGACCAGGGCTTGCTTTGTCCTGACGGTAGGAAAGGCTGTGGCCGCAGCGCGAGGCCGCTGTTCCCACTTGTCACCTTTACAACCTGCCAAGCTCATCATAGCTGTGCACCCGTGCAGCTTAAACCCGAGAGTGTTGCCTTGCAAACGTGTGGCAGCTGAGGCCGCCTGGGAGCCCTTGCAGCCTGTGGGATTTAACAAGCAGACTCCCCTGAGCGCCACTGTCATGGGTCAGGACAGCTGGAATTGGACTCTGTTTAATTTTTTAGATTGATTTATTTAAAAGGCAGAGCACCAGAGAGAGAGAGAGAGAGAGAGAGAGAGAGAGAGAGCGAGCGCTTCCGTCTGCTTGTTCATTCTCCGGATGGCTGCAATGACCATGGCTGGGCCAGGCTAAGCTAGGACCCAGGAACCTCATCCCAGTCTCCCACAAGGGTGCAGGGGCCCAAACTCTTGGGCCATCCTCTGGGCTTTCCCCAGGCCCTCGGCAGGGAGCTAGATCAGAAGTGGAGACAGGAACTGCCCATATGGGATGCTGGTGCCGCAGGAGGCGACTGTGCCTGCAGCTCCAGAGCACTGGCCCTAGCCACTCCACTTCCGACCCAGCTCCCTCTTAATGAGCACTCTGGGTTGGGGGCAGCAGAGCTCCTGGCTTCAGCCTGGCCCAGCTCCAGCACTTACAGCCGTGTGGGGGGTGACCCAGCAGAGGGAGGACGTCTCTCTGTCCCTCTCTCTGACTATCTGCCTTTCAAATAAACACATCTTTTAAAAAATCATGTCGTGGGGCCAGTGCCATGGCTCACTAGGTTAATCCTCCGCCTGCGGCACCAGCATCCCATATGGGCGCCGCGTTCTAGTCCTCTTCCAGGCCAGCTCTCTGCTGTGGCCAGGGAGGGCAGTGGAGGATGGCCCAAATGCTTGGGCCCTGCACCCACATGGGAGACCAGGAGGAAGCACCTGGCTCCTGGCTTCGGATCGGTGTAGCTCCGTCCGTAGCGGCCATTTTAGGGGTGAACCAACAGAAAGGAGACCTTTCTCTCTCTCACTGTCTAACTCTGTCATATAAAAAAAAATCATGTTGTGCACAAAGACGCCACTTGTTTCCGACCGGTCTCATCTGACTGCTTGGTGTGTGTCCCGCGCCTGTCTCAGCAGCGCCACTGTTGTCTGCTTCCCGACGCAGTACTGGAGAACCCAGGGCAAGAAATCGAAGTATTTATGTTACACCCGGAATGTCCCTTATTTCTTATATATTTGGGGGAGAGAGAGAGAGAGAAACACTTATCATCTGGTTCACTCCCCAAATGCCCTCGATGGCCAGGGCTGGCCTGGGGCCCAGGCAGGGGCCCGGTTCCTTCAGCCGTCCCTGGAAGCTGGAGTCCTGAGCCGGAGCCGGGAACGGGTCGAGGGCGCGCTGATGTCAGACGCAGCTATCGTACATCACTGACACACATCCAGAGCGTTGCCGCCGTGCAGCAGGGAGCCTGAGGGCCGACGTGTTCCAGAGACTGCTACTGTGTGCCCGTGTGTGGACCCGGCCGTGGAGGTGTCAGGAGGTGTGAGCTCAAATTCTGGCTGCAGCCGACACTGATGGTAACAAAGTGAACACCTCCAGCGGGACCAGCGCCCTGCAACACCCCGGGGAGGAGCCCGGAGCCGTGCTCAGCCTCCCCTGACAGCGTGGAGTTCTCCAGAAGGTAGGCTCCTCTCCGAGACATACAGGAGTGGCTGTTTTAAACACGCCCCGCACGACGGCACTGGGGCCCTTATCAGTGAGAACCAGCCCAGCACCAGCGACTGCACCACACAAGCTAAAGTGACCCTGGCCGGGTGTTTAGGAAGCAGACGGGGGAGAGCAGAGAGCAGCCTCGCCATCTTCCAGGGGCACCCAAGTCCCCAGCCCTGGGAATTCGGTGTCACTCTCGCTGACCGGAAGTTGGCCTTGTTCCAACCGGCGAAAGAGTTCAGGGTCATCCGTGGCCCAGCCACGGGGCTACAGTGAACTCACGGGCCAGAGGCTGCCGGCAGGGGCAAACTGGGCAGGCTCGTCGAATAGGCAGATGAGGCAGAGAGAAAAACAGAGACTCGAGAGACTGTTGTCACAGCGACAACAGACAGCAGGGCGCTCTGACGCCGTGGTAACCGCGGTGCACCTGCGGGAAGGCACTGTCCGTGTTTCCTGCGAGGGAGGGACTCTCAGGCTCCGGCAGCCTGGTGGGCTCAGGCTGGTGGCGGAGGTGGGACTAGGCTCCGGCTGTGACCACAGACCCCGCGTCCTCTGTGCCTTTCTCCTGACGCTGGGGACATGGACTTTGGCTTCCTTGTTCCCCAGCACTGGCCAGGGTGGCAGAGTCCCTGGAGCCCAGAGCCCAGGACCTGGCCCCAGGTCACGCTGCAGTGGGCAGGTCAGGACGTGGACTGGCATCGGCTAACCCCGTGGCCCTCTGTCCAAGCTGGAGGAGGTTGACGCCGGCTCGGTAAAGTGAGGGCAGCTCCTGCAGCCCTGGGCTGGGGCCGTGGCCAGAGAATCTGTGGGCTGGGGCCATGGCCAGCGGCAGCTGGGGAGCCAGCCTTGTCTCAGAGCCCCCAGGAACAAGGCTGACGCTCCCGGTCTGTGAGAGTGCCTTTCTGGGGAGGGGCAGGGGTCACAGATTCCTTCTGAGCCTGAGCCCTGCTCACGGTGAAGCCCCCTCCCCCCACCCCGCTGCTCCTCGAGGGGGTGTGGCTGGCTGCAGTCCCAGAGGGGGCAGTTTCTGGTCCCTCATTTAGTCGCCCACTGGGCCCCGGCCATTAGCATTTGAATGGGGCGGCCTTGCTGTTTGGATTGCAGTCACCCAGCCTTTGTTGCTGTAATTCAAGGGCTGTGGCGATTTTCTGGGCTCCTTTAATCAGCTACAACTCTGCCGGACAACTGTGTCCCAGCCTCGGAAATGCAAATGTGGCTGCTGCTCCTGCCTTCCCAGGAGAGCCCTGCGTCCAGTCCCACGCGGGGCAACCCCACAGGGCCCGGCCGCCTCCCCTGGCCACTGGCTTCCACGTGGAGCCTCACCAGACATCCTGAACACACTCTCGACCCTTGGGCCCCACCAATCACATCACAGCGGCAGCACTGCAGGTGGGGTGGAAACGCTGGTGGTCACCATCTTCTCTCCCACACGCTGGTGCACCGTGTCCCTCCCCCACCACTGGAGGGACCGCAGGACCCAGGCCTGGGCCTGTCCCAGGGGACACCTGAACCACCTGGCGCCTCCCCCAGGGAAGGTCCCTGAGTATCCCCGGCAGCACTGTGGCGTGGTTGTTGGGAGCTGCAGAAGCAGATGGAGGTCAGGGTTTGCAATGGTCTCCTCCCGTTTGCGTCTGTTTCCTTTGAGTTTGCACAACATTGCTTTACCGTGCACCCCGAAGGGGGTGCATTTAGGGTTCTTAACACCGAAGACGACTGAAGGAAACCCCTTCTGGAGAAAGTCTTTGAAAGATTCACGGTGTCTCCAGCCACTGCCGGGGTTCACCCACGCACGCAGGCTTCGCTCATGGGTCCTGGAGCGTGGTGTGACACTTGTGACCACAGGGTGACTGAGCACCCTCCCTGAGCACCTGCAGGTGAGGCTGTGCGTTTGCCAGGTGCCAGCACAGGTGGGCGGTGCAGCCTGGCCTTGGGAGTCCCGGCTGGGGAGGACCTGCTGGCCTGGACGTGGACACCCAGAGATGGCCAACTAGAAGAGAAACCCACCGCTGGCCTTACGCTGGCCCCCTCCCACATCTTGTCCACTGTTGCCGCTGAAGCCCTGGCCGGCTTGCTCTCCCCACTGCACTCCCCTGTAGCTCGGACAGGCCACTTCTCTAGGACACAGAGCTGATTCTGCCCCTTGGACGTCTTCCTCCTCTCCTCGAACGGCCGGCGCTGCTTCAGGAAGCCTTCTGGGCTCCCTCTCCTCCTCCTCTCACTGCCGCACAGCTGAGGTTTCAATTGCCCTTCCCTGAATTAAGTTTCTGAGCTGTTTGAGATCTCTAAGTGCCTCAAAGGCAGGCCCTGTGTCTTCTAATTGTTGTGTATCCTCCCGTAGGCCTGAGTACTTTTCCAAGAAGAGCAATTTGTCGGAGAGCGGTTCCCGGGAGCTGATGAAAGACCGTGTGTTTGTTTCTCTCTCGGTGTTTGCACAGTCGTGTGTACGGAGACAAACGGCACCTGTGCTGCCCCAGCATGAAAGGGAGCAGCAGACCCGCAGCCCGGCCCGAGCCCCCGGGGGCTTTGCTGGCGGCTCAGCTGGCCCCATGTGGCCGCACCGCTGTGCTGCAGAAGTCCTGACCCACGAGCAGAGGATCCGGGGAGGGGAGGGGGTCTCCCCGGCCGCACTGAGCGGCTCTGCTCCAGAGCCCCTGGCCTCCAGCCCCGACGTGATTGCCTCGTGTTCTCCAGAAGTGGCCATGAGGACCGAGAGAGCGGGAGAGGGGGTTGCTGAGGGCGGCGTCCTGGGGCCCGGGTCAGGGCTCAGGTGTAGCCAAGGTGCCCGGACACCCAGGGCCAGCTGGGGCGTGAAGGGCATCCAGTGTCAGCCTCTGTCCCCAGGACGCAGGCGAGAGGGAGGCTCCGTGTGCCACACGTCGAGAGCAGTGGCCGCGCCAGTGCACCTGTGGTCCCAGCCAGCAGGCCGTGCCGTGGACGTGCGGTGTCCCCGACCTGCTCTGGGAGCCACCGTGCTCCTTCTGCCCCCGACGTGCTGGGTTTAGGCCCATTTTACACCAGGCTTCGTCTCTCGTGCTGTGTCAAAATGAAAAAAAAAAAAAAAACCAGCTTCTGTGGTCCGCTAATGGGTGGGTTTCCCTGTGCTCTGTGCGGGGTCCACGCGCTCCGGCCACACGTGACTGCAGGCTGCAGGGGCTCTGGGGGTCGCTTCTGGAGGTGGACACCTGCCAGCTGCCGCGGCGAGAAGCGGGGCGAGGACGTTATGAGCGTGGCTGCTGTGTACTCAAGGAGTGCTGAGCCCGACACTTTGCTCTGTTTGTTTTCTCTGTTTGGTGCCACCCGAGCAGCCCGCTCCAGAGTGGCGGCCGGCTTGCAGACATGCACGGGGACGGCAGCGCCGCGGTCTGCACAGGGTCCTGGGGGGCTGGGACAGCACAAGGGAGCCTTGTCTCGGCTCAGACTTAGAGCTGGGGGTGCTGCGGGGGCTGCGCCTCTGCACAGTGGCCACCACCCCGCATGAAGGCCGATCTGTCCATGGGTGCTGGACTGGGGCTCCGTTCTGGGTTTTGGTGTGTGTGAGGGGGGAGCTTCGGTTTTAGAGAAATAGAAACCTGGACGTGATGCTAACTAAAACGCGGGAGCAATCCAAGGACCACCATGTTCCTGGGGGCTCGTGCTGTCACCTGCCCCTCCCTCCATCTCCCGGATGTTGCCGGCAAAAACCCCGCTCAGCGTGGCAACCAGGGGCTGAGCTCCCACAGCCGGACTGGGGATCCAGGCTGCACCTCTTGGAGATATCTCCCTTCCTTCCTTCCTTTCCTTCATTCTTAAAAATATTTATTTATTTTACTTGAAAGGCAATTACAGAGAGAGAGAGAGAGAGAGAGAGAGAGAGAGAGAGGTTCCATTCGCTGTCTCACTTCCCAGATGGCTGCAATGGCCAGGGCTGGGTCAGGCCTGGAACTCCATCCGGGTCTCCCACGTGGGTGGCAATGGTCCAAGCACTCGGGCCATCCTCCGCTGCTTTCCTAAGTGCATTAGCAGGGAGCTGGAGCAGCTGGGACTTGAACCGACACTCATACAGGATGCCAGAGCTACAGGCAGTGGCTTAACCTGCTGTGCCACAGTGCCAGGCCTCCTAAATTTTTTAAAAGCTAGGAATAAAAAATATTTGCAGAAAGAGAGCGACACTGCTTGGCAGGGGACGGGGGAAAGAACTGAGAAGGTAGAAGGTCGAGCTCCAGGTCGGGCTGGCAGCTACATGCCTTGGGTCCCGGCTGCCCAGAGTGGCTGTCAGCGTGGGCACCCAGCCTGTGCTGCCCCAGGCCCTCATTCCCCACCACGGCCTTTCCCGCCCTGGTGGCCGGGAGCATGCCCTGCCATGCACCGCTGTCAGCATCGTGGCGCTCCCCCCGCAGCCCTGTTCCCAGCACCGTCCCTGGCACATGGCTGGAGCTCAGCTTTTCCTGAATGAGTTTTCTGCTGGGTCAGTTCCCTCCTCCTCCCACAGCAAGGTGCACAGCGCTGTGGGCACTGCAGGTGACCACACCTGGATTCTCCAGCCACCTTCCCTTCCTGCCCACCCAGCCTCAGCCAGGCTCAGCCTCGGCCCCTCACTCCGGCGCTGACCCGCCCCCGCCGTGTGAATGAGGGGCTTCCCGTCACTCCTGGCCTGGGGCACACGCTCTGGGAGCGTCCAGTGCTTTGTGCAAGGTGTTTGTCCCAGTGTGTCCTCCGTGCTGGGAACCACACAGCCACGGCAGATAGCTGACAGAGCAGGCGGAACGCGAGGACCCAGCTGTGGGAGGGGCTGGACACGCACCAGGTGTGCCACGGGAGCCCGTGCTCCCTCTGTTAGGACCCATGCCTTCCTGGGTTCTGGACACTCGGCAAAGACAAGCTTCCGTCGGAGGAGCCAACGTCACTTGTCGCCCAGTGCGTGCTAAAAGCGAGCCATTGTGGCCGCATCTGGCAAGTCTGCTCCAACCAGAGAAAAATCCAGCCACAGCCTGGGCAGTGTGCATCTGTGGGGCGGCCACTCCCGGCACGAGGTCCTCTTTGCTGTGGCCCGTGACACTGAAGGGACAAGACACTAGGGTTCAGTTCTTCATTACTGTGTCTCTCATCAACACCTGCTTCTCTCTTAGGCGTTCTCTCCACACTGAGTGAAATGGACAGAGTTAATATTTTCATTATCACACATTAAAATGTAGCTGTCACATGCTCTCTCACGAAGATGCGGCTCCCAGGATGGTGGCTTTGAGCAGGCCCCGGTGGGGAGCTGGCAGCTGAGCCCTGCACAGGCTGTGCCTGGAATTTGCCCAGGAAACTGCCTGTTAGGCCCTGTGTTCAGGACAGCCCCCAATTCTACCGATTTCCGGTATTTTATAGACGTGAACGTCAAGCTGACACGCATAGCAGGCGGACGTTCTTCAGTCACCAGCTTGCTTGGATTCTCTGCCAGGTTATTTTACCCTACATGCACACACACGCGCACACACACACCACCAGTGGTGGTCTGTCGCCATTTCTCTGCTGTCGGTTTGGGGGAAGCGGGTGCTGTTTCATTGAGCCAGTATCTGTGGTTCTCAGAACACTCTCCGTAGCAGGTTTGTCGGGCAGAAAACGCTGATCTGAATTTCCTATGCTTTCTTTCCCAAATCCCACAAATGCTTCCACGTTTCCCCAGGTACAATCTTGAAGAGAGATCTCTCTCTTTCCCCTTCAGGTTCAATGTCTCAGAGCCCAGAGGGCTGAGCCTGCTGCTCTCCTGGGGCGACCACGGCTCCCAGGTCCACATCACCCCTGTGTCTGGAGCAGTTCCGTAGTTGGCTCCCGTCCTTGCCACAGGGGGAGATCAGGGGGGGCTGAGGGCAGCGGGGTGTGGGCAGGAGGCCCCCGGGAGGAA
The DNA here is from genome assembly GCF_033115175.1 of Lepus europaeus. Lineage (NCBI taxonomy): Eukaryota > Metazoa > Chordata > Mammalia > Lagomorpha > Leporidae > Lepus > Lepus europaeus. The sequence goes on along the minus strand of NC_084829.1, from coordinate 166,526,038 downwards.
GGCGGTGCTGTCCGAGCAGGGGGACAGCTCCACAGCCAAGGGTGGAAGGGGCAGGAGGAGGTGGCCGGCAGCTCAGAGACCGGGCAAGGCGAGGATAGGGGCACAGCTGGCGGGGAAGGAAAGGCTTTGTGAGCCCCTGCTGGAAGGCAGTGGGGGGGCACCCCTGAGTGTGTGCTGCTTGCTCAGGTGCACCTTGTCCTCACGCCAGGAAGCTGAGACGGCAGCTGGAGACTGGATTAACCGCGGTTAAATCAGGCTGTAGTGACGTCACCACATGAAACTCCAGACAAGTGACGAGCGGCAAGTTCTCTTCAGTTCAGACTTAATGGTGAGCAGCGACAGTCCCATGGAGCACACAGGCGTGTGCCTAGCTCAGCGCTTCCGTGTATGTGCAGCGTACGCGTGGCATTTCCACGTGGAAACCCAGAAACAAGGTCAGAATCAGACTTGCAGCGAATTCAGGTAACGGAAAATTGTCAGACGGAAAATACAGGAAGTGTGATTACTCTGACTAAATGAACTTCAGAAAGTTATAAACTACGAGTAAACAGTAGGACTCCGGCCGGCGCTGCGGCTCACTAGGCTAATCTTCCGCCTTGAGGCGCCGGCACACCGGGTTCTAGTCCTGGTCGGGGCACCGATCCTGTCCTGGTTGCCCCTCTTCCAGGCCAGCTCTCTGCTGTGTCCAGGGAGTGCAGTGGAGGATGGCCCAAGTGCTTGGGCCCTGCAACCCCATGGGAGACCAGGAGAGGCACCTGGCTCCTGCCATCGGATCAGCGCGGTGCGCCGGCCACAGCACGCCTACCGCGCGGGCCATTGGAGGGTGAACCAACGGAAAAGGAAGACCTTTCTCTCTGTCTCTCTCTCACTGTCCACTCTGCCTGTCAAAAAACAAAAAAACAACAACAAAAAAAAAACACGCAGTAGGACTCCACCAAACGTGTCCAGGGTGTCTGAGAGAGGGCGACAGCCTGCAGAGCACAGTGAACCGGGCAAGGACCCCACAGGTGGGCTCACAGCAGGGTGCGGGTGCCTGAGCGTACAATCAGCGACTGCGTGGACTGAAATAAACGACCTGAAACGCAGCGCGGAGACATCGTGCTGGACGTGTAAGAAGACAGTAAGGGCCACAGAGGCCGGGGTAGGAGCGGGCAGTGGGTGCTTACACACAGTTCCTGGAGGAAAAGCTGAGAGAAAGAGGAGGTGACATCTGAGGGGAAAACGAAGACTTCCCAGAACTCGGGAGAGACACCTGTCCTCAGAGAGGGAACCCAAAGAAACACAGATGCAATAAACAAGAACAGCATCAAATACAAAGACAAACTTCCTCCTCCTCCTCCTCCTCCTCCTCTTCTTCTTCTTTGAGGTTTATCTATTTATTTGAGATGGCCACCACAGCCGGAGCTGGACTGATCGAAAGCCAGGAGCCAGGAGCTTCTTCTGGGTCTCCCACATGGATGCAGGGGCCCAAGCACTTGGGCCATCTTCCACTGCTTTCCCAGGTACATTAACAGGAAGGTGGATGGGAAGAGGAGCAGCCAGGACTTGAACCGGTGCCCATATGGAATGACAGGACCGAAGGCAGAGGCTTAGGCTACTATGCCAGAGCTCCAGTCCCCAGTAAATAAATCCTATTAAAAAAAAAGACAACCCAATAGAGAAAAGCAGAAAGTCAAAGAGGATGCTAACCAAATGGCCAGCTAACCTATGACAATGTGCTCACTGCTCTGGTGCTCAGAGATAGAAGTTAAAGTCCCAACAACGTATCACCATGCTGACCGGAATAGCTGGCATGAAAAGACGGACAAGTCCAAAAATTGCAAAAGATATGGAGCCAGTGGAATGCCCAGGCACTGTGCATCTACTCGGGGTCACTGCCGGGGACCCCACTGGCCTTGTCTGCACCAGCACCTGCGGCCGTAAAAACTTCCCAGGGTACTCTTTGTAACAGCCTCGAGCCGGGCACAGCCCAGATGTCTGCCAGCAGCAGAACAGACAAAGCACTCGTGGAAGATTCAAGCGATGCAGTTCCACGAAGCCGTGGGCGGAAACAGAGGTGCAGCCTGGGACAGCATCCCGCAGCCCGCCAGCTGCAGAGTGGGAGGGGTCTGACAGGACACAGCCTGGCACCTCCACGTGCAGGGGAGAGAGACGCGAAGCCGAGCCGCTGAGCTCGCAGGAGAGATGGAGGAGCAGGAGCACTGGGCAGAATTTCAGGGAGGCTGGTTAACTGGCAGAGGGAGGGAGCGGTTTGTGATTGGAGGGAACTCGGGGGCACGAGGTGGGCTGCTTCTCCACTGGCTGTCTGTGCATTTGCTGTGTAAGGAGATTTGAGAGAAGTGTGTATGTAACAATTATAAAGATGCCATTTGTTTAAATGTCAGCTACATTTAACAATGAAAGTGATTCAGAGTAACTTTTGGGGAAGATGTGCTGGCCCTTCACACAGACGGCTATCAAGTAGTAGGACGAGGTATTTAGGAAGAACTGCAGAGGTGGGAGCCACGTGCTCATGCGTGGAGATCTCGTGGGGGTGGGCGCAGGGAGCAGCGGCCACGACGCAGTTCAACAGCTGGAGGAGGACGGGGCTCTCCCGGGGTTATCACCCGATGCTGTGACAGACACGAAGCTAGTTCCCCTACTGTGAGCAACGCAATGGCCAAGGTCTTGGGACTGAACCCTCAGCCTTTCCAGGAGGGACTCCAGTCTCTTCTCAGCAGACCCTGGCGGGGTAGGGGGCAGGTGGGCCCTGCGCCCGGAGCTCGCAGCACAGCTCTGGCTCGTCCTCATTTCCGGAGAACCTGGGACGCCAGGAAGCCATCCGTGCCTCGGTGTCGTCTCAAGAATGGAGCGCACGCCGCCCAGAGCCGGCTCTGAGAGTCCACCAGGCCTGTGGTCTGCTGTCCTTCTCCTTCTTTAAGCTTTATTTATCTCTTTATCGGAAATGGAGAGAGAGAGAGAGAGAGAGAGAGAGAGAGAGAGAGAGAGAGAGACTTATTGCATCACGGCACGGCGGCGGCCCAGGTGGTGAGGCCATCTTTGGCTGCCTCCCCAGGCTCTCTGCCTGCCTGCCTTGCTCTCTCTTTGCTTCTCAAGAAGCAGCGGGGGGAGGGGCAGGGGCTGGTGTGGTGGCACAGCTGGGGAAGCCGTCGCTTGTGGCACTGGAATCCCATATCAGTGCCGATTCGTCCCAGCTGTTCTTCCCATCCCGCTCCCTGCCGATGCACCTGGGAAGGCAGCAGAAGGTGGCCTGAGTGCTGGGCCCTGCACCACGTGGGAGACCCTAGTGGTGTTCTGGCTCCTGGCTTTGTCCTGGCCAGGCTCCGGCTGTCACAGCATTTGGAGAATGAACCAGGGGATGAAAGAGCTCTCTCTCTCTCTCTGCCTTCAAATAAACAAATAACAATTAATAGCAGAAGGTGATTAAGTCTCCTGATGTTGTGTTTACAAAATGCATGCAAATAAAAAAAGTAATTACGTCAACCAGCACCCCCGCCCCGCCCCCAGTGCCAGGCTCCTTTTGGGGAGAACGAGTGAGGAAGATGAGAAGGAGACGCGTCTCCCCACTTTCCGCCATGTGAGCTGCCTGTGGGCACAGCACAGGTTTAGCGAGGACGAGTCAGAACCCAGCCGCTATCTCCTTTTCACTCTTCTGGAGCCCCTCAGCGCCCTCCTCATCGTCCTCCTCCCCGTCCTCCCCCTCCCTCCCCCTCCTCCCCTCCCCTCCCCGTCCTCCCCCTCCCCTCCCCGTCCTCCCCCTCCCCCTCCCCTCCCCCCTCCTCCCCCTCCTCCCCTCCCCTCCTCCTCCTCCCCTATCCTCCACTTCCTTGTCCTCCCCCTCCTCCCCCTCCCCTCCTCCCGATCCCCTCCACCTCCTCCCCCTCCCCTCCTCCCCCTCCCCTTCCTCCTCCCCCCTCCTCCCCCTCCTCCCCCTCCCCTTCTCCTCCCCCCTCCTCCCCCTCCTTGTCCTCCCCCTCCTCCTCCCCCCTCCTCCCCTCCTCCCCTCCTCCCCTCGTCCTTCTCCTCGTCCTCACCTCCTCCTCCTCCCCCTCCTCCCCTCCCCCTCTTCCCCCTCCTCCCCCTCTTCCCCTCCCCCTCCTCCCCCTCCTCCCCCTCCTCCCCCTCCTCGTCCTCCCCCTCCCCCTCGTCCTCCCCTTGTCCTCCCCCTCCCCCTCCTCGTCCTCCTCCCCCTCCCCCTCCCCCTCCTCCTCCTTGTCCTCCCGGAGCCGCTGACTCTGGTCTGTTCTCATTGATGTGCTTCCACAGTCAGTCTGATGCTGGGTGGGTCCGAATCTCAAATCCTCCACCCCCAATGCCCAGGTAGCCCCTGGGCCCCTACTTGTCATCCAGAGCCGCCTGCTGTTCCCTTGGCTCCAGCTTCCGACTCTGCCTTCCTGGGGCAGCCCGTGCTCCTCGCCTCCTCTTGGTTCCTCCACAGACAGAGCCGTCTTCCTGCACCTGCAGCCCTGCCCCCCGCCCTCCACCTGCAAGCTGCGGCTTAGCCTGCCCTCCCAGCCTCCTCTGGGCCCCTGGTCCCAGCCCCTTCCACAGTGGCCTCACAACCTTCTGCACTTTGGGACGTCACATCAGCCCTCCCTGGTAAATGATGGCTGCGGAATCGGGAGCTGGCCAGGGCTAGTGGGCACGAGGAGACGGCTCCTGCATTGTTCCCAGCATCCTTTACTTTACTTTATTTGAAAGGCACAGTTACGGAGAGAGAGAGAGAGAGAGAGAGAGAGAGAGAGATTGGTCTTTCATCTGCTGGTTCACTCCCCAAATGGCCACAATCATTAAGGCTGGGCCAGATCAAAGCCAGGAGCTCCATCTGGGTCTCCCATGTCGGTCCGTGGGCCAAGCACTTGGGCATCTTCTGTTGCTTTCCCAGGTGCATTAGCAGGGAGCTGGATTGGAAGCGGAGCAGCCGGGACTCGAACTGGTGCCCACACGAGATGCTGGCGCAGCAGGCGGTGATTTTAACTGCCATGCAGTGGCTCCGCCCGTCCCCTCCCCCACCCTTCCTACGACCACTGTCTACTTTGGGTTTCATGTTCTACCCAGTACCAACATAAGATTCTGAAAGATGAGCTTTAGAGGAAGACAAGACAATGCCCAGCAGAATTACACAAACGCCAGGGGGTGATGATCCGCCCTGTGCTGAAGTTAGAGTGCTCTGAAGTGTGTGCCAGGTGGGCTCTGAGGATGGTGCTACCTGCATTCCAGGTCATTCACGGGGCCAGGGGGGCAAGGCTCCCAGTGGGTGAGTCAGCTCTGCCCCAGCCCGCTTCCCTGGGAGCCCTGAGAGCAGAGCCTGGGCAGCAGGTGATCACAGAGGAGGAAGCAGCAGAAGAAAATATTGTGGAGCCCTGACCCTGCCCGAAGAAGGGTGCAGGATGAGGGGGAGGGGGCTATGGAGACCCAGCCATGGGAAGGAGCCACAGGCACCTTAAGATGAACTTGGAAAACCGGGCGCCAGCAGTGTAGCCCTGGGCACTTGCCGTGCCGGCATCCCACGTCTGAGCCCTGTTTCAAATCCTGGCTCCACTTCTGACCCCAGCTCCCTGCTGTAGCCTGGGACAGCAGTGGAAGATGGCCCAAGTCCTTGAGCCCCTGCACCCACGTGGGAGACTGGAGGGAGCTCTGGGCTCCTGGCTTCAGCCTGTGGGAGTAAACCAGCGGAAGGTCTTTCTATCTGTGTGTCTCTCCCTCTCTCTCTGTTGCTCTGCCTTTCAAATACATAAATAAATCTTAAAAAAGAGAACGGTTGGCTCCCCGAGTTGGTTTCAGAAGACCATGGCCTCTAAGAGATAGAAACAGATCCTTAGTTGGCAAAAAAGGCTGCTGCCAAGGGCAACGTGGCCAGGACCAGGGGAAATTGGGTTGGCCACAGAGCTGGAGCCTTCGAAGGGATTTAGAGTGGCGAGGAGAAGGCATTTCAAAGCTGCTCAGTGCACCCAGGAAGATGCGAAGGACTAAATGGCACAGGGGAGCAGGCACGACTGGTGAGGCTGAGCCACCGTGCAGGCACGGGGAAGCCCCAGGTAGAAGCAGAGCGCCTGCCACGGCCACGCCGTGCGCAGGAAAGTGCTCCCTGCGCAGCAGTCAGCAGGGATGCCCGCTGTAGCAGGTGGCAAAGAGCCCAGCTCCAGCGGGCTTCAGAAAGCAGGGGTCTGGGCCGACGAGACCCCCTGCCCCAGCACCTGCACGTCCCACGGCCCTGGGCGTCTGTGCAGCCTACACTGCAGCGTCCCACACGCTCACGGCCCGGCCAGGCCAGGTCTGTTTGTTTTAATGTGTGAACTCCTGCCACCAAACCGGCCGTGCAGTCACGTGTGCCAGCCCGCGACAGCTCGGAAGGCCAGCGAGGACAGCATTTGGTGTCAGACGCTGTGGTCAGTCCCAGGAGGCTGCAGCCCTCGTGGGCGGCTCAGGGGAGCACAGCACGAGACTCACGGTGACAGCCGATGGCCCCTCATGCCGGAGCCCTGAGAGCGGTCAGCTGCATCCAGAGTGGGGTCACTGCCCCAGGCAGGCTTACAAACGTGTCTTTGTCCTGTCGTCAGAACCACAGGCACCCAAACAACTCAGTGGCTTTGCAGAACGGTCAACGCTAAGGGGGCTGAAGAATTGCGCTACACGATTTCAGACACAGCCAAATTCACCAGCATTTGTTCTGGTGAGGCACAAAGCGAGTGGTGGCAGAACTGAGTGCTGTTCGGAAGCCCTGGGAAGCGCTGGGATCAGCCTGGGCCAAGGGACTGCCAGAGCACCTGAGGAAGACCCAACAGAATACGCGCTGTGGCTCCTGCTTCCGGCTTTCACGTCCACATGTGTGGACATGCGTGTCCGTGTCTCATGGACTCGGATATCTATGTGATGGAGTCTGCAGTGAGCACGCAGCCCTCACGAATCCCCAGAGAAGACACTGACTGGGGCTGGTGTTGTGGCCCGTGGCACCTGCATCCCATGTTGGAGCTTGGGTAGGGTCACTCCACTTCTCATCTAGCTCCCTGCCGACGTGCCTGGGAAGGCAGCAGAAGGTGTGGGCACGGGCTGGCACCGCGGTGTAGCAGGTAAAGCTGCTGCCTGCGACACGGGCATCCCTCATGGGTGCCAGTTTGTAGGCCGGCTGCTCCACTTCCAGTGCAGCTCTCTGCTGTGGCCTGGGAAAGCAGTGGAAGATGGCCCAAATGCTTGGGCCCCTGCCCGTGTGAGAGACCTGGAGGACATGCCCGGCTCCTGGTTTCAGCCTGGCCCGGCACTCGCCGTTGTGGCCATCTGGGGAGTGAGCCAGGGAAGGAAGATCCCTCTCTCTGTCTCTATCCCCCTCTCTCTGTCACTCTACCTTTCAAACAAATTAAAAAAAAAAAGTTTATTTTTTCTCATAGAAAGGAACTGTGGTGTAGATGAAGGGTCACCCCCCACTGCCTGGGCCCAAGGCCGACCTTGAACCTGCTCCTGAGGACACAGGGCTGTGCAGGCTGAGCGGGGCTGGGCTCCGGGGAGCAAGGGGTGAGTGTGTGTCTGTGACTCTGTGTCCGTGTGCCCCTGTGCCTGCGTCTGTGTGTGTCTGTGTGTCTCTATGTGTGTGTGTCTCTGTGCTATGTGCCTGCGACTCTGTGTGTGTCTGTGTGTGTCTCTGTGTGTTTTGTGTGTGTCTCTGTGTGTTTCTGTGACTCTATGTGTCTGTCTCTATGTGTCTCTGTGTGTGTATGTGTGTCTCTGTGTGTGTGCCTCTGTGTGTGTCTCTATATGTGTCTGTGTGTGTCTCTATGTGTATGTCTCTGTATGTGTGAATGTCTTTGTGTGTGTGTTTATGTGTCTGTGTCTCTCTGTGTGTGTTTATGTGTCTCTATGTGTGTCTCTGTCTCTGTGTGTCTCTGTATGTGTGTATGTGTGTCTCGGTGTGTGTCTGTGTCTCTGTATGTGTATATGTGTGTGTCTGTGACTGTGTGTGTCTTTGTGTCTGTGTGTTTCTGTGTGTCTGTGTGTTTTTATATGTGTCTGTGTCTCTATATGTGTGTCTCTGTGTACCTCTGTGTGTGTCTGTGTCTCTGTGTCTACATGTGTGTTTGTGTGTCTCTACATGTGTCTGTGTTTCTGTGTATCTGTGTGTGTTTGTGTATGTCTCTGTGTCTGTATGTGTCTCTGTATGTGTGTTTCTGTGCATTTCTTTGTTGTCTGTGTGTTCCCGTGTCTCTCTGTGTGTGTGTGTCTGTGTGAGTCTCTATGTGTGTCTGTGTGTGTCTCTTTGTGTGTCTGTGTGTGTTCCCGTGTCTGTGTGTGTCTCTATGTGTGTCTGTGTGTGTCTGTGTGTGTTTCCGTGTCTCTGTGTCCCTATGTGTGTCTGTGTGTGTTCCTGTGTCTCTGTGTCTGTGTGTCTCTGTGTGTGTTCCCATGTCTCTGTGTGTGTCTGTGTCTGTGTGTGTCTGTCTTCCCAAGAGATGTTTCCTAAGTTGTTTCTGTTGGGTGGACATTTGCATCCGAGGCCCAGCATGGGCCTTCTCATTTTTCTCTGAGTGGCTGCGCTCCCCAAGGCCTGAGCCATCTTGAGCGAGAGCCAGCCGGGAGCACCTCGGGCCCCCCCTGCCCCAGGAAGCCCGGGTTATTGACGTGGGGGGGGGATCCTCACAGCCCGGCTGGAGGAAGCTTTCAGCTATAAACTGTCCTCCCGGCCGCCGTCACTGCGAAGGCCGAGGGAATGGGCCTGGGACCCACGGGTGAAGATGGGAAAATCCTCCGCAGAGAGGGAGGGAAAAGAGGTGGGCGCAGGGAGGCCCTTCCCATCGCGCGCCGCTGTCCGGCCTGGGCTGGGGCCAGACCCTGCGCCCTTAGCTCCGCGCGCTTTCAGGAACGCACACTTCTGCCGGCTCGTGGAGATCCCGCGTGCTTTTCCACGGGAGCCTGATTCTCACTCAGTGCCGGACAAGAGTTTCCGAGGGAGCTGTGGGGCCTTCCAGGCTTGGGGACTCTCCTGGGCTGCGGGAAAATCTGCCCCCAGCCCCAGGGGCGCCGGGGCACACAGAGCCTTCCTGGGCTGGCGACCCCCGGGGCCCCGCCCCCGTGGCCCGGGACGCCCCCTCCTCCAGCCGCCCACGGGCCTCCAGTCCCGGCTTCTGCCCCTTCTGCTACCAGCGCGCGCTCCCTTGGGCGTCTCAGGCCCGAGGTTTCAAAGCTCTCAGTGAGGCAGGTGCTGCGCCAGCGCTTGCCCCAAAGCCGGCGCCCCACGAACGCGCGGGGGCCGTCCCGGAAGGGCCTGGGCGGCGGCAGCAAACGAAGTCCAAACGGGAAGCCCCCTCAGGCCAGCCCCCCAGGGAATTTCCTGGACAACAAAAGGGAGGGAGAAGTGTGGGTCGTGCCGCGGTGGCCCTCCGCACCCCGGCTCGTCCTCTTGTTCCTGGCTCCTGGGAGCCCTCTCGGGACGCCTCGTCCACCCGGGGCTGGCCCAGCAGTCCCCGAGCCCAGAGCCCAGAGCACGGGGCGGACGTCCCTCGCCTGGCCGGGACAACCCCAGTGCGAGGGCGCGGGGCTGCGTGGATCGACTTGCCCCAGATCCTGCCCCGATTCCTTCCAGAGGGCGTGGGTGCGCGCGGGGATCCCGGGACGCCGCCGGCGGCCCTGGCCACAGCCCTGCGAGAGCGGCGCAGAAGCGCAGGGCCAGGGCGTCCGTCCCCCGGGGCTCCCGTTTCAGGAGGAATGCGATTGTTTAAAGAGCCCTCATTGAACTATTTCCTGCTCCTTGTCACCTTCCCTCGCTCTCCTCGGAGAGGTTCTCACGGAAAGGCAATAAACCGACAGGCGGGGCGGGGCGGGCCGGCGGGGCAGCGCGCCCCGAACGCGGCTCTCCCGGGACCGCCCGGCCCCACTCCCGGGCCACCCTAGGCGCCCGCGCAGACCTCGCTACCCGCTCTTGTCTTCCTACGCGGAGCCAGGAAGCTCCCTACTTGGGGGCGGTGGGTCTATGTCCACCCATTTTCCCCGGCGCGCGGGGGCCCACCCTTGCGCAGACTCTGCGCGCGCGCGGGAGGGGGGGTTCCCTCTCCAGACAGGTGTGTCGGCACAGGTGTACCCAGACGGCCCGACCCGAGGACTCGAGCTTTGGAGGAGCCAGGCTAGCGCGGAGCGCCCGGGCTCTGAGCGCTCACAGCCGGGAGGGGATGGAGACGCCTCCCTTTGGGGCGCAGGCGAGAGCCGCGGGGCCCCTCCAGCCAGACGCAGCGGCGGAACCCGTGGCACCGCTGCACTGAGAGTGTCCCAGGCACTCGGCAGCCCCTCGCCGAGGTGAGGGCTGGGCGGGCTCCGGCGCCCCACGCCCCTCCTTCCTCCCGCACCCGCGGGCCCGCCCCGCCGCTTTGATGGAGGTGCAAACATTTGGGGCAGGGCGGGGGTGTAGGGGCTGGGCCGGAGCCCAGGATTTACAGGAAACTGGCGCGCAGGAGCCCATTGTTGGCCCCCGGCCCGCCCGGCCGGGTCTGATATGGCCGCGCACGGCCAATGGGCTGCTGTCCCGCACTTCAAAGGGCGCACTGCCCAATCCGCCGCGCCCCCTCCGCGGCCGCCGCGGCTCTATTTATGGGGAGGGGACCCGATTTCTCTCTCCAGAGACCCACTCTAGGCGCGCCCCTTCGGGAGTTCAAGTGGAATAACCGGCCCCCACCCCTCTCCCCTTGCCCCCTCCCCCCCATCCCGGCCCTCTCCCACGCCCTGGGCGCTGTGGCCAGGGCGCCGTCGCGGGTCTCGACCCGCCGAGCGGCCCCCTGTTCTGAAGAGGGGCTGACGGTGGCTGTCCGGTAGCGAGTCGGGGCTTCGGGGTCGGCGGGGAGGGCAGGCGGGAGGATGGGTTCCCCGGGCGCCGAGAGCGCGGGGAAGAGCCTGCAGTACCGCGTGGACCACCTGCTCAGCGCCGTGGAGAGCGAGCTGCAGGCGGGCAGTGAGAAGGGCGACCCCACGGAGCGCCAGCTGCGCGTGGGCCTGGAGGAGAGCGAGCTGTGGCTGCGCTTCAAGGAGCTCACCAACGAGATGATCGTGACCAAGAACGGCAGGTAGGTGGCCCCGCGGCCTGGGCGCTGGCGAGGCCCTCGCTGTCCGTCGCTTTTTCTCCGGGACGAGGAGGTTTTGTCCGTGTCCGCTGCCCCCCAGACGTCTCCCTTCTGGGCCTGTCTCCGCGGAAGCTAGGGGACGAGGGACCGGAGCACCGGGTCCCGACTTGGGGGGCGTCTGGGTTCACGCGTTTTCCCCGCCGGGCAGGGCCTCTCGGTCCCGGCCTCCGAGGCCTTGGGTTTGGCGCCGAGGCCGCCTGGGCCTGGGACCTAGGGAGTCGCCCTTGGAGGGTGGCGCGGGGTGTCCTCTTCTCGCCCACGGAACGCATCCCTCCGTACCTCGCGCTCTGCCTGGGGCCTGGCGGGTCCGACCCGGGTCCTCCTGCGCGACCCCCCCTTTCCAGGCGTATGTTCCCGGTGCTGAAGGTGAACGTGTCGGGCCTGGACCCCAACGCCATGTACTCCTTCCTGCTGGACTTCGTGGCGGCCGACAGCCACCGCTGGAAGTTCCTGAATGGGGAGTGGGTGCCAGGCGGCAAGCCAGAGCCGCAGGCACCCAGCTGCGTCTACATCCACCCCGACTCGCCCAACTTCGGGGCGCACTGGATGAAGGCGCCTGTCTCCTTCAGCAAAGTCAAGCTCACCAATAAGCTCAACGGGGGCGGCCAGGTGGGTGAGGCGGTGCCCAGGGCGAGCCACCCGGCGCGGCGCGGAGAAGCGATGCGGGAGTGCGGGTGGGGACTCCGCTGGGCCCGCCGGCGACTCTGCCTGTCTGCACTCGGTCCTCCGGGCTGAAGCCTTCGGTGCCGTTTATTCCGGCTGATAACGGGCCATGCCAAGGCAGCGAAGCGGGAGTGGGGCGGCTGCAGCCTCAGAGCCCTCCAGTTCCAGCCCCAAGCTTAGCTCCAAAGGCGGAGATGGTGAGCAGGCCGGCTGAGGGCGAGCGCGGGCACCAGTGTCTGCCGCCGTGGAGCGCGCCTTTTCAGGAGAGCTTTCCTTAGCCGGGAGTCGCTCCTGGAAGACTGCACGTCCCAGGACAAGTCGCCCTCAAGCCCGGGCTTTTCCGGTTATCCGCGGAGGCCTGCCCGCCCCCGGACTGATCCCTGCTGATCCGGGGGTGCGCAGCCAGTGGCGCGCACATCGCTGTTGGCTGCGCGGGGCCGCCTGCGAGCCGTCCCAGAGGACCTGCGGGGCGCAGGGAGCCGCCTGCCTCCCCGGTTTCCGTCGGGCAGGCAGCGGGTCGCAGGCTGCGCGGCTGTGCCCCGAGGCAGCGCTGTGAGGGCTCCTCCGTCCCCCGCAGATCATGCTGAACTCCTTACACAAGTACGAGCCCCGGATTCACATCGTGAGGGTCGGCGGTCCGCAGCGCATGATCACCAGCCACTGCTTCCCTGAGACGCAGTTCATCGCCGTGACCGCCTACCAGAACGAGGAGGTGAGGCCAGCCCAGGAGGAGAGGGCGCAGGCGCCCGGGGCCGCCCCCACTGGGGGCCGCAGGCTCCCGGACCCCCAGGGCTTGGTGTCCTTTCAAATGATTTGTAAAGTCCTCTCTCGGGCATCTCCCCCTGAATTCTCCGTAAAAGTGTGTACACTGCACGCGTCTACTAAATGCACAAAGTGAAAAGATACAGCATTTAGATAAGTTCTGTTTCTTGCAGGAGATGGGGTGTGAGGGGCGTCTCCCAAAGTCAAGAGGTACAACACCCCAGTGGGGGCAGAATTTGCCATTGGTTGCTTAAGCCTTTGTGTTAACCACAAAAGAGAACTAACAGGCCACTGTTTCCAGAGCAGCTCCAGGTGTTCTGAGCCACTTCAACATTTTTAACCGTGGCATATTGTCGGTGGTGTAGGCTAAGGTGATTTTATAAACGTGCTATTTTAATAGAAAAATATACCCGGGAAGAAGTCCGGTTATACTTGAATAGAGGAGGTTCCTGGTGTCCTTCGAGTTCTTGATGCCAGATTTGATCCTGTGGCTAAGCAATACACAAGTCAATGCTGCTTCTTGTTTTTCAGATCACAGCTCTGAAGATTAAATACAATCCATTTGCCAAAGCTTTCCTGGATGCAAAGGAAAGGTGAGAGGATCCGAACCCCACCCCTGGGCAGAGAGGTTTGCGGGAAGGTGAGCCCTCGCAGCACGATGACCACTCCCGGCACTCTCCCCACAGAAGCGACCACAAGGACGCGATGGAGGAGGCTGGAGACGGCCAGCAGCCGGGGTACTCCCAATGTACGTGTGTCACCCTTTCTGACATCTGCGCCCTGTGCTGAGAACTGGTAGCTGGAGTGGAGCAGCCAGCTGCGGGTGTGGGTGGGGAGCAGCTCGCCCCTCTGCTGGGCAGGTCACCCAGATGCTGGGGCTGTTACCCGTCTCGGCCTCTGCCCCCACTGCTCCCTGGACTCCTTTGTTTCATAGCTTGCTGGTCAGGCTCGTTGACACCTGGTGGGGGCTCTGACCCCCTGTCTGGAGACTCTGGCTCTCCTGTCCTTTTTGGGATGGGTGCTGCTTGTGTTAATGTTGGGGAGCTGGGGGGCCCTCTCTGGGGTGAGGCTTGTGACCAGTGTTTCCCTCATCCCACGCTGGTTCTGGGGATGGCTCATCCACTTGCTGGTCTGGGTGAGGAGTGTGGCTGTAGGAGGGGGTGGGTCTGGCTGCAGGTCTATAGCGACAGTTAAGAGCAGACACTGCTTCGTGGAATCCTTCCCTTGCACCCAAGGAAGGCGCTGTGGACATTCAACCAGTGGCCTGAGGGGTGACTAAAGCCCCTGTTTTCTGGTCACTCCAAGAGGCTGAGCACGGCGTGGGCTTGGCGTTTTTTTCCTTGATCGAGTTCTGGGCTAATTCGGCACACAGCTCCTGCTGGGGAGCAGCGTGGGAGGCTGGGGGAGGCTGCGCTCCGCTGTCTCCTCTATCGGCCCGAGAGCGTCTGTAGTTTGAAAATCGGAGCCAAGACTTGTCCCGCTGAGGGATATGTCCTCTGATTTAAAAAGACAGAAAATTTTAGAAGTTGAAGACGGCAGAGCAGGTCAGACAGGGCAGCTTCAGAGGACTTCTGACGCCCCAGGCAAGACCAGCGGCTCCCTGAGTGCCACTGAGGGGAGGCAGGTGCAGGTGCAGGGCGGGAGCGGGAGTGGCGCCCATGGCGCTCTGCCTGTGTCTGTCTTTAGATCATGTTCATTCTGCACTGGATCTGTACCCACAATGCTGCCCTGCCCTGGGGGTCAGTGGATCCCAGGAGAGGCCAGGGAAGCTGCTTGGCTGGCTGCGGCCCTGGGCACCTATGGATGTGGGCACCTTGGCTGCGCGGGCACCTTGGCTGCCCTGGGAGGACATGGAGGGAGCAGCGTGCCTCCTCAGGCTCCCCAGCATTCTTTCCTCACAGCAGGGGGGTGGCTCATCCCCGGACCCAGTGCCCTGTGCCCGCCTGCCAGCCCCCACCCGCAGTTTGGAGGTTCCCTCTCCCTGCCTTCCGCTCACGGCTGCGAGAGGTACCCGGCCCTGAGGAGCCACCGCTCGTCGCCTTACCCCAGCCCCTACGCTCACAGGAACAACTCTCCAAGTAAGTACTGGCCCTTGTCCCTTGGGGGCCTGTGGGTGATGGGCAGGACTCTGCAAGGTGTTAGAACCCAGGACCAAGAACCCACGGCCGTACCAGCTCCCCGGGGCTGCAGAGACGGTCACTTCCTGTCTGCACCACTGCCGGCAGGGCGCTGAGGCTGGGGCCCCAGGGGACAGAGGCGGGTCTTCAGCTTTAAGACCCTCTCTGAAGTGGTTTTGTTGGCTGAGTCTGGCACCGGAGTCCCTGGGCAGCCCAGGGATGCACCAAGTGTGGCCCCCAGACCAGCCAGGGCATCACGGAGTCAGAAGCCCTGGGGGCGAGGGACAGCAGGACGGGGGTGTGATCTGATGCCTGCCCGACTCTCTCTGACTCCCTCTGTTCCCAGACTTCACTCTGTCTGGCTCCCACAGGAGGAAAAGAGCTGACGAACACCATAAAACAATTAAGCTATTACAGTGATCGCCAGTGAAAGGCACTCAGTGGGCAAGGAAATGCTGGGGACTTGTTCAGCCGTGAGCTGAACTCGGGCTGCAAGATCGGAGTTTTACTTTGCTTTTAAAAAAGGTTTATTTATTTTGAAAGAGTTACAGAGAGAGGGAGAGATGGTGCAGGGAGGAGAGAGAGAGAGAGAGAGAGAGAGAGAGATCTTCCATCCAGTGGTTTACTCCCCGGATGGCTGCAGGAGCCAGGAGCCAGCGGCTTCATTCAGGGGTCTCCAATTTAAGTGGCAGGGGCCCAAGCACTTGGGCCATTTTCTGCTGCTTTCCCCAGGCCATTAGCAGGGAGCTGGGTCAGACGTGGGGCAGTCTGATGGGACGCCAGTGTCTCAGGTGGCTGCTTTACCTGCTACGCCACGGCACAGTTCTAATTCTGCCCCGAGTCCAGGCTGCTACGGCCCATTCAACTCTACATAACAACCCTCAGCAAAAAGGGGTGGGAATTACAGCCTTTTAAAGTTTTTACGAAGATGACGCCTCCCTAACCAAGTGACTCGGATTCACCTTCTACAGTGTGTCTACTGTTCTGATGGTGCAGTTCCAAGTGTATACATTTGGCGGCAAATCCTAGCCCTGGACGACTGGTTAGGCACTGCCAGTTTGCTGTTGCTGTTGGGTGGTTCTCATGCATTTTGCCCTGGGAGGCACCATGCAGTGACTCCACTCTCCCGTGCCCTTAGCCTACCCTGACAGCTCCTCCGCCTGCTTGCCCATGCTGCCGTCCCACGACAGTTGGTCCAGCCTGGGGGTGCCTGCTCACAGCGGCGTGCTCCCCGTGAGCCACAACGCCAGCCCGCCCGCCGGCTCCAGGTACGTCTGCTGGGCGGTGCCCGCTGCTGGGAGCTGCCGTGGCCGCATGCTCTCCCCACTCCACTCCCCTCCACCCTCACCCCTTACTCTTGCCCTGCCCTGTACCTGCCCGTGATTGGGTTCTTGTTTACAATCCCACCATTAGCCCTGTGTCCATGCGCCCCGGGTCTGTGACAGCTGCTTCTCTGCTTGCTCCATTCTTGGGGAGGACCCACGTCTTTCTCTAGAATGGTGCACCTTCATGGCAGGGTGGCGAGCGGCAGGGTTGGCTGGCACCCTAACAGACCCCGGCTCTCGCGTGTAGCCTGCAGGTTCATGGGGTGGACAGCCTGCTGACCTCGCTGAGCCTTGATCTCTCCGTGTGTAAAAAGGGGACGTTAAGTGACCCCAGACTCAGATGGTCTCTTCCGAGCTTGTTGGGGCCAGTAGGTGTCGTGGGAAGAACAGACGGAAACCAGCTGTTAAATTAAGGAAATGAGCCTGCTGGCTTTTCTATCCCGGAGTCCCACACCCCTCCCAGAATGCCTTTCTCACCTGGGGTTTCAGCAGGGGTTGGTCTCCATCCTGAGGACCCCTGAGTGGAGTGGGGGGTGCTAGCTAAAAACACGCTGCAGCCTGTCTCCCAAAGCGGAGTGCCGGGGCCTGCGTTCCGAACGTGAGCCGGGACCAGCTGGCCTGGAGTGGTGGCCGCAGAGCCTCGGAGCGCTCCGCCCTGAGCCGCGTCCATGTCAGCAGGCCTTTCAGTCCACGCTGGCCTCCTGCTCGGAGATAACTCCCATGCCCCCTGAACGTGCCGGTCACGCAGTGATTACAGACA
Source organism: Lepus europaeus (assembly GCF_033115175.1). Taxonomy (NCBI): domain Eukaryota; kingdom Metazoa; phylum Chordata; class Mammalia; order Lagomorpha; family Leporidae; genus Lepus; species Lepus europaeus. Next base: position 166,509,315 of record NC_084829.1, on the reverse strand, counting down.
GGACTCGGCTCACGGGCTCCCCCACGGCTCACCCTGTGCTTTCCCTTCCAGCCAGTACCCCAGCCTGTGGGCCATGAGCAACAGCGCCATCACCCCCGGCTCCCAGACGGCTGCCGTGTCTAGCGGGCTGGGGGCCCAGTTCTTCCGAGGCTCGCCCGCACACTACGCTCCCCTGACCCACGGCGTCCCGGCCGCCTCCTCGGGCTCCCCACTCTACGACGGGGCTGCCACGGTCACAGACATGCCCGACAGCCAGTACGACGCCTCGGCCCAAGGCCGCCTGCTAGCCTCATGGACGCCCGTGCCGCCTCCCTCCATGTGAGCCAAGCCCTTGTCCTCCAGGACACAGAGGCCTTTGGGGCCGCCAGTGCTGAGTGGGTCCAGCCCCGGGTACAGGATGGCAGCCCCGAGGATCAAGGCAATGCAGCCAGGGTCAGCGGCCTGTGAGAGCCGTCCATCTGGAGCCCCACCGTGCCTTGCCGGGGTCTGCTGGCTGGCAGCCTGGTAGCCACCTCCGGACGGCGGGCCATTGGCCTGGTTCCCCGCCGTTGACGGTGACAAGACCTCTTGCGCAGCTCAGAGGGGCCTCGCCTCGTGCTGGCTCTGTGTTAGTGAGGCGACAGCACCCTGTGGCTCCCTTCCTTGTTGCGTTCCGTGTAGTTAGAGTGAGCTGTTCTGGACAGGAGGGATCGTAGCTGGGACAGCAGGCTGTAGTTGCGTTGTGCTCACTAGCAGGTGTTCATCTGAAGCATATGTAGCGAACCTCTTGTATTGTGAAACCTACAACTGTTTTATATTTTCCTTTTGACAAAGTAGCCAGAGACAATCGGCAGAAAGCATTTTCTGTAAAATAAAGGCAATATGCAAAGTTTGGTTGCTGTAGTTATTATTCAAACCCCTCTTGCTCCGCCGGTGAGATCTTGCTGTTGAATTTAACTGGCGGTGAAGAACTGGTCCCAAAGAAACAGTGTAGTCTCCTGTGAACTTGTAGATTCTAGCCAGTCAGCCGCAGAACTGGAAGCAAAATTTGCACTTCCTTATTCAGTGCTAACTGCCACGCCGGTGCAAAATGCTGAGTGGTTTTCAGAAGGTTTGAAAACTCAGCACCAAATCAGAGGAACGTGGGTGATGCTGATGGGCAAGGACCCGGAGAGGCCATGCACCTGACTCAGGTGGGAGCGCCTGAAGTGAGTTCCCAGCTGCTTGTTTGGGGCTGGATTGGGGTGACTTCTCCATCTAGTGGTGGTACCCTTATTGCAGACCCCCAAACCCCTGCCTCCTAAAAGCTACAGACTGCCTTTAGAGCTGGCTCGGGAGGGGCCGGGACACACGCAGGGGCAGGGGCAGGGGCAGGGGCAGGGGCACTAAGGGCCAAGTGGGAGAAACTGGGGCTTGGAGTTGCTGGAGCTTCTTCCAGGAGGCACTGCTGGCTCTGCTGCTTCCACTTCAGACTGACATTTCCAAGATAGAAATTAGGTCTTCTGCCATCCTGAGCACAAACGCTCGATTTCTAGTGTAATTTTGGTCGGCTTTGATCTGGGCAGAATCTGCATATTGTATGTAAACTTCCATTCGAAGTTCTCCTTGCTTTTATTGTTATTCCTAGTGAACACCCCAAATCAGGGTACTTACTCACATAAATGTGTTGGGAGAATATTTTGAGTAGACTCCCCGTCTACTGGCCCACCGGGAGGTGGTTCCTCCCTACAGTGGGCGCCTGTCTGCTGGGGACAGGGACCAGGGCCACGGTGCTGCCCTGGGCTCTCGGCTCCCGGGGCTGTGGATTTGCAGAGATGCTGTGGGGCACACACCCTGCCCCGCTGCTAAGGGCTGTGGGGAGACCGAGTGACATGGCCCCTCCTGAAGGGGCTTGCACAGGTAGAATGCGGGTGGGATCCTGGCTCTCAGAGTTCAGGTGCCAAGAAGTACAATTTTGCCAATGCAAACAGTGTCTTTCTGGTTATTCTGTGGGGACAGTGGGGCACACATGGGAAGAGACTGCAAGTTGGTTCGGAGGAGAGAGGGCTGGCCATTAAACCTCTCCTTTTTAAAAAACTAATTCCAAATAAGGATATTAAATATAACATTATTGTATAATGAGGCTAGAAAAAAATTCAGTTTCTCAATTTGGGGATTTTCTTCCATGATGTTATTCAGATATGTCTGTTACTAGTAAATTAACTTTGTATGAACTCAAAACCTTTAAAAGTGATTGTTTTATCCTTGTACTGATAATGCCAGGACTGCAGAATATGACAACAAAAATACACAAGTGACATCTTTTAATCCTTTCCAGGGTTCGGACTTGTGCACTAAACACAATGGCTATCGCGTTCACTCTCCACACTTCCCTCTCACTAATCATTACCCGATTGTGTCATTCCCTAAATGGGCAAACTGTAAATGCTGAGTTTGCCGTTGTCTGTTGCATCCAAACAACTCATGGCTGCAGCTGAGCCGTTTCTCGAACACCCCTGAACATGATCAAAGCTGTTTTCCTTTACTTTTTAAAAACATATTTAAACATGTGAAAGGCAGAGTTAAGGAGAGAGAGGGAGAGCCACAGCCAGAGAGAGAGAGGAGAGGAAAAGAGATTTCTCACCTGCTGGTTCACTCCCCAGATAGCTGCTACAGTAGAGCTGGGCTGGCCTGAAGCCAGGAGCCAGGGGCGTCCTCTGGGTCTCCCACATGGGTGCAGGGGCCCAAGCACTTGGGCCATGTTCTGCTGCTTTTCCCAGGCCATTAGTAGGAGCTGGACTGGAAGTGGAGCAGCCAGGACTCGAACCAGTGCCCATATGCATTGCTGGTCCTGGAGGAGGTGGCTCCATCTGCTGCGCCACGGCAGCCACAATGCTCCCTCCCTCCCCTGAGTGAGTCATTTCATCTCCTTAGTAATTAGGGCCTGGAGCAAGCGGCTGCTTCTTTGAAATTCGTAATCTCAGTGTTGTCTAACGAGCACCTGTCCTAGAACTGCTTAAAATAGGAGCAGAAGAGTCCGCCAGTCTTGCTCTTCCTGTTACAGACAGAAGCTAAATGCTGCAGATGGTCTAGAGGCAGCCCGTGGTGCTACTGTTGGCACTCGTCTGGTGGTTTGACTGTGATAGACAACACTTGCTGTTTGGTACTTGTTTCTGTATGTGTGTTGGCAGATACATAACCATAATCCTCCCTACAGTAACACTGTATGAATGTTTCATTATGTTTCAATAATGTTTCATTAAGTCAGTCTATGCCCACTATGGGTTAATAACGACCCAACCAATACCTTAGGGCTGCAAAATAAGGGAGTGCAACCAGGACTCTGCACAATTGTATGGGTTTTGCTTTTATCAGAATAAGAAGCAGGTACCCTCAGTGTTGATGTTGCCATTTATTTAAAATTTCCAGTCTAATTGAAAAGTGAAGTCACTGATTGTATCAGAATGAAGGTTGAGCCTTTTGGTCCAGGGATGACATTTTATTGAAAGGAAACAAGGAGTCAGAGTTGTGGCACAGCTCTGAGCCACCTCCTGGGACATGGGCACTGGACATGGGCGCTGGTTCAAGTCCTGGCTGCTCCACTTCCAGGCCAACTCCTGCTAATGGTCCCGGGAAAACATCAGAAGATGGCCCAAGGACTTGGACTCCTGCCACCCACGTGGGAGACCCATGGGGTCCCTGCTCCTGGGTTCAGCCTGACCCAGCCCTGGCCATCAAAGCTGTTTCGGAAGTGAACCACTGGCTACAAGATCTCTTTCGCTCTCTCTTTCTCTCTCTGTAACTTCGTCTTTCAAATAAATAAATAAATAAATCTTCAAAAAAAGAGAAAAGAATTAAAAAAAATCATGTAAGGTATTATACTTTGCTTCCATGTAAGAATATTGTTCAAGAGTAGTCCTTTAATTCTTTTTTTTTTTTTTTTTGACAGGCAGAGTGGACAGTGAGAGAGAGACAGAGAGAAAGGTCTTCCTTTGCCGTTGGTTCACCCTCCAATGGCCGCTGCGGCCGGCACATCTCGCTGATCCGAAGCCAGGATCCAGGTGCTTCTCCTGGTCTCCCATGCGGGTGCAGGGCCCAAGCACTTGGGCCATCCTCCACTGCCTTCCCGGGCCATAGCAGAGCTGGCCTGGAAGAGGGGCAACCAGGATAGAATCTGGTGCCCCAACCGGGACTAGAACCCGGTGTGTCGGTGCCGCAAGGCGGAGGATTAGCCTGTTAAGTCACAGCGCCGGCTTTAATTCTGACATTGGAGAAACAGCAGGGTCAGTGTTGGGGTGCGGTGGGCTGAGGCACTGCCTGTGATGCTGGCGTCTCATGCTGCAGCCCCAGTGCACGTCCTGGCTGCCTGGCATCTGACCCATTTCCCTGCTAATGTGCCCGGGAAGGCAGCAGAGAGATGGCCCACATACTTGGGCCCCTGATACCAATGTGGAAGACCCAGATGGAATCCCCGGCTCCTGGCTTTGGTCTGGCCCTGCCCTGCTGTTGTGGCCATTTGGGAGTAAACTAGAGGGTGTAGACGTCTTTCTCTCCCTGCCTAACCCTACTTCTCTGTCACTCTGCCTTTCAAATAAAGAAAACAAACCTTAAAAAAACAAGAAAGCATGAAGCAGCAATGTTGGGAAACAATACACAGCATGTATATAAAAAGGCAAAACAGAAAAATAAAGTATACTGGGCATATATTTTTTTTTAAATTTATTTGACAGATAGACAGTGAGAGAGAAGAGCAGAGAGAAAGGTCTTCCTTCTGTTGGTTCACTCCCCGAATGGCCGCTACGGCCGGTGCTGCGCTGATCCGAAGCCAGGAGCCAGGTGCTTCCTCCTGGTCTCCCATGCAGGTGCAGGGGCCCAAGCACTTGGGCCATCCTCCACTGCACTCCTGGGCCACAGCAGAGAGCTGGACTGGAAGAGGGGCAACCGGGACTAGAACCGGTGCCCATATGGGATGCTGGTACCGCAGGCGGAGGATTAACCAAGTGAGCCACGGTGCCGGCTCCATATACTGGGCATTTTAAAACTAATAAAGCATATGACACAAGCACTGAAGAAGGGAATTGGAAAATATTATTTATTGCTTAAATCATTCTAGTGATAATTGACTTAAAATGATAACTCTACAGTGTGGGATGATAACATGTTGAAGAAAACAAATGACAAAATTAGCTTTAAGGTTGAGGGAACATTTAAAAAAGGAATAAAAATGTATTTATTTTGGTACAAACTTATTTCTAAACCACATTTAGTTTTTTTTTTTAAAGATTTATTTACTTATTTGAAAGAGTTACACAGAGAGAGGAGAGGCAGAGAAAGAAGAGAGAGAGAGAGGTCTTCCATCTGCTGGCTCACTCCCCAATTGGCTGCAACGGCCGGAGCTGAGCCCATCTGAAGCCAGGAACCAGGAGCTTCTTCCGGGTCTCCCATGTGGGTGCAGGGACCCAAGGACTTGGGCCATCTTCTACTGCTTTCCCAAGCCATGGCAGAGAGCTGGATCAGAAGTGGAGCAGCCCGGTCTCGAACCAGTGCCCATATGGGATGCCAGTGCTTCAGGGCAGGGTATTAACCCACTGCACCACAGCGCCAACCCCAACGTTTAGTTTTTAGTAATATATTTTCTTTTTCTTTCTTTCTTTTTTTTTTTTTTTGACAGGCAGAGTGGATAGTGAGAGAGACAGAGAGAAAGGTCTTCCTTTGCCGTTGGTTCACCCTCCAATGGCCGCTGCGGCTGGCGCACCGCGCTGATCCAAAGCCAGGATCCAGGTGCTTCTCCTGATCTCCCATGCGGGTGCAGGGCCCAAGGACTTGGGCCATCCTCCACTGCCTTCCCGGGCCACAGCAGAGAGCTGGCCTGGAAGAGGGGCAACCGGGATAGAATCCAGTGCTCTGACCAGGACTAGAACCCGGGGTGCCGGTGCCGCAAGGCGGAGGATTAGCCTACTGAGTCGCAGCACCAGCCTAGTAATATATTTTCTATGAACTGTTTGGAGGCTTCTCATATTACAAGGTTCTTAAGCTATACACAAAATGGTATAATATTTCTTAAAGGCAGAATGTCACAAGTGAAACTCTGAAGCATCCATTAAATCCCAGGGTTATAGATAATAACCGACAAAGAAGATAAAATAAAACCATAAAAGCATTCATTCTGGGGCTGGCACTGTGGCGTAGAGGGTAAAGCCACTGCCTGCAGTGCCGACATCCCATAGGGGCACCAGTTGGAGTTCTAGATGCTCCTCTTCCAGGCCAGCTTTCTGCTGTGGCCCAGGAGTGCAGTGGAGGATGGCCCAAGTGCTTGGGCCCTGAACCCGCATGGGAGACCAGGAGAAGCACCTGGCTCCTGGCTTCGGATCAGCTTAGCTCTGGCCATTGTGGTCATTTGGGGAGTGAACCAACGGAAGGAAGACCTTTCTCTCTGTCTCTCTCTCTCTCTCTCTGCCTCTGCCTCCCTGTAACCGCCTTTCAAATAAATAACTAAATCTTTAAAAACAAATTCAGTCTGAAGGAGGGCAGAACAAGAGGAGAGAGTGAGCAGAGATGGGACTGTTGGCTTCGCTGCCTCAGTCGTCACCGTGAATGTAAACGGTCTACACACCTGAGTAGAAGACACGGGTTGTCAGATCTGAGTTTTAAAAAAGGTGCAACCCAGGGCTGGCACTGTGGCGTAGCAGGCAGAACTGCTGCTTGTGATGCCGGCCTCCCGTGTGGGAGGCAGTTCAAGTCCCGGCTGCTCCACTTCCGATCCAGCTCCCTGTTAATGGCCTGGGAAAGCAGCGGAGGATGATTCAAGTGCCTGGGCCCCTGCATCCACGTGGGAGAAAGAGGATGAAGCTCCTGGCTTCAGCCTGGCCCAACTCCGGGCCATTGCTGTGATCTGGGGAGTGAACCAGCAGATGGAAGATATCGCGCGCTCCCTCTCTCTCCCTCTCTCCCTCTCCCTCTCTCCCTCTTCCTCTCTCTGTGTAACTCTGAATTTCAAATAAATAAATAAATAAATCTTAAAAAAGAAGGCACAACCCATCTTTGTGCTCCCTACAATGAATGCGATTGACGTAGAAATACACGAGGAGTGAACGTACGGAAAAGATACACTGTGCATTAACAGTGACCCAGGCAGGCCGTGTTCCCGGTCCACAAGCCACTGTGCTGTGGCTGCAGCCCCCAGTCAGCCGCACAGTCACGGAGAGGAACCACTGATGGCCCCGGGCTGCGTGCTGGGCTGTGCGCTCTGGCGGGGGAGGGGTGTTGCCTGCCTTCTTCATGCATGGTATTTTCCACTTACGACGGGTTGATCAGAACAAACCCCATTGGAAGCTGAGGAACCTCTGTAGTGTGGAACCCTGGGAGAGCTGTTCACCTGGAGTGACCAGAGAGTAGGAAACGTACGTAAGGAACTTGTGGCACTGGGCCAGCTGGTCCCACACAGGACACTGGAAGTGTCATCCGGCTTCTCGCAGCTCGTGTGGCAAAGCATCTAAGTTAGAGAGGGACTCAGAAAGCAAGCAGTCAGTTTATGCACAACACTTAAGACGCACGTGGAGATTCTAGAACTTGCTAGCAAAATAAAGCCATTTCTCACTTCCAGTCTGTCCCAAGATCAAATCAAGAGAACAGCCAGCACTACACAGCGTGGTAGAGATTAAGTCAAAGCTGAGACCTCGGGACGTATTGTGCTGGGTTCCAGAACTCTCTCCAGCGAGACTGAAGCTCCTACAACTTTACAGACAGGAGCCTGTAATACCTGATGGATCCAGGCGTCCCACTGAGGGGTGGGCTGTTGTCTGCTGGCTCAGCCGTCAGCGGGGGCTTGCCCAGCAGTGCTCCGTCGTCCAGGGACGTGGAAGTCCTTACGCTTCCCCGTGACCTTGACTCAATGAGCTTGTGCTGGAAGAGGGAAGGGAGGGGACGGGGAAGGGGCAGAGGAGTGGAGAAGCAGCCGTCAGCCCGGCTCCAAGTGTCTTGGACATCAGTGTTGCCTCCAAAAACAGGAATGTCGCTCGTGTTGGGGTCACAGTCGGAGCTAGCTGGGAGGGAGCCGGCGTCCTCCATCAGAGCAGTTGGTCCCAGCTTCGGCAGCTCGGACACTTGGTTCAGGTGAGGAGCTGGGGTCCTGCAAGCTTTGGTGGTGGAGCCCGTCCTCCTGGCTGTGCTGGCCCGGCTGAGAAATGCTCTGAAACCCCGGCAAGAAGAATGTGGCCGAAAGACGCCAGGGATTCCAACCCCCGTGCAGAAGGAAGGGGAGGGGTGGCTCACTGCGGAGGCAGCCGAGGCCACCAGCCAAGACAGAAGTCCACACTGCCGGCATGCACGTGTCGAGGGGGTTTCCAGTGTTCAGGACCACACGTGACTCCATGCTGCCACAGACAGCAGAGGGTGGCCTCCAGCAAGGGAGCCCTGTGGGCCTCGTCTGGGCAAAAAACCGGGGGAGACAAGCTGGCGCCGTGGCTCAACAGGCTAATCCTCCGCCTAGCGGCGCAAGCACACCAGGTTCTAGTCCCGGTCGGGGCACCGGATTCTATCCCGGTTGCCCCTCTTCCAGGCCAGCTCTCTGCCGTGGCCCAGGAAGGCAGTGGAGGATGGCCCAAGTCCTTGGGCCCTGCACCCGCATGGGAGACCAGGAGAAGCACCTGGATCCTGGCTTTGGATCAGCGCGGTGCGCCAGCCGCAGCGGCCATTGGAGGGTGAACCAACGGCAAAGGAAGACCTTTCTCTCTCTCTCTCTCACTGTCCACTCTGCCTGTCAAAAATTTAAAAAAAACAAAAACAAACAAAAAAACCGGGAGAGTGGCCACACTGGCACCTGAAAACCAAATTTGTTTTCTTCCTCCCTCTCTCCCTCCCTTCTCTCTCTCTTAAAATTTGTTTATTTATTTGAAAGGCAGAGTTACAGAGAGGCAGAGAGAGAGAGAAAGAGAGAGAGGGAGAGGTTTTCCATTCGCTTGTTCACTCCCCAGATGGCTTCAACAGCCGGAACTGCGTCGATCTGAAGCCAGGAGCCAGGAGCTTCTTCCGAGTTTCCCACGTTGGTGCAGGACCCAAGAACTTGAGCCATTTTCTACTGCTTTTCCAGGCCATAGCAGAGAGCTGGATCGGAAGTAGAGCAGGCAGCCTCAAACCCGTGCCCATGTGGGATGCTGGCACTGCAGGTGGTGGCTTTACCTGCTATGCCACAGCGCTGGCCCCCAAAACTGAGTTTCTTAACAAATTCCAGGAGCAGATAGTGCTGGCTTTAAAAACGCAGCTGAGCTGCGAGATTGTGAGTGGAAGGGAAAGAGCAGAAGTGTTTGAGACACAGAGAAAAGGTGTGTTCTCCGGCACATTTCCCAAAGAGATTCGAAAGCATCGGGCATTCACGGTAGTGAAAGCTTGGGCTTCCCAGCCTGCTGCTCTTGCTGCAAGAAGGGGCGATGCTGGACGGAAGACAGAGACCAGTTAGGAAATCACCTGACCAGAGATTAACCCAACCAGCCGCAGAGAGGGGAGTTCCCCAGGGCAGGCGGGTGGCGCAGTGCTTGGAACGACTCTTGGGGTTCCCACTTCCCAGGTTCCAGCGCTTGGCTCGAGTCTGGCTCTGCTTCTGCTCCAGCTCCCTGCTAATGCCTCCTGGGAGGTAGCACTTGGGTGGCTGCCACCCAGGTGGGAGAGCCAGATGGAGGTTAGGGCTTTCAGCTTTGGCCTGGCCCAGCCCTGGCTGTTGCTGGCGTTTGGGGATTGAACCAGTGGGTGCAAGACCTCTGTCTGTCTCTCTGCCTTTCAAGAAAAATGAAAATAAATGAATAAAAAATGTTTCAAGAAGGAAAGATCTGATCATCTGGTCATTCCCCTGAGAAGTGTTCTAAGTCAAGGTGCCCATTGCACGCCACAGCCACGCGCCCTGGCGCCCAGGAGGCCTGCAAGTGGTGGGGCCCCTGCCTCCACGAGTGGTCTTCGACCATGCACTCTCTGTCTTCTGTACCAAACCCAGAAGATGCTCCTCCAAGTGCTCCCTACAGAGACTGCTAAGGTGCTCGCCGGAGCCCTGGACTGGTCCATGCCTCGTGCTCTTTGGCAGGCATTCTGTGTCTCATCAAATAAGAAGTAACTTTGAGGTCTCATCCTTTGAGGCTTCGTTTGCTTAGCTCTGGGGCTGAGGGAGCCCCTGTGTCTTTTTAGTGACCACTTTTGCACCCGAAGACCTAACCTGACATTTCTCATCTCCTTCCCAGAGGGAGCCAGGAACCCACCCCAAGGAGCGAGGAAACTGGTGCATGTCCGCTTTCACTCTGCCCGCGCTCACGAGGGGCTTGGAGGCCTCTGACCCTGGGTGCAGGCTGGGCGTGTGCACCAGCGCCTGCCTGTTGTCCAGCTGCTGTGTTCCTGCACCATTGTCTGCATAGCAGGAGTGTTTACTCGGAGAATCCCTCGTGCTTCTGAGTGTCTAGTGGTTCCGTGTTGCTGTGAAGTACCCTGGGTGATTCTGCCCGGTGCTGCACTCGCTGGGGTTCCATCTGATCTTCAGAAGCCGCTTCAGCCTCTTGGAGCTCCCACGACAGATGCTGGTTCTCACGCCCATTGAGAGTCGGCAGCTACAGATCAGGCCCGAGGCTCAGCTCCAGCCCCGGTGGGTCCATGGACACGCCGGGGGCCTTTCCCTCACTTGTCTGTGCCGCCGGTGGGAGCTTCGGCTGAGCCAGAAGCTTTTACTTCTCAAATCTTTTGCTCATGCCCGGCTCTCTGCCTCCCTCTCTCACCCTAGTCTTTCCCCAGAGCTCTGTTTCCCAGAGTGAGTCCCGCAGATGAGCCTTCCACGGGCTGGGGTAGACACGTGCTCTGTGCTACTGTAGTCAAGTGACTGTTCTGAACACAACCATCACTGACCCACCAGCAGAGAGAGCCACCTGCTAGGTGACACCCTCGTGCCACCCTTGATGTGCATCACTGAAAAATATTGAGCTTAAGGTCTAATTAATGAAGCCATGTGTTTGAAAAATGATGTCAAATGTCACTGGATACGCTATTAAAAATTCCTGATAAAATGTCAAAGGAGGCACCCATTTGGCCCAGCGGTGAAGGTGCCCGCGTCCCACACTAGAGTACCCGGGTTCTATTCCCAGCTCTGAATGCAGCCCCTGCGCTGATGGCTCACGGGACTGGGACCCTGCCTGTCACGTGGGAGGCCTGGGTGGAGTCTGGCTCCGGGCTCCAGCCCCGGCTGTGCTCTGCCTCAGGTGTTATGGGAAACTGGAGAGAGAACCAGCGATTGGGAACTTCCTCTCCCTGTGTCTCTAAATAAACACACACAAACTAAATAAATAACTTTAAAAAAAAAGCCACACAGAACACAAGAAAATGGCTGAAGTGATGAGTATGCTTAATACCTTGACTGTGGTGATGATAATAATCCCGGGTGTGGGCTGCGTCACAACTCATCAAAATGTATTAAATGTTACCTAAATTGTATCTCAATAAAGCTTTTATGGAAGCCCTCAGAGGAGGAAATGCTTCTCCATCTTCATTTCCTTCTTTGTTTATTTTCATTTTACTTGGAAGGTGGAGAGACAGACCAGGGAGATGGCGCACCTGCCGCGCCACTCCAGCGACAGCCAGGGCTGCGCCACACGGAAGCCGGGAGCCAGGAGTCAGTCCTGGTCTCCCACGCGGGCGGCAGGGGTCCCAGCACTTGAGCCATCACTGCTGCCTCCCATTAGCAGGAAGCTGGACTAGAAACAGAGCAGTGGGACCTGAACCAGGCCCTCGGATGTGTGCACCTGCGCCCCTGCTTCTGCATTTTCACCCTGAAGCTGCTGCACACCTGGGAGGTAGAGGATGTACCTTAATGAACGTCCTTCTTAGAATAAAACTTGGCTGTAAAAACAGGAAACACTGTGATGACAAAGATACGTATTACCGTGGGCAGCAAAATCACCCCGGAAACAAGCCAGGCAAACAGAGCCGGACCCTGCTCTCCCTGGGACGGTGGGGCCGGGCGTCTGGGCCAAGTCCTCTCGTCCACCCTCATTGCCTCCCAGAGAGCTCTCCCTGCAGGCGTTTTCACAGCAATGCTTTTCCTGCCCTCAGCATCCATGCACCCCCTTTCTTAGCTCCGCTTGACGAGGTCCTGGGGAGCCCACTCCCTCCCCACCCTCTCCCACTCTGGACAGGGGCTTGCTGCTGACTCATGGACTGGCCTGGCCCAGGTGTGAAACCTCCGGACATCAAACGGAAAGACAATTGGACAATTCAAGGCGTCGTAAAGGCCCCAGCACTGCCCCCAATAAACCCCGGTGAGAATGCACAGGAGGACACGTTCACTCCCAGCACCTGAACACGCTGGCCCCCTACAGAACACACTGGTCTGCAGCCCAGCTTAAAACTGCTGAGTCAGGGCTGGCGTGGTGGTGGAGCGGGTTTAGACATCACCTGTGACTGCTTATGGGGGAAAGTTCGAGTCTCGGCTGCTCCACTTCTGATCCAGCTCTCTGCTAATGGCCTGGGAAAGCAGTGGAAGATGGCCCAAGTGCTTGGGACCCTGCACCCATGTGGGAGACCTGGAAGAAGCTCCTGGCTCCTGGCTTCAGCCTGGCCCAGTCCCGGCTGTTGCGGCCATTTGGGGAATACTTTATTGTCTTTTTTCCCCTCCTGGAATGCTATAGTACTTCTCCCTGAAAGAGGTGACTAGCCCCGTGGCCACTCCAGGGTGGCCTGAGGTGGGGCCCGTGTCTCCCACCTTGAGTCACCCTGGCAGACGGAGCTTCCGGGGCCTCCCCAGAGCAGGCAGCAGATGCACCCCTGACTCCGGCTCCGGTGCCTCAGTTTCTCTCCTGCACGTTTGCGAGAGCTCAGGGCAGTGGGCTTTCTCCACTGAAGGGTGACTCGGGGTGTGTTTACCCAGTGGCGCCCTGGTCACATTGGCGTGGGAGGCCCCCCTTGCTCGGGTCCCTCTGCGTGTTCACACACAAAACTCAGCCTACCCATGGGCTGCCCTGTGTCCTCAGTCAGCCGCCGATGCTGCCGCTCCATGCTTCGCTGGGACCTGGCCACACAACGCCCACGCAGCGCCCGGCCTCCTGGGGAAGCTGGCCCTGCACGAGGAGCTCCTACACGTTTCTGTGGCCCCTCACCGGACTGGACCGGACCGGACCGGGGGCATTTTTTAGTGCAATGCCTTTATATTGGAAAATGATTACAACGGTTTTCTCTTTAAGATGCAGACACTGGGCTGACGCATGGGGAGAGAGGCACCCAGGACGACAGACAAAGCCAACTGCTTCCCTGTGTCCCTGTGATACTCAGCACCCCGTTGCTGGCCAAGCCCCCAGCCCTGGCGCTCGGGCCCCATCAGTCAGCTTTTCCCAGGTCCCTCGTGGACAGGTGTAGAAGCGAGTGGTGCGGTCACACCCAGGTTCACCTGCGGCTCAGGCGCCCCTGGCCGACCAGCTCCGAGACCTGCTGGAAGTGGCTGCAAGGTGGGGCAGGTCCGACGTGCTCGGCTCTCGGAGTTCCTCCATGCAGCCCGCCTGAGCTGCAGGTCTGGGCTGCCCCAGGAACGGCCAGTTTGATTGGGTGGCTCTTGGTGGGCCTTTGTGGGCTACAAGGCTCTGGTCAGAACTGTCTCTTTGTATTCAAAGTGCTTTGAGTTTTCCAAACACCAGGAGGTCTCGGATCTTCCTGGGGTCTCTGCCGTTTTGGTTTCAAGCCTTAGGTTTGCACCTAGCCTGAGGACTGCTAGCTACTTCTTGGTGCCCACTCCACTCTTCTAGCAGGAGAGAGCAGGCAGAGACGTGATTGTCAGCTGCCATTGTTTTATTGGCAAGAACTGTATCACAGGGCCACATCAAACCCTCTGAGAAGCTGAGAAAAGCTCTAAAAATAGCTCCTGCTGCTTCTACGAGGAAACTTGGAATGACAAGAGACACACATTTCCCAGCGCCTTCGGAGGTGCCTTTGTCTGATAGAGGCGTGTAGGGAATAAGTGGGTGCCCTATCTCCAGTGCCCAGCTGAGGCCCCCAGTGGCAGTCAGACTAGCTAGAGGGAAACAGCATCCGACAGCAGCGTGGCAAGACACAGGAGCCTGTGGACATGAAGGAGAGCCTTCGTCCCCTCTGGGCTGTGAGGGGGCGGCCGTGGGAAAGGCTGACTGACAAGGGCGCGTGTGCCCCAAGGGTCCCGCACTGGGGGTCGCGGCAAGGCTGTGCGTTCAGGTTCTCCATGTCCCATTCGTCCCCTGCAGGTGCTCACATCCTGGTCCTCACACCCTGCTCCAGGGAGGGCAGAAGGTCCTTCCTAGGATTTACGACCCGCTTCAGGGGAGACAGGGGAGGGGGGCGTGTGAGCGAAGCCCTCCTTCTCCTGCTGTGCTCTGAGAAGCCAGGTGCCAGGTTTTGGGGTGGCCCCTGCCGACCCCATCACCAACTACTCAAGCAGTAGTGAGAGTGGCATGAGCCACCTGGCTCGCTGACCTGTCCGTGGCTCAGGGACGTCCCAGGAGGCAGGGACGGGAGTGTGGGGAAGCCAGGGCGGTGCCCAACAGGCGTCTTGCTGAGAGCCCCTGCCCATGACTCACCCGCAGGGACAGGAGTGCAGCCCCGTCCCACACCTGCCCCACGGGCTTTGTCCTCAACCCCTTCTCGAGGCCTCGCAGGTGGGAATTCCACCCGAGCTTTCTACCTAGCGACTGTGCTTTGTGCTGTGCCAGAGGCGAGCCAGTACCGATGGAGAAGTCGTCCGTGAGGGGCAGGGTTGCCCTCCGTCTGCACGACTCCTGGCTGTGCCGCGACCTTGCAGGTAACGTCCCTGCAGTCTCTCCGGTGGTATTCCGCCATGCTGCGAGTTTGCTAACAACGGCTTTTTGTCAGCTCCTGCAGGAGACGGGAAAGCACAGAGATCGGGGCTCCCTGGGGCGCCCAGCTGGGCCCTCACTGCCTTCTGGGAGTGGGGAGCGAGCGAGCGGCGGATCCTGGAGGCAAGCAGGGCCCGTGCAGGGTGGTTTGTGTGTGCAGTGCTGTTAGAGACCAAGTGTTGGAAATGCACGCCATTCCTCACCTAGGTAGGAGAATGTTCTGTCAGGACAAACACGGAGCCAGACAGCGCCCGCCCGGAACATTCCTTGGCTCTGAGTGGCCCGCGGGGTGGGCTGAGAAACAGCAGGCCGAGCGTCCACTCTGCAAACAGTGCGTGCTGCTGCAGGGTTGGCGGCCCGAGCCTGCCATGGGGCTTCGCCGGTGCCGAGGAGAGGGAACCACGGCTGGGGCCGAGACTCCCCTTTGATTTCTCTGTCAAGGTCTCCCAGGGTTGCTCCCATTGACAATGAGATTGTGGGACTTGTGTGTGCCTTTCAGTTCTGCCTTGGGAAGAACGTTCTGAGAAGCTTGCACGACCCCATGAACACCCCAGAGAGAAAGGTTTTGTGAACGGAACTGTTTGTAATAGGAGTGTGCATTGCTGTGCACCACATTGAGGTGAGCTTAAAGGCAAACACATTTAAATTGTTTTGGAATTGGAGATAACCTAGCTCTGTCTTTTTCAAAAGAATGCCACTATATTGACGGTATTGAAATAGTAGGAGTAGTTTTTTTAAAAGCATCAAGGGGCTGGCCCCGTGGTGTAATGGGTTGAGCTGTGGCCTGCAATCCTGGCATCCCGTATGGCCACCAGTTCAAGTCCTGGCTGCTCCACTTCCTATCCAACTCCCTGTCAATGGCCTGGAGAAGCAGTGCGAGATAGCTCAAGGCCTTGGGCCCCTGCACCCACGGCGGAGACCCAGAAAAAGCTCCTGGCTCCTGGCTTTGGCCTGGTTCGGCACTGGCTGTTGTGGCCACCTGCAGAGTGAACAAGCAGGTGGAGGACCTCTCTCTCTCTCTGTCTCTCCTTCTCTCTCTCTGTAACTCAGACTTTCAAATACAGAAAATAAAAAAGTAACTAAAAATCTTGCATTAAGATCATTGTAAGAATTTATTAGATATTAATTATTTATTGTGATTTTTAGTTTACTATGCTATCAGAAATCAAATATTTTGAAAATTATTCGTTCATATGCTTCAAGTTTTGGTTTTGAAATATGGCCACAATCTACTTGGCTTTTGCAGGAAATGTATCGGCGTAATGACCCAGCCTTGAGGAGCTGCTTCCACGCTGCATGACATCCTGTCGACACCTGACTCCGGTCCCCCACGCCGGTTCTCCGGTTCTCCGGTTCTCCGTCGCATCCTTGGCAGCCTCCTGCCTTCCACCCTGCTCTCGTCGGCTTTAGGTTCAGCACGTGGACAGGGCTCCCCTTACAGGGCCACCGTGTCCTGCTCCTTCCAGGACACCCCTTCCCCGTCTTCAATTCTATTTCTGTTACAGACCCCGAGTTTCCCAAACCAGGCAGGGCTGTGAGAAAGCATCACAGTTGGAGCCAAAGTCAAAGACTCACTCAGCGGCAAAGCCGTGTCTGACGCTATGGTCCTGTGTGCTCTGCACAGCCACCTGGGGGCATGGGTGCTGTGACTGGACACACCCCTCCCGCCTGTTTATTTGAGAGGTAGAGACAGAAAGAAAGGTCTTCCATCCACTGGTTCACTCCCCAAATGGCTGCAACAGCTGAGCTTCTTCTGGGTCCCCCATGCAGGTGCAGGGGCCCAAGCACTTGGGACGTCCTTCACGGCTTTCCTAGGCCATAAGCAGAGAGCTGGGTGGAAGAGGAGCAGCCGGGACACGAACCTGGCGCCCATGTGGGATGCCGGTGCTGCAGGCGGAGGCTCAGCCCACGACGCCACAGTGCAGGCCCAGACTGGATGCTCTCTGCTGAGCCAAAGCACCAGGACGCTCCTCTGGGAGGCAGCCTGTTCCAAACTCCGGACGTGAACCTCAGTGGACAGGGAGGAAAGGAGGGAATCCACAGCTTGGTTCATGGCATTGCGAGGTTGTCCCAAAGCCGTCCCCACAACAGCCCTGCTGTGTGCGAAGCTGCCAGGTAGCTCTGCGTTCATGGTTAAGCTGGAGCGGTCCCAGGCTTACGTAATTAGCACAGTGCGGAAGGTGAAACCCAGTAGCCCTGGTCTTTCTAGTACGCCCCGGCCAGGGTATTCACAGGGAGGACAAGATCCCCGGGGGCGACCCCTCGCCACCACAGTGACCCAACCACATTGCAGGCTTGGTCTGATTCTTTTAGAGTCATTTCTACATTTTTAAAAGCAGCATCACTTTCAAAAATAAGACGGTGCTTCAGACAGGGTGATGCCTGCCCCAGTTGCTCAACGCTTGACGCACATCCACGTGTGAAGCTGTTCCGGAAAGAAAATCGTGCTGAGGTCACTTGTGGCGGGTTGTCACCGGGACCATCTGGGGGCAGCTTTTCTTGGGTTACACTGACATTCACGGAAAGAGTGTCGGTGTGCAGAAGATGTGATGGAACTGTATCCACGGCGGCCACCGGGTCCTGACGGCTGGTTTTGGGGCCAGCGTTCATTGAGGGGGGTCACCTCGGCCTGGGTAACACTGCCAAAGTGCCCTGAGTGTCCCCTCCTGCCTCCTGCCCGGCGGACTCAAAGCTGGGTGGGTTCAAACTCTGGTCGGGGATCATCTGTGGCATGGGCACAGCCATTTTACCCCCAGAGAGCCTGAGGTGGGTTTTCAGAAAGAAAACGCAGCTACGTAGAGCTCACGCGGCAGCACAGTGGCTCGCGGGGCTCCCAGCTTTGCGCGAGCTGCGGCGGGCAGCCAGGGTGGCTGGGGAGGGGGGAGAGCTGGCACTCTGCCTTATAGCAGCCCTGGCTGGGAGCTGGGAGTGCAGTCCCTACAGACGGCCTGTGTGTTCCTGGGCGGGTGACCCTTCCTGACCCCAGGGCTCCGAAGGCAAACAGAGGCTCTGCAGCTCGCGAAGCTGACCGCACAGGCCGACAGGGGCTGTCCTGTTCTGCCTCCGTATCCTGGGCATTTTCCCAGCTTACACGAAACCCTCGTCATTCTGAGCCGTTGCAGAGTGGGGCAGGACACCGTGAGGGCTGGGCCCGGCACCCCTGGGGCCTTTACTCTGGCCTCACGTGGCAAGCGATCGGTGCAAAGGACAGACAGCACGATACCGATGGGGCACGGCAGTGGAGTCACCACTTGGGACGCCGCGTCCCGTGTTGGAGAGCTTGGGTTCGAGTCCCCACTTCTCTCCCTACTCCAGCCTCCGTGGACGCACAGCACGGGAGGCAACGTTGATGGCTCACACACGTGCTACCCACGTAGGAGACTCAGCTCGAGTTCCTGGCTCCTGGAACTCATGAACTAAAAGACGTAACACGGGGGCCGGTGCTGTGGCGTAGCAGCCTGAGCCACTGCCCGTGGCAGCATCCATAAGTGTGCCGGTTCAAGTCCCAGCTGCTCCACCTCCAATCCAGCTCCTTGTTAATGTGCCTGGGAAGGCAGTGGAAGACGGCCCAAGTACAGGGATTCTGCACCCATGTGGGGGACTTGGATGAGGCTCCTGGCTCCTGATTTTGGAGTGGCCCATTGTGGTCATTTGAGGAGTGGCCAGCAGATGGAAGATCTCCCTCTCTCTGCCTTTCAAATAAATAAATAAATCTTTTAAAAAAGACAATATTGTTATGATATCAATTCTCAAATTGATGGAGACTTCAGGCTATGCCTGTCAAATCCCTGTTTGTTCCATGTTGAGAAGTTAATTTAAAATTTAAATGGAAATTCAAATGAGCTAATTTAGCCAAAATGACATTTAAAAAGAATGAAGTTGAGAACTGGTGCTGCGGCTCACTAGGCTAATCCTCTGCCTGCAGTGCCAACACTCTGGGTTCTAGTCCCGGTTGGGGCACCAGTTCTGTCCCAGTTGCTCCTCTTCCAGTCCAGCTCTCTGCTGTGGCCTGGGAAGGCAGTGGAGGATGGCCCAGGTGCTTGGGCCCTGCACCCGCATGGGAGACAGGAGGAAGCACCTGGCTCCTGGCTTCGGATTGGCGCTGTGCGCTGGCCGTAACAGCCATTTGGGGAGTGAACCAATGGAAGGAAGACCTTTCTCTCTCTCTCATTGTCTAACTCTTCCTGTCAAAAAACAAAATGAAGTTGAATAACATCCTATAGGATCTCAAGACAACATAAAACTATGCTAAACAAAGATGTATGGTGGAGTCGTAAAGATAGATGAATTAAATCGGGAGTGCAGAAATGGATCTACATTTCTATTATTAATGGATTTTAATAATTTTTTTTAAATTTGAAAGACAAAGTGACACAGAGAAATGGAGATACACACAGAGAGAGAGAGAGAGAGAGAGAGAGAGAGAGAAAGAGATCTTCCATCTACTGGCTCACTCCCCAAACGGCCACATTTGAAGCTGAACCAGCCTGAAGTCTGGAGCCAGGAACTCCATCTGAACCTCCCACATGGGTGCAGGAGCCCAGATTCTTGGGCCATCTTCTGCTGTCTTCCCAGGCGCACCAGCTGGGTGCTGGATAGGAAGCGGAGCAGCTGGGACTGGAGCCAGTGCTCGGATATGGGATGCTGGCGTCTGTGCCACAAAGCTGGCCCCTAATCAGTGGATGTTTGGCAGAGGTGGCAAGGCAGTTCAAGGGTAATCTCCTCAACAGATGGTCCTGCGACCGTAGGACAGTGGCGCGGCAGCCAATCAACCAATCAAACTTGAAGCATAGACCCCGATCTTACACCACTTAAACATCAACTCGAGAGCAGGCGTTGGGGAAGTGGTCAGGAGCGCTGAGTTCACGTCTTGGCTCTGTTCCGGATTCCAGTGTCCTGCTAACGTGTATCCCAGGGGCAACGGTGGTGGCCCAAGTAGCTGGGTCCAAGCCATGCGTGGGAGACTTGGATTCCTGGCTCTTGACTTCAGCCCCGGGCAGTTGCTGTGGGCATTTGAGGAGTGAACCAGCAAATGAGTGCTCTCTGCCTCTCTGTCTCTCCCCTTCTCTCCCCTTCTCTCTCTCTCTCTCTCTCTCACTCTCACTCTCACAAATATAAATAAATAGAGCTAAAAAATCAACTTGAAATATGCTATAGATCCAAATGTAATAGAAAAACCGCAAGCCTTCTGGAAGAAAACAGAAGAGAAAAATCTTAGTGACTTTACATTTGGAAAAAAATTATTTAAAAGGATCCAAAGCCTCAAAGTTATATTAAAAGGTGAAATAAATCAATTTAACTTTATTTATTTATTTATTTTTTGACAGGCAGAGTGGACAGTGAGAGAGACAGAAAGAAAGGTCTTCCTTTTGCCGTTGGTTCACCCTCCAAGGGCCGCCACCGCAGCCGGCGAGCTGTGGCTGGCACACTGCGCTGATCTGAAGCCAGGAGCCAGGTGCTTCTCCTGGTCTCCCATGTGGGTGCAGGGCCCAAGCACTTGGGCCATCCTCCACTGCCTTCCCGGGCCATAGCAGAGAGCTGGACTGGAAGAGGAGCAACCGGGACAGAATCCGGTGCCCCGACCGGGACTAGAACCCGGGGTACCGGCGCTGCAGGCAGAGGATCAGCCTAGTGAGCCGCGGCGCCTGCCAATTTGACTTTATTGATGTTAGAAGTGTTGTGCTTTAAAACACTGTTGTGAAAGTGAAGATAATCCACTAATAGAAAAATCCATGAAATATTTATTCACCTTATGAAATATATAATATCCAACAAAATAACTCCAATTCCTAAATTAGAAGATGATGCAGAAGAATGGGCAGAAGTTATGGACAGACGCAAAATAACGTAAGATAAAGTGGACAACAAACAGGAAAATGAAAGTGTTCCGGACACAGTTATTATGTAAATGCGCGTTGGGGCTGCGGTGAGAGACCACCACACGCCTCCTACAATGGCCACGTTCAGAAGACGGATCCTGCTAAGTGGAGTGTGGTCATTTCCAGGGAGTGGGGGCAGCTGTGTGCAATTCCACATCCGTGTTAGAAAATGTTTGGTGGTTTCCTAAAAAAATGAGAGACGTCTGCCATATGGCCCAGGATTTTTACTCTAGAGAAACGGGAACTTGATTCCACACAAACAGCGGCACACAAATGTTCCAGGAGGCCTTAGATACTGAAAATAGGCCGAGTGGCAAGCATATTCTGATGCAGCCACATAATGCGGTACTACCCAGGCTTGCAAAAAACAGACTCAATACACGCAACAACACTGAAAGATCTCAAAGTAATTACGCTATGTAGAAAAGTCAGACAAGAGAAGTCCAGAGTGCTATGGCACTTATGTACAATGGCACGTGATACAAACCTGTGTTTCATGAAGTCAGCTCAGCTGTGCTGGCCTGAGCGACAGGAAGCTGGGTGGAAGAGCTGCCTTCCAAGCAGGCCGAGGAGACACTGGGTGTGATTGACATGTGGTAATTGACATGTGATTGACATGTGATTGACATGTTCATGATCTCAGCTATGGCGATGACTTCCCAAGAGCCCACCCACATCACACTCCTCCAGCTGTGCTGTTGACTACCTACATGTTCATTACATGTTCATCACATGTTCTCATACACCAACCAAGCTGTGAAACATTGTAACGATAGACAGAGTGGAGAGGTTGGGTCAGACTGGGGGACGCAGGGAGGGGCGAGGGTCTGGGTGGTGAGCGGCGGGCATGAGTGGAGGGAGCAGCTTGGTGGGCTGGTTCCAGCTGGACGGTCTGAGCACACGGAAGCTCCCTCCTGTGTGCCCAGCAAGAGGTGGCAAAGTCTCCAGGGCATTGTCTGGAGCCATTTTTGGGGAGCCATTTTGGGGGAGCGTCTCCACCTGCAGGGGTGTGGGCCACGGGGAGGGGACGAGGATGTGGTCATGGGACAGCCGCTTTACCTGCACATGACCGGATCCGTACGTGTAGACACATACATATACATATCCATGGAGACATAAACACACACACATTCATGTAAACACACACACACACTACCTCTACACATTCCTCTACACACATTCACCTTCATGTATGAACAGACTCACACATGCACACAATATACACATTCACATGTATGCACACACAATATAACACACATGTACACATGAAATGCCTGGACACATACATGCACATATACATATGGATATGCAGAATGCAATACATACACAAGTATATGTACTCATGTGTGTATGCACAATGTACACACATGTACTGACACACAACAGCATGCATATTCATGTGTGTATGCACAATGTGTACATGTGTACTGATAGACGCATACACAACAGCATAGGTGTTCATGTGTGCACATGTACATGTGTACCGATAGACGCATACACAACAGCATAGGTGTTCATGTGTGTACACACAATGTATACATGTGTATTGATAGATACATGCACAACAGCTTAGGTATCCGTGTGTGTACACACCATGTGTACATGTGTACTGACATGTACACCGTGTACACACGCGCCTTCACACACACACACAGTGTCTCCATCCACACGCTCGCGGCCTTGGGATTCACATTTGTGTTCAGTGTTCGTGTGCACACACCTAGCACGTCCACACGCAGACGCACAGAACTCCTTGGGGTCCTGCTGCCACCTGCCTGAGCGCTTCGCCCGTGGAGGGGGCACTCTCGCTGCCTGCTGACGCACAGTGGATCCCGGCTGACCGTTCCGGCACAGCGTCCTGCTCGCCCACTCCTGCAAGTCCAGAGCTGCCCTTCCGGAGACCCCTGAGAGGCAAACAGCCCGAGAACTCTGGCCGCTGTGCCCCAGCGGTGCAGCCCGGCTCAGCTCCCTGGGCTGGCAGGTCCAGTGCTCTGGGCGCTGCGCTCGCCCTGGGTCTCAGCCAGCGCCCGCCCCTCTCTCCCAGCCGACGCGGCAGGTGTCACGTCCCACCGTCTCTGAGCCATGACTCAGCGTCCCAGCTCCTAGGCTGTGCTCCACGGTCCCCTGGGACCGGGGTCAAACCCTGCCGCTCTGTCCCGTGTCTCCCGTCTCTCCTTGCAGCGGCTGTGCCTGGCAATCATTTCCGATTGGGCTGCCCTCCTTCACTCCCCGAGGCACAAGGTGGCGAGAGCAGTAGGGGACTCGGCTGTTTAAGGAAGATCCCGATATTCTTGCAGCTCATTCCCTGGCACATTTCTTTCCTGGGGGGGTGGGGAGGTGGGGGCCCCAGGCCCACCCTGGGGAAGGGACAGTGAGGCGTGCTCTTTCACCCCCACCTGGCCAGGTTTGCTTATGCCCGAGTCCCAGCAGCTCCCCGAGTGGACGCCCCTGCGTTTTCTCTGTGCCAAAGCCCACGCAGCTGTGGCCCAGCCTCGTCACTCCTCTGCCCCGTGACCTGGCATTGTCACTGCCGCCATCGCAGCTCTCTGCTCTGTAAGGTGACACTGGCAGGACTGTTCCCTCCAGGCCCCGGCTCCCTCTGAACTCCCTGCAGGCTGCCCAGGAGGGGGCGCTGCCTTCTGCTTGCTGTACTCCTGAACCAGGGTCACTGTGCAGGGTGAACAAGACGTGATGGAGAGGAGGGAGGGACGACAGGCCCCGAGCAACACCCAGGTCTGCCATGAGCTAGGAAGACAGGACAGGCACAGCTCACGGAGACGGAGCCACTGGACAGACCGCGCTGGGGTAGAACGGACCTCACTGTGCAGCTGCACGACTTCCAAGTGCTCTGTGGGCTCCAGGAACGAGGCCAGGGTCCAGTGTGCTACCTCAATAAATGCTGACCCAATCACAGCAGTTACTGTTCCTTGCTCCTTATCACCTCCTTGTGTTCAGAGCCGTGGAGGGCCTCTCGTCTATTTATTGGGAAGATACGTAATAGGTTACTGTGGATCATAGTCACCCCACTGTGCTGTGGGCACCGGAACACAATGATTCACTGATGTAAAATCAAGAATTCCAAGTTCAAGGCGGCGGCGGGGGGGGGGGTATGTTTGACTTAGTGGCTAAGACTCCAGTTAGAACGCCTGTGTCTCATATCGGAGCACTCGGCTCAGCACCCAGCTCCGGTTCCTGTTCCGGCTTCCTGCTAGCGTGGCCCCTGGGAGGCAGCGGCGGTGGCTCAAGTCATCGTGCGCCTGCACTGAGCTCCAGGCTGCCAGCTGCAGCCTCTCCCAGGCCACAGTGGGCATCTGGGCAGCGCTCAGCACAGAGGAGCTCTCTCTCGGTCTCTGATCCTGTGTCTCTCTCTGTCTTGCTGCCTCATAAAGAAATAATATAATTCTGTGAGATGGAAACGCTTTGATCAGCCCACATCGTAGGCCTGTATCAAACCATCGCAGGCTGCTTATAAACACGCACAGCTGAAGTAAGACTAACGATGTGTGAAAGAGAGGCTGGGCTGGAACGCGCACTGGGCGCACAGGCCGAACCTGAGGTCGAAAGCGTGGACCGGTGTCTGAAGCTTCGTTCTGGGGGCCTGATGCAGAAAAGCGGACCCAGCAGAGGAGCCTGGGTAAGAGAGGGGCCGGGGGCTAGCGGAGGGGAGGGAGGAAGTGGCCACATGGCAGGGGAGATGCAGCCCTGATGAGCTGAGGGGGCAGCGAGGAGACAGGACCACAGCGAGCTCGCAGCTCCGAGAGCTAAGAACCGAACGTGGAAGGCGAGAATCCCGCCTGCAGGAAGAAGCCTGGCGAGCGCTGGAAGCCGGCTCCAGCTTGCCCTGCTCCTCACTCACCTGCATCTGGGCAGTCCCTGTCCAAGTTCAGCGCCAGCACCAAGAACCAGGTGGCCACAAGCCATGGACCACGGGCGGCTCCCAGCCTTCGGAGGCTAGGAAGCTGAAAGGAAACCAGGATTCTTCCTCTGAAGGCTGAGAAGGCCGCTTGAGGTCGCTGGGCCCACAGCTGTCTCCGGACTGGTGCTTTGGCTCCGTCCACGTGCAGCCGCGGTGATTCGAAGGTGGGCAAGCCCGGACGATTTTTGTCTTACGTCACACAAGGATCAAAGCAACAGCAAAACAACGGTTTCCATAGGAACGCAGAGAGCCTGGAAGTGTCGGCGGTTGCTAGGGCTGGGTCGGTGTTGCCGGCTGGAGCTGTGAGTCAGCAGCACAGCACAGGCGTCCACGCTGGCACGCAGCTCCCGGGGAGAGCTGCACCCTGCCCCTTCCCGAACAGGCGATGGCATTGCAGGGAGAACCAAGCCGGCCCAGCCGCAGAGCCAACAGGTGGGCAGAGCTCACCTCTTTCTCCAACCTGCAGCTCTCTTGCCTCCCGTCCTGGGGACAGAGCAGTGGACTTTTTCTCTGCGTGCGCGTCCAGCGGCTGAGCTACAAGTGCTTCTGTGGAGCCAATGCACTTGGCGACAGCACAGCCTGCAGCCCAAGGACGGCAATCCCCAGACGCACAGCGGGGCGGGAGGTTCCTGGGCTTTGGCCCTGGTCCCAACGGCGGGGACTTTCCTCAGCGCACGCAGCACCTAAGCACTGATCATCAGAATGTCGCCTGACGCGCCACAGGAGAGCTGGACCCTGAGTGTCTCCCTCCCTGCTCCTGAGCGCGGGAACATGTCCTCCTGTGTCTGCTGCTCATCTCCACGTGATAGCTACACTTTGCAACATATGCATTTATCCCAAACCTCTCATGGTGATGAACATTTAGCTTGCTATAACCTAGATTACAAACATGCTGCAAGACAGGACAAAATTCTCACTTGTGTGTCAGCCAGCTTAACCGAACATTAACAAATCAGTAACATTGTACAGTGGCATTAACTAAGCTGAAGACCTTGTCCACACTCCATCAGTCCATACTGTATCTTATATATTCACAGATATGTTGACAGCTACAGATCCATCAAAGCTTTTGGGTGTGTACATGAGTTTTAATAGAACATTTTCCTAGAATTGAGAATTCTGGGCCAAAGATACAGTCTCATGAAATATAGAAACAACAAAGGTATACACATTTTTAAAAAACTTTAGGAGTTTCTTTTTTTAAAGATTTATTTATTTATTTGAAAGGCAGAGTTACAGAGAGGCAGAGGGAGGAGGGGTCTTTCATTCACTGGTTCACTCTCCAAATGGCTGCAATGGCTGGAGCTGTGCTGATCTGAAGCCAGGAGCCTGGAGCTTCTTCTGGGTCATCCATGCAGGTGCAGGGGCCCAAGGAGTTGGGCCATCTTCCACTGCTTTCCCAGGCCATAGCAGAGACCTGAATGGGAAGTGAAGCAGCTAGGACTCGAACCAGCACCCATATGAGATGCTGGCACTGCAGGCCAGGGCTTTAACCACTACACCACAGAGCCAACCCCAAGTATACACATATTAAGTATAGAAGTCACAGGGCCGGCACCAAGGTGTGGCAGGTAAAGCTTCTGCCTGAGATGTTGGCGTCCCATATGGGCACCGGTTCAAGGCTCAGCTTCTCCACTTCTGATCCAGCTCCATGCTAATGGCCTGGGAAAGCAGCAGAGGATGGCCCAAGTGGTTGAGCTCCTGAACCCACATAGAAGACCTGGAAGAAGCTCCTGGTTCCTGACTTCAGATCCGGGCCCAGCTCCAGCCATTGTGGCCATCTGGGGAGTGAACCATTAGATGGAATATCTTGCTCTCATTGTCTCTCTCTGTAATTCTACCTTTTGAATACATAACTAAATCTTACAAGAAAAATAAACCACACAAGGTATTTTCATATTAAATATAGAAGCCACAAGGGGTACACTCATTTTAGATACAGATAATCCAAGGGGAATACCCACGTTAAATGTGGGAGCCACATGGCATCGCCCAGGTGGGCTGCACCAGCGTCACGAGCGTCTTCAGCTCACTGAGGATCCACTCACCTGACCCTGGTCAGCACTGTGTGATCAGACCTCGAGACGGGACTGTTCTGATAGGCGGAAATGCACCGTTCGGTAAATAACTACGTTACTGAGGTAATAGTCTCGTATCACAAATTCATCCTTTTTTAAATGCACAATTCAGTGGTTTCTAGCACTGGAGGTTGTGCGACCAGCATCGCTAACGAGAACTAAGGTGTTTTTTTTATCACCCCTTACCCGGCAGCAGTAGCGTCCCTGTCCTCTCTCCCCATCCCCTGGTTCTATCTCCGGGGCTCTGCCGACTCGGGCATTTCATACGCATGGAGTCATTCAGTCCGTGGTCTCTCACCGTGGCCTCTCGCACTCCCACCCTTCCGTGCTCTCTGGCTGCAGCAGGATCGGCACTCCTCTCCTCGCCATCGCCCGTGGGTTCCGGGGCCTGCATGTGCGGCAGCATCCACCCTCCTGTGCGGTTGTGAACGACGCTACTCTGAACGCTTGTGGACAAGTTCTCCTGCACATACATACCTGCGTTCCGCTTGGGTTTGTTTCCAGGAATGGAATTCCTGGGCCACAAGGTCACTCCATAGCTAGCGTTCTGGAGAACTGCCAGGCTGCTCCCAAGGTTGCCACACCATCATACACTCCCATCTATGACGACGGGCAAGGGTTCCGAGTTCCCAAATTTTTCACATTCTTGCCAACAGTTGCTATTGTCTTTCTTTGTTACCTTAGTCACCCTGGAGGATGAAGTGCCATGTCCTTACGGCGTGGATTCACAGTCCCTATCGACCAGCAATGTTGATATCTCCTCAGTATGCACTGGTCATTTCAATATCTTCTTTGGAGAACCACCTGCTCAGATCCTTTGCCCACTTTTCAAAGACTGGGTCCTCATTTTATGGTTGCATCTTTAATGTTCTTCATGTATTCTGGATACGGATTTCTTTTCACGATTTGAAAACATTTCTCGGGGCTGGTGCTGTGGTGTAGCCAACAAGGCTGCCGCCTGTGAGACCAGCATCTCGTATGGGCAATAGTTTGAGTCCTGGCTGTTCCATTTTGAATTCAGCTCCCTGCTAATGCACCTGGGAAAGAAGCAGAGGATGGCCCAAGTGCTTGGGCCCCTGCACCCACATGGGAGACCTGGAAGATGCTCCTGGCTCCTGGCTTCTGTCTGGTCCAGCCCTGGTCATTTCTACCGTCTGGGAAACAAACCAGCAGATGAAAGATCTCTCTCTTTCTCTCGTTCTCCATCTCTCTCTGTATCTGTGCCTTTCAAATAAATAAAAATAAATCTTAAAAAATGTTTCTCCCATTTGCTAAGTTATCTTTACACTTTCTTGGCCATGTCTTTGATGAATAAGGTTTTTCATTCTAACAAAGTCCAATTTATCCGGTTTTTTCTTTCGCTGCTTGTGATCAACCCCAAGTCGTGAATATGTGCGCCACTGTTTTATTTAAGAGTGTTATACCTGCAGCATTTATATATTTTTAAATTTTTATTTTTTTACTTTGTTTTGGAGTGCTCCTACAGGCTGTGCAGGGATTGACCGCTTGTCAGCTGGAGAGCAGACAGTGGGGGACACACGCTGTGTGTGCAGAACCCCACAAGGGGCCCCAAAATCCTCAGAGCTGCCGTGTCACAACTGCCAAAGCTCGGAGGCAGCCGGGAGAGCTGTCACCGTCTGTCCCGGGGAGAGAACCATCCCCAGGGCTGAGTCGTTGCGTGATGGGCTTCAGAGTTGGTTCAGCGGGGACAGCACCATCCTTGCAGCGTTTGTCAAAAACACTGAACTGAAACTGTCAACAGCAGCTTGGGAAAACCAGAAGAGGGATCTCCGACGTCTGCGTTTGAACTTGGACGGTCTCGTTGCCACTGTCACCTGGGCATGAACGGGCCCCGAGGAACAGGGCACAGCTATGAGGGCAGGGCCGGGACTGCAAAGCCTGCCCAGAGAACAAGGCCGCTCTGTGATCAGCCTACCTGGGCTGAGCAGGACTCACCATCAACGCAACGTTTACCTGTGCACGAGAGAATCCAAAACCGCGTCATGCATGAAGAATCGGGGACAAGCGGCTGATCCTCAGATGAGCAAGCCACAGGCAGATGTCAGCCCAACGTACCAGCTCCAGCAGCATCACACTGCGCCTTTAAAGCAGGCATGGCCATGGCGCTGCATGGAGAAACGGCAAACACACGAGACAAACAGAGTGACAGACGTCGACAGCAAAGAAACAGGAACTGTTCTCAACCAGAAAAACCTGGGGCTGGCATTGTGGTGCGGTGGGTAAAGCCACCATCTGCAATGCCTGCATTTCATATGGGCATTGGTTCTAGTCCTGGCTGCTCCACTTCCAGTCCAGTTCTCTGCTGTGGCCTGGGAAAGCAGCAGAAGATGGCCCAAGTCCCTGAGCCCCTGCACCCGCGTGGGAGATCCGGATGAAGCTCGAGGCTTCTGGCTTTGGCCTGGCCTAGTCCAAGCCATTTCAGTCATTTGGGCAGTGAACAAGCAAATGGAAGACCCCCCCCCCCCCATCTCTTCCTCTCCCTCTGTGTCTCTGCCTTTCAAATAAGTAAAACAGCCCTTAAAAGGAAGGTCTGCAGCATTGCCACGTGGTGTTTTCAGTGTGTGCAGACCTAATACTGCGGCCAGTGCAGGCTGCAGCTGGGCGGGGCCAGGGTGGCCGAGGGTCCCGACAGGGGCAGGTCTCCTCCACCTTACCTGAAGTGGGCCAGTGTTGACTCTAAGCCACATGTGAGACCAGACACGTTTTAATCTGTAGAGCAGCTGCTGGGACACCCACAAAGATATCGCTGGAAAGCACAGAGGTAAATTGAAACAGGACACACACAAAACCCACACACATTACCCCAAAGGAGGCAGCAACGGGGGAGCTGAGGCACCAGGAAGTGAAATCAACACGGACGCCTTCAACCCAGCCAGATCCATTAAACGCCAGTGGTCTCAACACTCTCATTAAAAGCCAGGGGTGTGTTGAGCACAAGAGGCACACGTCACACACAGGCAAAGATGTCACAGAAATGTTCGTGTTTTTATAACAGAACCTTTGACGCATCAAGCAGCAACGGGCAGAACTGGGAACACGGACAACGTCACAGTTAGAGCTTCGAGTTTTCCACCTTCCCCTTTCTGCAGCGGATAGCGCAAACTAGAAAAAAAAAAAAAAAAAAAAAAAATCCGCGAGGAATGGGTGACCCGAGCCGCGCTCCGCAGCGCCCCTGTGCGGCGGGCGCTGGTGCAGCCGCTCACCTGCCGAGCGCGGCACACGGGCACCTGCGCACCTGCGCACCTGCGCACCTGGACATCCGCCCGGACTGAGCACGCTGGGGCCCAGGACACGCGTCAGCCACCGAAGAATCTTGCAAAGGCTGGGCTCCGAGCTTACCCAACTTCGATTAGAAATTGATAGCGACAGGTGCCTAGGAAGACCCCGTATACCCGGCAATCAAACGCGGCGCAGCTCCCATTGGCTCACGAGTCCGAGGGAATCCCGGGCAGACAGGGCACTGATGGGCAGGACCGCAGCGCCTGGCGAAGGACGTTCGGGGTGGCGCGTGGGGAGAACCCGCCGCGGCAGCCCGCGGGGAAGGGTAGGGGGCCGAGACGCCTCGGGAGCGCTAGCATCTGCGGGTGGGGGGGGGCGGGGGTCCCCGCGGCGCGGGAAGGCGGCAGCCGCGCTCCACACCCGGCAGCCAGGCCGGCACCTGCGTCACCCTCTCTCCCGCCCCGGGGAAGCGCCCCGCGGCAGAACCTCCGGAGGCCACACGGTGGCGGGCGGCGCCGCCTCATGGGTGCGCGCAGGTGCGCGGTGGCTCAGCCGCGGCCCCCTCTGCCCCAGGGTGGATTCAGAGCGAGGCAAAGGTTTGGGAACAACAGAACCAGGCCTTCTGGACGGCATGGTGCTGGTGGAGACGCATCCGGGCCGGCCTCGGCACGACTCCACGGGCAGGCGGCGGGGGCCCCGGCACCTGCCACTCTAGCGCCTGCTGTGACCATGCGGGCGCCTGCTCCAGGTGCCCATTGGAGCGCGGAGGGTCTCATCAGCGTTCTGCACTGAAATCAGCAGCTTTTGTTCGCCTGTGATTTTGACTTAATTATTATAAATCCAGTCTGTCCACCCACCCACCCATCCACCATCCATCCTACCTTCCACCCATCCACCCATCCATCCACCCATCCACCCACCCATCCACCTACTCACCCATCCGTCCATCCACCCATCCATCCATGTATCCATATGTCCACCCATCCATCCATTCATCCACCAGTCCACCCACCCACCCACCCACCCATCCTACCTTCCATCCATCCACCCATCCATCCATATATCCATATGTCCACCCACCCACCCATCCATCCACCCATCCACCCACCTGTCCTACCTTCCATCCATCCACCCACCCATCCATCCACCCACGAATCCACCCACACATCCATCCATCCATCCTACCTTCCATCTATCCACCCACCCACCGCACCCACTCACCCAAGCCAGACTTGGTGCACTGGGACGGGTGCCTGGAGAAAAGAAATCTCAGGGTTAAGGGAAAGAAAGGAGATGACAAGGATAAAATTAGGAGCAAAAAAAAAAAAAAAAAAAATCCGTGAAGAGCTACAGCAGTGCAAGTGCTCATGAGGCTGTCCGTCAGGCGGGGAGGCCGGTATTGGCCAAAGAATGTCAGAGAAGCGTCACCTTTTAGCTGGGATAGCAGTGTAGGGCGGAGTGCCCAGGACAGCGGGATCGGGCCCCACCGGGGTACTCAGCACTCACGGGGCTGGACAGTGAACCCTGGCCCCGCCCAGGCACTCACGGGGCTGGACAGTGAACCCTGCCCCCACCGGGGTACTCAGCACTCATGGGGGTGGACAGTGAACGCTGCCCCACCAGGGGCACTCACAGGGCTGGACAGTGAACCCTGGCCCCGCCCAGGCACTCACAGGGCTGGACAGTGAACCCTGGCCCCGCCCAGGCACTCACAGGGCTGGACAGTGAACCCTGGCCCCGCCCAGGCACTCACAGGGCTGGACAGTGAACCCTGGCCCTGCCCAGGCACTCACAGGGCTGGACAGTGAACCCTGGCCCTGCCCAGGCACTCACAGGGCTGGACAGTGAACCCTGGCCCTGGGCTCCCACTGCCGCCCCCACCACTGCCCCGGGGCTGCTCTCACTGTTCCCCAGGCTTCAGCAGATTACCGTGGGCCGTTTGGAAGGAGGGGGCGTGAAAATCAGAAATCATCCCAATCTCCGAATTATCCTAAACATGCTCATCATCCAAGAGTTTGCAGTAGCACGTGCCCTTGGTAGCGTGGAGCCACGCAGAAAATTGCTGGAATCAAGCCAAGCAGAAAATTAAAGAGAAGAAATCAAATCGCTCACAAGCCCGTAATCCTCTGCGGGACTTCCATCCACTTCCTCCCCAGTCTCTCAGGGCCCAAGTGCAGACCCGGGGGTGGGGATGGCACCCTCTGTGCACGTGGACAGCTCTGCCCGGCTGTGCCAGGGCCACCCGAGAGCACCCTGCCTGCGGTTGGGCCATTTCCATCGAACGTAGAGTTGTGTCCCACGCGTGGGTAGCCAGTCCCGTGTGGGTGGACATGAGCTGATCTCCAGCTTCCCATGATTTTAAATCATGCCAAGGCTGGAATCTTGGCACACCCATTTGTCCTGTCGGCTCAATTCTGTACTCTCAACTGTTAACCCGTGACGGGGGCTGTGAGTGGCCCTCAGCTGGGCGCAGCGGGCAGGTCCCTGCCCTCCGCTGTGCAGCAGGTGGATGTCTGATGCAGCGGCAGGGCCAGCACTGAGGGCTGCCCCAGGGAAACCGGAAGTCTGGTAGGCTGGGGCCTCTTCTTGCTCCTGGCCCTCCCTGCTGCCGTATGCAAGGAGTCCCCTGGGACCGAGTCAGGAGCACCCGGAGGGGCTCCAGGAGGGGAGTGAGGTGGGGACGCCTGGACAGCCCAGCGGGAGGCAGATGGCTCCGGCCCCGGGACTGCCGCGGGCTCCCAGGCCTCGGGCCCTCGCTGGGGTGGGGCCAGTGGCTTCTCGAAGGGCTGGGCCCTGCCTTGCAACCAGCAGGCCTGTGGGAACCGGCTGAGCCGTGTTGTTCTCCCCGTGGGTCAGGCAGAACGTATACATCCCCCTCCACTTACTGCGATGAAGCCATGCGACACACGAGTTCCCCTTTTACCTATTCTGCGTGTGCAGTCGGCCTGCTCGGCGCGTTCACTCACTGCCCGACATCCTCCAGAACTTTCTCTTTCCATTCTGAGACCTCTACCCGCTAAGCTACCACTCCCTACGCCCACCTCAGCCTTGCCAACCACAGTCCTAATTCCTGTGGCTGGGAATTTTTTTTTACAGATTTATTTATTTATTTGAAAGAGTTACACAGAGAGAGGAGAGGCAGAGAGAGAGAGAGAGAGAGAGAGAGAGAGAGAGAGAGAGATCTTCCATCTGCTGGTTCACTCCCCACTGGTTCACTTCAGAGCTGCGCTGATCCGAAGCCAGGAGCCAGGAGCTTCTTCCGGATCTCCCATGTGGGTGCAGGGCCCAAGGACTTGGCCCATCGTCCACTGCTTTCCCAGGCCATTGGCAGGGAGCTGGATCAGAAGTGGGGCAGCCGGGACTTGAACTGGTGCCGTGTGGGATGCCAGTGCTGCGGGAGCCACAGCACCAACCTTGAGATCCTGCTTTCATTTTTGGAGGCACAGCCACAGCCGGGGCTGCCGGATCACGCAGCGTCCATTTCAGCTTTCTGAGAGACTTCCGGGCGTTTTCCTTAGTGGTTGCACATCTTCTCGTCCCACCCAGTGTATAAAATGTTCTGATTTCTCCACACGCTTGCTAACCCTCATTTTTGTTTTCTGGTTTATTTTCTGAGAATTACTTTCATTCTACTTGTACATATTTGTGGGGTATAGCGTGATAGTTCAACTCATGTATACAATGTGACTCGTCAAGTCATCCTAGGATGGCACTTCCATGTCCTTAGATATCGCAAGCTTCTTCAATTCACTGAGGTCCAAGGTTTTGATTCTGTGTCCACGTCCATGATAAAGCATTCATTTTAAAGCCGCCACAAGTGTTGTATTTATTGCTCCATCCAAGCCTTTACCAGTGCCCTACATGGAACACCACGTGGTAGTCGCACCTACTCATGGGTCTGCTGCCATATTTCTATCTGTGTACAAAGGTTGCAGACCAAATCACGGTGATTCTCCTTCTTACTTTGGAGTGTCTGAGCTCCTCTCCTGAATTTGTTCATAGAGAAACGATGGTGTCTTCTGAGCGCCAACCATGCACTGTGCTGTGGACACCACACACCACCTGCTTTGTCTGCCAGCCTCCTTCTCCGCCCCCTGCCTTTCCGAGATCCTCAGTAACCACAATCCACGTTCAGGTCGGCACACGGGGCACACGCGTGGCCTTTGTCTTTCTGTGTCTGGTTTATCTCACTTAACACAATGTCCTCTGGGTCCATCCACGGTGCTGCACAGGCTAGGATTTCACTCTTTGTCAGGGATGGACCGCGCTGCACTGTGCGTGTGGACCACATTCCCTTTGTCCTCTCGTCCACGAGGGAGGTCGGTTCTGTGTCCTAGCTGTTGTGAGCGGTGCTGCGACGGCCCTGGGGTGCAGGCGTCTGTGTGAAAGGTTGGTTTTGTCTCCTTTGCGCGCACACCCAGACGTGACGTGGGAGGACCACACGGCAGACCGAGTCCTAGTGTCGTGAGGATCCTCGTGCCGTTCCCCACTGCGCTGGTTCACAGACCATCACTCTCTCAGGGCTCCCACCCTCACCCACATTTGTTATCTTGTGTCTTGGCTAATAGCC
This sequence comes from Lepus europaeus, assembly GCF_033115175.1. NCBI lineage: Eukaryota > Metazoa > Chordata > Mammalia > Lagomorpha > Leporidae > Lepus > Lepus europaeus. The sequence goes on along the minus strand of NC_084829.1, from coordinate 166,474,837 downwards.
ATGCGAACGGCGTGAGATGACCCTTACTGTGGTTTTTAATTCGCGTTTCCATGATGGTTAGCGGTACTGAGCATTTTTTCATAAATATGTTGGCCAGGCCAGCTTCTTCTTTTGAGAAGTGCCCATTGATATCATTGGCTTATTTTTAAATTGGCTTTTTTTGGTTTTTGCTGTTGTACTTTTTGAGTTCTTTATGTAGTCTGGGTATTAACTCTTTGTTGGGTGAATGGTTTGCAGATTCTCTCTCCCGTGCCATAGGCTGTCTTTTGCTTTGCTGTGGTTTCCTCCGCTCTGTAGAAGACTTAGTTTGGGAGCATCTCATTTGTCTTGTTTTTGCTTTTGTTGTCTGTGCTTTTGGGGTCTTGTCCAAGAAAAGCATCATCTATGCGAGTGGCTTGGAGGGCTTCTCTTCTCTTTCTTTTTTTTTTTTGTTATAGATTTATTTACTTATTTGAAAGTTAGAGTTACACAGAGAGAGAAGGAGAGGTAGAGAGAGAGAGAGAGAGAGAGAGAGAGAGAGAGAGAGAGATCTTCCATCCGATGATTCACTCTCCAATTGGCCACAACGGCCGGAGCTGTGCCAATCCGAAGCCAGGAGCCAGGAGCCTCCTCCAGGTCTTCCATATGGGTGCAGGGGCCCAAGGACTTGGGCCATCTTCTACTGCTTTCCCAGGCCACAGCAGAGAGCTGGATCAGAAGTGGAGCAGCCGGGACTAGAACTGGCGCCCATATGGGATGCCCGCACCCACTATGCCAAGTGCTGGCCTCTTCTCTCTCCTTACAGTAGTTTCATATTCCAAGTCTCTCAGGTGGTGTTTCGCTTGCTTTGAGCTGATCTTCACAGAGGTGAGAGGCAAAGGCGGTGTGTGGCTGTCAAGGTTCAGTCTTCTGCATGTGGGTGTCCAGTTCTCCCAGCACCATTAATTTAAACCGCTGTCCTTAGGGGTGTGCTGTGGTGTGGCAAGTTAAGCTGCTGCCTGAGATGCCTGCATCCCAGCTCAGAGCTCCGGTCAGAGTCCTTCCTGCTGATGGGCCTGGGAGACGGTGAGTGATGGCCCCTGCCACGCAGCGGGGGCCTGCATGGAGTTTCTGGTTCCTGGCTTCAGCCTGGCCCAGTCTCAGCTGTTGTGAGCATTTGAGGGGTGAAAAGGCAGCTGGAAGATTTCTCTCTCTCTCTCTCTCTCTCTCTCTCTCTCTCTCTCTCTCTCACTTTTTGTGAGAATCACTTGGCTGTAGATGCACAGACCCATTGCTGGGGTCCCTTCTTCAGCCCTGGACCTCTGTTATGCCACCCCATGCTGTTGATTACCGTGCCCTGTGGAGGGTCTCACAGTTGGGTACCACAGGGTCTGCAGCTTTGTTCTTTCTGTTCGAGACTGTTTTGCCTGCTGGGGGTCTTTCGTGCCTCCATGTGGATCTCAGGGTTGTGTGTTCTAGATCTGTGCAGACGCCGTTGGTTCCATGGGCTTCGTGTGGAGTCTGTCACCTGCTCTGATGGTGGGCGCTCACGTGGGAGGGAGACCACGCAGCGTCTGCCTTTCCGTGTCTCGGTCCGCCCCCCAGTTTCATCCATTTTGCTGCGGATGCCAGGATTCCGTTCTTGTTCGTGGCTGAGCAGTGCTCCTCCACGTACTGTGTCCCCGCGGTTTCCTCCTTCTCTTTGCTGCCGGGTGTGGGTGCAGGTGTGGGTGCGGGTGTGGGTGCAGGTGTGGGTGCGGGTGCGGGTGTGGGTGCGGGTGTGGGTGTGGGTGTGGGTGCGGGTGTGGGTGTGGGTGCGGGTGTGGGTGCGGGTGCGGGTGTGGGTGCAGGTGCGGGTGCGGGTACAGGTACGGGTGTGGGTGC